>NC_086449.1:464587832-464961582 GCF_028390025.1 Pseudophryne corroboree
CGGACGCACGTCTAACACCAACATAGTTGTCAAGGCCTCAGTTATCCGCTTTGCAACAGGATGACTGCTGTGATATTTCATCTTCCTCGCAAAGGACTGTTGGACAGTCAATTGCTTGGTGGAAGTAGTAAAAGTGGGCTTACGAATTCCCCTCTGGGATGACCATCGACTCCCAGCAGCAACAACAGCAGCGCCAGCAGCAGTAGGCGTTACACGCAAGGATGCATCGGAGGAATCCCAGGCAGGAGAGGACTCGTCAGAATTGCCAGTGACATGGCCTGCAGGACTATTGGCATTCCTGTGGAAGGAGGAAATTGACACTGAGGGAGTTGGTGGGGTGGTTTGCGTGAGCTTGGTTACAAGAGGAAGGGATTTACTGGTCAGTGGACTGCTTCCGCTGTCGCCCAAAGTTTTTGAACTTGTCACTGACTTATTATGAATGCGCTGCAGGTGACGTATAAGGGAGGATGTTCCGAGGTGGTTAACGTCCTTACCCCTACTTATTACAGCTTGACAAAGGCAACACACGGCTTGACAAATGTTGTCCGCATTTCTGGTGAAATACTTCCACACCGAAGAGCTGATTTTTTTGGTATTTTCACCAGGCATGTCAACGGCCCTATTCCTCCCACGGACAACAGGTGTCTCCTCGGGTGCCTGACTTAAACAAACCACCTCACCATCAGAATCCTCCTTGTCAATTTCCTCCCCAGCGCCAGCAACACCCATATCCTCCTCATCCTGGTGTACTTCAACACTGACATCTTCAATCTGACTATCAGGAACTGGACTGCGGGTGCTCCTTCCAGCACTTGCAGGGGGCGTGCAAATGGTGGAAGGCGCATGCTCTTCACGTCCAGTGTTGGGAAGGTCAGGCATCGCAACCGACACAATTGGACTCTCCTTGTGGATTTGGGATTTCGAAGAACGCACAGTTCTTTGCGGTGCTTTTGCCAGCTTGAGTCTTTTCAGTTTTCTAGCGAGAGGCTGAGTGCTTCCATCCTCATGTGAAGCTGAACCACTAGCCATGAACATAGGCCAGGGCCTCAGCCGTTCCTTGCCACTCCGTGTGGTAAATGGCATATTGGCAAGTTTACGCTTCTCCTCCGACAATTTTATTTTAGATTTTGGAGTCCTTTTTTTACTGATATTTTGTGTTTTGGATTTTACATGCTCTGTACTATGACATTGGGCATCGGCCTTGGCAGACGACGTTGCTGGCATTTCATCGTCTCGGCCATGACTAGTGGCAGCAGCTTCAGCACGAGGTGGAAGTGGATCTTGATCTTTCCCTAATTTTGGAACCTCAACATTTTTGTTCTCCATATTTTAATAGGCACAACTAAAAGACACAGAGGTAGCTACAGCCGTGGACTACCGTACTGTGTCTGCTGCTAATATAGACTGGATGATAATGAGATGAAATCAATATATATATATATATATATATATATATAATATCACTAGTACTGCAGCCGGACAGGTATATATATTTATTATGTAATGACTGATGACGGACCTGCTGGACACTGTCAGCTCAGCAGCACCGCAGACTGCTACAGTAAGCTACTATAGTAGTATGTATAAAGAAGAAAGAAAAAAAAAAACCCACGGTTAGGTGGTATACAATTATGGATGGACGAGCGACTGCCGACACAGAGGTAGCTACAGCCGTGGACTACCGTACTGTGTCTGCTGCTAATATAGACTGGATGATAATGAGATGAAATCAATATATATTATATCACACTAGTACTGCAGCCGGACAGGTAGATATATTTATTATGTAATGACTGATGACGGACCTGCTGGACACTGTCAGCTCAGCAGCGCCGCAGACTGGTACAGTAAGCTACTATAGTAGTATGTATAAAGAAGAAAGAAAAAAAAAAAACCACGGTTAGGTGGTATACAATTATGGATGGACGAGCGACTGCCGACACAGAGGTAGCTACAGCCGTGGACTACCGTACTGTGTCTGCTGCTAATATAGACTGGATGATAATGAGATGAAATCAATATATATTATATCACACTAGTACTGCAGCCGGACAGGTAGATATATTTATTATGTAATGACTGATGACGGACCTGCTGGACACTGTCAGCTCAGCAGCACCGCAGACTGCTACAGTAAGCTACTATAGTAGTATGTATAAAGAAGAAAGAAAAAAAAACCACGGGTAGGTGGTATACAATTATGGATGGACGAGCGACTGCCGACACAGAGGTAGCTACAGCCGTGGACTACCGTACTGTGTCTGCTGCTAATATAGACTGGATGATAATGAGATGAAATCAATATATATATATATATATAATATCACACTAGTACTGCAGCCGGACAGGTAGATATATTTATTATGTAATGACTGATGACGGACCTGCTGGACACTGTCAGCTCAGCAGCACCGCAGACTGCTACAGTAAGCTACTATAGTAGTATGTATAAAGAAGAAAGAAAGAAAAAAAACCACGGTTAGGTGGTATACAATTATGGATGGACAAGCGACTGCCAACACAGAGGTAGCTACAGCCGTGGACTACCGTACTGTGTCTGCTGCTAATATAGACTGGATGATAATGAGATGAAATCAATATATATATATATAATATCACTAGTACTGCAGCCGGACAGGTATATATATTTATTATGTAATGACTGATGACGGACCTGCTGGACACTGTCAGCTCAGCAGCACCGCAGACTGCTACAGTAAGCTACTATAGTAGTATGTATAAAGAAGAAAGAAAAAAAAAACCACGGGTAGGTGGTAAACAATTATGGATGGACGAGCGACTGCCGACACAGAGGTAGCTACAGCCGTGGACTACCGTACTGTGTCTGCTGCTAATATAGACTGGATGATAATGAGATGAAATCAATATATATATATATAATATCACACTAGTACTGCAGCCGGACAGGTAGATATATTTATTATGTAATGACTGATGACGGACCTGCTGGACACTGTCAGCTCAGCAGCACCGCAGACTGCTACAGTAAGCTACTATAGTAGTATGTATAAAGAAGAAAGAAAAAAAAAAAACCACGGTTAGGTGGTAAACAATTATGGATGGACGAGCGACTGCCGACACAGAGGTAGCTACAGCCGTGGACTACCGTACTGTGTCTGCTGCTAATATAGACTGGATGATCATGAGATGTAATCAATATATATATATATATAATATAACTAGTACTGCAGCCGGACAGGTATATATATTTATTATGTAATGACTGATGACGGACCTGCTGTACACTGTCAGCTCAGCAGCACCGCAGACTGCTACAGTAAGCTACTATAGTAGTATGTATAAAGAAGAAAGAAAAAAAAAACCACGGGTAGGTGGTATACAATTATGGATGGACGAGCGACTGCCGACACAGAGGTAGCTACAGCCGTTGACTACCGTACTGTGTCTGCTGCTAATATAGACTGGATGATAATGAGATGAAATCAATATATATATATATATAATATCACTAGTACTGCAGCCGGACAGGTATATATATTTATTATGTAATGACTGATGACAGACCTGCTGGACACTGTCAGCTCAGCAGCACCGCAGACTGCTACAGTAAGCTACTATAGTAGTATGTATAAAGAAGAAAGAAAAAAAACAACCCACGGTTAGGTGGTATACAATTATGGATGGACGAGCGACTGCCGACACAGAGGTAGCTAAAGCCGTGGACTACCGTACTGTGTCTGCTGCTAATATAGACTTGATGATAATGAGATGAAATCAATATATATATATATATAATATCACTAGTACTGCAGCCGGACAGGTATATATATTTATTATGTAATGACTGATGACGGACCTGCAGGACACTGTCAGCTCAGCAGCACCGCAGACTGCTACAGTAAGCTACTATAGTAGTATGTATAAAGAAGAAAGAAAAAGAAAAAACCACGGGTAGGTGGTATACAATATTATATATATATTATATACAATTATATATATATATATATATATATATATATATATTAAAGTCACTGGTGGTGATTATTAAACTGGTGGTCAGGTCACTGGTCAGTGGTCACACTATCAGCAACTTGCAAGTAGTACTCCTAAGCAGACAATCACAATATATATTATACTGGTGGTCAGTGTGGTCACAATGGCAGTGTGGCACTCTGGCAGCAAAAGTGTGCACTGTACGTTATATGTACTCCTGAGTCCTGCTCTCAGACTCTAACTGCTCCCCACTGTCAGTGTCTCCCCCACAAGTCAGATAATACAGTCACACTATCTATCACTTCAGCAAGTAACTACTAGTACTCCTCCTAATGCTCCCCAAAATTACTACTGTGTCTCTCTCTACTGTCTCACTCTCTTCTCTATAAACGGAGAGGACGCCAGCCACGTCCTCTCCCTATGAATCTCAATGCACGTGTGAAAATGGCGGCGACGCGCGGCTCCTTATATAGAATCCGAGTCTCGCAATAGAATCCGAGCCTCGCGAGAATCCGACAGCGGGATGATGACGTTCGGGGCGCGCTCGGGTTAACCGAGCAAGGCGGGAAGATCCGAGTCGCTCGGCCCCGTGTGAAAAAAACTGAAGTTCGGGCGGGTTCGGATTCCGAGGAACCGAACCCGCTCATCCCTAGTACAAAGGACACATAAATAGGAGAAGCGCAGGAAGGAACAACATATTTAGGAATAAAAGTGTAGCATTACAGGAATAAAGAGGGCACATATACAGGGGATGCAGATAACTTGGGTCTCTATGAGGCAGGATCGTGGCTTTGGGAGGAATAAGTTAATAAAATAGATAAATGGGATATTGATAACTTTGAAAGTATCTTGTTTGGTTTAAGGAAAATTGGGAAACTGGTTCACTCATCGCCATTTTATTGTACTTAAACTAGTAGTATGCTTAATGATAGTCTTTTGTGTTTTTTAGATCATCTGGCAAAGAGATTTGCAGAGTGTCGGGTGACCGGCAAAGAGATCTGCAAAGTGTCAGTTGAAGACGACGGGAGGGGTCGCAGAGGTAGCAACAACTGGATTATAACATGCAGGAGGTAAGTTACCATACTCTCTCTGCACATGTTACATCTGCCCCACCTGCAGTGCACATGGGGGGTCATTCCGAGTTGTTCGCTCGCAAGCTGCTTTTAGCAGCTTTACACACGCTAAGCCGCCGCCTACTGGGAGTGAATCTTAGCTTCTTAAAATTGCGAACGAAAGATTCGCAATATAGCGAAAAGACATCTCTGTGCAGTTTCTGAGTAGCTTCAAACTTACTCTGCCAGTGCGATCAGTTCAGTGCTTGTCGTTCCTGGTTTGACGTCATAAACACACCCAGCGTTCGCCCAGACACTCCTCCGTTTCTCCAGCCACTCCCGCGTTTTTCCCAGAAACGGTAGCGTTTTTTCACACACACCCATAAAACGGCCAGTTTCCGCCCAGAAACACCCACTTCCTGTCAATCACATTACAATCACCAGAACGAAGAAAAAACCGTGAGTAAAATACCTAACTGCATAGCAAATTTACTTGGCGCAGTCGCACTGCGGACATTGCGCATGCGCATTAGCGACTAATCGCTCCGTTGCGAAAAAAATATAACGAGCGAACAACTCGGAATGACCCCCATGGTTTTGACCATTAGAGAACAAATTTGATGCTGCAATCAGGTCTGAATTAGGCCCAGTGTATGATACTAACATGGTCCTAGCACTAGAGAAGACCTGGAGCAGATAGCTTGGGTCTCTATGAGAAAGGATCTTGGGTTTTGGATAAAAAGTCAATAAAATAGATAAATTGCAAATGAATAAAAATGAAAGTACGTAACAAAATGTAGTAGTATAATTATACATTACACATAGTATGTCTGACCAGGAAATTCTGGTTATTTAGATCATCATTTGGCAAAGTTCTGGCAAAGAGATTTGCAGAGTGTCGGGTGACCGGCAAAGAGATCTGCAAAGTGTCAGTTGAAGACGACGGGAGGGGTCGCAGAGGAATTAGTGATTGGAGAAAAGCATGCAGGAGGTAAGTTACCATACTTGTGTAATTGTGTGTGTGGTGGGGGGTATTGAGAGCACAGTACAAAACATAGAGACTGTGGTGGGGAGAGCGGGCAATACAAAACATGCAGAAGGGGGCAACTTGGTATAGCACATACAGATGGTGTGGGGGCACAATACAAAAACATAGAAATTGTGGCGTACTCTAGGACATATAGACGAAGGACATAGACTTTTGGGGGATGCGAGATGTAGAACATACTGTAATACAGAAAAACAGGAAGGGTGGGGAGAGCATGACACGGAACATACAGATCGGGGGAAGAACAATACAGATCGGGGGAGATAGTGAAATGGCTGACATTTACAGTATATCAATGAACTGGGTGCAGGTGTACAAAGCCTGGGAGAGTGATAAAGTGGAGAGAGAGATAAACTAAGAACTAATCAGCTCCTAGTTGTCATTTTTCAAACACAGCCTGTAACATGGCAGTTAGGAGCTGATTGGCTGGTACTTTACCTCTTTCCACTTAACACTCCCCCATAGAATAACCAAATGATGAAATGGTACAGAATGGTATAAATGATGTGAATTGGTGCTGTAACAAGTGACTGTTTTCCTATCTTTACATATAATAAAGGTGACATTGGGGGTCATTCCGACCCATTCGCACGCAGCGTTTTATCGCTGCAGTGCGAAAGGGTGCGGAAAGCACATGCGCGGCGGCCGCAGTGCGCGGTGCGCGACGTTGCCCGGCGACAGGGGTTGCCGGGTTACATCGCGACTTACAAAGTGAGCAGTCGCAGAGCCGACCGCAAAGAAGATTGACAGGAAGAAGGCGTGCCAGGGCGGATCCGGACCATTTGGAGCCGTTTTGGGGGAGTGGTGAGTAAAACGCAGGTGTGTCCAGAAGAAAAGAGGGCGGCTGTCTGACTTCAAAGCCGGCTCCAGCATCACAGGGATCGTTGCACAGGGTAAGTAGGTATAGGGCTAGTCATCTTTTGCTTGAATTTTTTTTAGCTTAGCAGGGCTGCACAAGCGATCGCAGCCCTGCTAAGCTAAAATACACTCCCCAAAGGCGTGTACTAGTTGATCGCAGCAGCAGCAAAAAATTGCTGGCTGCGATCAACTCGGAATGACCACCATTGTCCTTTCCCTAGAGTCCTTCTCCTTACCGCTCAGGGGGCCTGATTCATATGCGGATGCAGAGCTGCTGTTGCACCAAGTGGCTCAATGCTTTTTTTACTGTGCATGTGTGTAAGCTGTACTGCGCAAAAAATGAAATCATGCTCACATAGAGGATCCCATCGCAAAGTGATTGACAGGAAGTAAGCGTTTGTGGTGGCAACGGGGGTGGCTAACTGTATACAGGCGTGTCAGGTCCATTCAAACGCTGTTCCATGTGCGTGCATAAATTACCCATTGCGACCTGTGTTGCTGCTGGAGAGCCCCCTGTGTCTAGGAGACTTGCTCAGCCTACGACTGCAGACTCACGATGCAATTGTGAATGGCAAGATTGCAGCAGCGATCGCTTCAACAACCACAACTGAATCAGGCCCACAATTACACCATTACATTTTACTATTTTATCACATTTAACAACTAAGGGGTCAGTTTAATTAGGCACGAGTTTGTCTTACAACAGCCGCACTTTCCGGTAGCCCCATAGGCTGAATCTGGCCACGAAGGGTGTGAGTTTGGATTCTGTTGAAACGTTGCAGCAATGGTAACGCGTACCTAATTGGATTGACCCCTAAATGTTAGCAATTTATAGCTTTTATTATTTACTGGTCAAATTTCTTTTCTGAAGGTACCCACTAATTACTATAAGAGAGAACTTATCCCCCCAATGTGTGTATGGTATAAAAACAATGGGCCCTTTGGGATAATTGTCCTTATTTTAGGTATTTTCCATGTCCTCAGTAGTCAGAGTAACATACAGTATTTACATAGAGAGATTTTTCTCTCTACACAACCACACCACTGTTTGCAGTTTGTCTCTCTGCTTGTTCATCCACTAACAATTATTTTTCATCTCTTCCTCTTCCTCTACACGCAGTGGGTGATCCCTGAATAGCTGCCCTGGGAGGAAAGCTGCGGATACATGCTCCAAATGTTGGGACATAGGCATTGCCTATTAGGAGATGCGGTAAAGATGCCGGCAGTCGGGTTTACGGCAGTCAGAATACTGACACTGGGATCCCGACACTCTTCAGAATCCCGACGTTGGAACTCCGAATGGGCAAGGATACCGACGCCCGTATCCCCACGATCATAGGTTTATGGCTGGGCAAGGGGGGATAGGTTTAGGCATCAGGCATTGGGGGAGGGTTAGGTTTAGGCGTCAGGCGGGGTGTTAGGTTTATGCATCAGGCGGGGGTTAGGGTTAGGCTGCAGGTGGGGGGCGGTTAGGGTTAGGCTGCGGATAGGGTGGGTTAGGCACCCCCGGTGGTGGTTTGGCTGTGTGGGAGGGAGGGTTAAATATCAGGCGGGAGGGTTAGGTTTAGGCGTTAGGGGGTTAAGTTTAGGCTGCAGGTGGGGGGAGCTTAGGGTTAGGCACCCCCAGGGGTGGTTAAGCTGCGGGGGAGGGAGGGTTAGGTTTAGGCGGGGGGATTAGGTTTAGGCATCAGGTGAGGGGGTTAAGTTTAGACTGTGGGTGGGGGGAGATTAGGGTTAGGCTGCGGGTAGGGTGGGTTAGGGTTAGGCACCCCTGGGGGTGGTTAGGCTGCGGGGGAGGGAGGGTTAGGTTTAGGCATCAGGCGGGGGGTTAGGTTTAGGCTGCATGTGGGGGGAGGTTAGCGTTAGGCTGCGGGTAGGGTGGGTTAGGCACCCCCGGGAGTGGTTAGGCTGCGAGGGATGGAGGATTAGGGTTAGACAACACGGATGGAGGGGGTGTGGTTAGGCTGCGGGAGAGGAAAGGTAAGGCAGCAGGGATGGAGATAGGATTAGGAACCTCCGCGGAAGGGTTAGGCACAAAGGGGGAGGTTAGGGTTAGACTGCAGATAGGCAGGGTTAGGGGGGTGGGGAGAGGGAGAGGGTTAGGCATCAGGCGGAGGGGTTAGGGTTAGGCTGTTGGTGGGGGGAGGATAGGGTTAGGCTGTGGGTAAGGTGGGTTAGGAACCCCCGGTAGTGGTTAGGCTGCGGGGGAGGGAGGGGGAGGTTTAGGCATCAGGTGGGGAGATTAGGTTTAGGCATCAGGCGGGGGGTTTGGTTTAGGCTGTGGGTGGGGGGAAGTTAGGGTTAGGAAACGGGTAGGGTTGGTTAGGGTTAGGCACCCCTGGGGTGGTTAGGCTGCGGGGAAGGGAGGGTTAGGTTTAGGCATCAGGTGGGGGGTTAGGTATAGGCATCAGGCGGGGGGTTAGGATTAGGCATCAGGTGGGGGGTTAGGATTAGGCTGCGGGTGGAGGGAGGATAGGGTTAGGCTGCGGGTGGGGAGAAGTTAGGGTTAGGCTGTGGGTAGGGTGGGTTAGGCACCTCCGGGAGTGGTTAGGCTGCAGGGAAGGGAGAGTTAGGTTTAGGCAGCAGGGACAGAGGTTAGGATTAGGCACCTCCACGGGAGGGTTAGGCAAAAAGGGTGGAGGTTAGGGTTATATTGCGGACAGGCAGGGTTAGGGGGGTGGAGAATGGGGAGAACACCCCTTACTCACCCCTATCGGCCTTTTCTGTACTGAGATGCCAGCATTGGTATGACAACCACCGGGATCCCATGCACTGGGATAGCATACTGACCAGTCTATTAGTACACCTCTTAATGCCCAGAGGGAAGGGCGATCCTAAGGCCATGGTTCCCCAGAGGTTTCCCCCCAAGGGGGTTTTCCTCTCCTGAGTGCTGAAGGATGACTCTTTGTGAGTCCAGAGGTGTAGCTTTTATGCCATAATGAGTACCAATCTCATGCCCATCCCTGCAATGTATAAGAAGTAAAATAATTGCTAATGTGATCACTTTACTTCTGGGTTTAGACCCCGATTGCACTAGTTCACATGTGCAATCATCAGTACTGCGACTGCTTGGTGAGTTTCACAGTTTACCATCTGCCGTAGAAACTTTTGGTGGCTGCTTTTGTGTTCAAAATAGGAGGAACGCAATAGATATCTCAAATATCCATTGCAGTCCCCAATACATACATTCAGGGGCTGGTTAATATTTGTGGGCATCCCCCAAAACAGACTGTTTTTGGAGATGTCTCGCAAATATTATTTATTAAATATTCCACTTAATAAACTTTTTATATTTTAACATAAACTAAAAAATGTTTTATGTATTCATTGACTGAGTCTCCCGTCTTTCCTGAATGCTAATTTCACAGGGTCCGCAAATTATTACAGATATGACTGTTACTCCACTGTCCTGCTGGTGCTCCTGGCCTGCTGTATAGCAGCCAGACATATATTTTATATACAGCACTCTTGAGGAGATGTATCAAAGCTTGGAGAGAGATAAAGTGCAGATGTCCAAACCACACAATCATTTTCTGTCAATTATCTAGCACAGTACATGAAATGATACCTTCATTTGATTTGGGCAAATACTCAACTTTATCTCTCTCCATGGCTTGATACATCTCCCGGAAAATATCATGTCTTCCTTTCACTTAATTAACAAGTTAAATTAATTAATTGTCTTGGAAACAGGGTAAGAAATTCACAGTATAAGATAATGTTATAAGGCTTGTCAATACCTCCTGGTACATTTACATTGATTTATCATTCACATTTCTTCCATGCCAAACAGGGGTGGATTGGGAACGTAAAGTGGCCCTGGAAGTATATGAAAAGTGGCCTCATGTAGGTTGGTGTAAGTCAGCTGTAAGCGGGCTTAAGCAAATTGTTAGCATTATCCACAGTGGTAGTAAGCAAGGCTAATGCAGCATGGTAGGCAGTCACAGCACCAGCAGTAGGATCGTGTCACAGGAGGTGGAGATCACTCCGGTGGGTGAGGCATTGCACTGGTAGGCAGTCACATCACCTGCAGGAGAATCATGTCACAGGAGGTGGAGATCACACCAGTAGCTGAGGCATAGTACTAGTAGGCAGTCACAGCACCAGCAGGAGGATCTTGTTACAGGAGGTGGAGGCATTATACTAGTAGGCAGACACATCACCTGCAGGATAATCATATCACAGGAAGTGGAGATCACACCAGTAGGTGAGACATTGTACCGGTAGGCAGCCACAGCACCATCAGAAGGATCGTCTTAAAGCAGGAAAGGAGGTGGAGATCACACCAGTAGGTGGGGCATTGCACTGGTAGGCAGTCACAGCACCAGCAGAAGAATCTTGTCACAGGAGGTCGAGATCACACCAGTAGGTGAGGCATTACACAGGTAGGCAATCACAGCACCAGCAGGAGGATCATGTCACAGGAGGTGGAGATCACACCAGTAGGTGAGGCATTACACAGGTAGGCAATCACAGCACCAGCAGGAGGATCCTGTCACAGGAGGTGGAGATCACACCAGTAGGTGGGGCATTACACAGGTAGGCAGTCACAGCACCAGCAGGAGGATCTTGTCACAGGAGGTGGAGATCACACCAGTAGGTGAGTCATTGCACTGGTAGGCAGTCACAGCACCAGCAGGAGAATCTTGTCACAGGAGGTGGAGATCACACGAGTAGGTGAGGCATTGTACTGGTAGGCAGTCACAGCACCAGCAGGAGGATCGTCTTAAAGGAGGAAAGGAGGTGGAGATCACACCAGTAGGTGGGGCATTGCACTGGTAGGCAGTCACAGCACCAGCAGGAGAATCTTGTCACAGGAGGTGGAGATCACACCAGTAAGTGAGGCATTACACAGGTAGGCAGTCACAGCACCAGCAGGAGGATCATGTCACAGGAGGTGGAGATCACACCAGTAGGTGAGGCATTACACTGGTAGGCAGTCACAGCACCAGCAGGAGGATCTTGTCACAGGAGGTGGAGATCACACCAGTAGGTGGGGCATTACACTGGTAGGCAGTCACAGCACCAGCAGGAGGATCTTGTCACAAGAGGTGGAGATCACACCAGTAGATGAGGCATTGCACTGTAGGCAGTCACAGTACCTATGGTAGCTATATATAACACATGTAACTGTGACAGGGAAGGTGGCACCTCTCAGCTCTGGGCCCTATAGTAGCTGCCAGGGGCAGATTGGGATCGAACACCAGCGCGGGAAATTTATTGAAGCAGGCCTAATGGGGGTGTAGTCTGTTGAGGGGGAGGGACCTGTCAAGAGGGCGGGGTCACTCCTCAGAGGTCCTGATTCTGAGATAGACACAGTTGGGGCCTCCTTTGCTTTACGTTATGCTAATGTTTACCTGTGACTGTGGCCCTCATTCCGAGTTGATCGCTCACTAGCTACTTTTAGCAGCCATGCAAATGCATTGTCGACACCCACGGGGGAGTGTATTTTCGCTTTGCAAGTGTGCAATCGCATGTGCAGCCGAGCGACACGAACACATTTTGTGCAAAACAAGACCAGCCCTGTAGTTACTTACCCTGTGTGATGATTCTAGTGACGGAGGTCCCGGAATTGACGTCAGATACTCGCCCTGCAAACGCCTGGACACGCCTGCATTTTCCCAAACACTCCCAGAAAACAGTCAGTTGCCACCCACAAATGCCCTCTACCTGTCAATCTCCTTGCGATCGGCTGTGCGAATGGATTCGTCGCTAAAAGCATTGCACAACAACAATGCACTTTGTACCCGTACGACGTGCGTGCACATTGCGGCACATACGCATGCGCAGTTTTGTCATTTTTTACCTGATTGCAGCGCTGCGAAAATCGTCAGCGAGCGATCAACTCGGAATGACCCCCTTTATGCATTTGCTGCTACAATACCCTTCCCTGATGCACATCTGTACGTCTGAATGTACAAGGACTGATATTCCCACTTTCAGTGTCTACTGCAGTGTTTCCCAACCTCGATCCTCAAGGCACACTAATACCCCTTTCAGACATACTCTAAATTCCCGGGTTTTTACACATGAACGCGCATCAACCCGGGAATTTGGTATGTCTGAAAGGCACCGACCCGGGAATGTGATCCGGGTTGCCAACCCTGCAATTGACATGGGTTTTTACCGGGTTTTTCTTCCCGGGTTGGCTTCCCGGGTTAAGTCTGAAAGGCGCGACCTGGGAATTTGCTCTCTGGCTGCATGAAAAAGGTTTTCATTGGTCAGAAAGGGCCGCCTGATGCCTGCTGATGACCTCATCAGCGGCAGACAGATGGGAACAGACTCCACAGCAGCATGGGAGGAAGCAGAGAGCTTTGCTGTGAAGTGTGGCAGTGCCAGAGTGCAGAAGGTATACAGAGCTGTGCATGTATGTGTGCCAGTGCCAGAGAGTGCCAGAGTAACACAGAGCTGTGCAGAGAAGTCTGCAGAAGTGTGCCAGAGGGTGCCAGTGAAGAGACTGCCATTTTGTTCATAATGACTCACTGGAAGGAGGAGGTCCAGGATCTACTACATGTGAGGGGTGAGGAGGAAATAAAATCACAAATAACAGGCACTGTTAAAGATGCCATGATCTATGGCAAGATTGCAAAGATCCTGTCCAGCAGAGGTATTGTGAAGACACAACAGCAAGTTCTTAACAAACTAAAGTCTCTCAAGAAACAAGGGCCCTCATTCCGAGTTGATCGGTCGCAAGGCGAATTTAGCAGAGTTACACACGCTAAGCCTACGCCTACTGGGAGTGTATCTTAGCTTCTTAAAATTGCGACCGATGTATTCGCAATATTGCGATTACAAACTACTTAGCAGTTTCAGAGTAGCTTCAGACTTACTCTGCCTGTGCGATCAGTTCAGTGCTTGTCGTTCCTGGTTTGACGTCACAAACACACCCAGCGTTCGCCCAGACACTCCTCCGTTTCTCCAGCCACTCCTGCGTTTTTTCCGGAAACGGTAGCGTTTTCATCCACACGCCCATAAAACGCCGTGTTTCCGCCCAGTAACACCCATTTCCTGTCAATCACATTACGATCGCCGGAGCGAAGAAAAAGCCGTGAGTAAAAATACTATCTTCATTGTTAAATTACTTGGCGCAGTCGCAGTGCGAATATTGCGCATGCGTACTAAGCGGATTTTCATTGCGATGCGATGAAAAATACCGACCGATCAACTCGGAATGAGGGCCAATATACCAAGGTCCATGACCACAATCGAAATCGCAGTGGTATGGGAAGGATGGAGTGGCCCTTATATGAACTGTGCAGCAACGTGTTTGGCCATACAGCACTTAGCAATCCCGTTGCCCTATCCTCATCTAGTGATGCTGGCACGCTGTCTGCTATACCATCAGCCGCGGCTACATCGTCTCCAGAGTGCAGCCAGCAGAGCCCGGCATCATCGCAGAGCCTATGTGATGATGATCCAGATGTTGATTCGGATGTCACCATCATCATCGATCCAAACAAGGCCACAGGTGTGACAGCATCGTCGCAGAGCACGGGGGACGATTCCCTACCACAGACCCAGGGAGACAAGCCTACCCTACGCTCAAACAGTAAGTTTCCAGCATTATCATTGTCAGAGACATATTTAACATATAGTATATGACAATAGTTTTATGTAGTATACTAACAGTAATGACTATGATATTATGTGACGTAATAGGGTGTTATTATTAAACTGTACCTGTTGCTGCATTCAAATTGTGCTAGCGTATGGTAACTGCAAGCACAGATGTATTCATATATTTTATAAATCTATTTGTCCAACTTACACTTCTGTGCCTTATCCCATTGTTACCTTTGAGATGGTCAAAAAAAATTCTGTTTTGTTTTTTAGTTTACACAGTCCCGCCTCGTAGGAAAAAGAAGACCAAAATAGAGGTAGTTACAAAAGCCATGACAAATATCCTGTGTGACCAACTACGCGAGATGGATTCAGATTGGCAGAGTCAAGAGCATGCAAGATTGCAAACATTTATGGACAATGAACGTGAACTGCAGAGGAATTTGCTAACGCAAATGGTAGCTATGCAGGATAAGATCAGCAGTGAGAACCGTGAATTCCTAGGTCAGCTTGTTTCCAAAATGACCTCTACACCACAATTTACAAACACTCATTCTGACCTACAATCGCATTCTCACACCACATTTGGTCCAAAAACACGGTATGCCCAGCAAGGCCAGTCTCCCCCATATATAGGGCCTACATCCCAGTATATGCAACAAGCCCAGTCTCCACCATATTTTGGGCCTAGATCCCAGTATATGCAACAAGCCCAGTCTCCACCATATTTTGGGCCTAGATCCCAGTATATGCAGCAAGCCCAGTCTCCCACCTCTTTTGGGGATACTCGCCAGTATACGCAGCAAGCCCAGTCTCCCACCTCTTTTGGGGATACTCGCCAGTATACGCAGCAAGCCCAGTCTCCCTCCTCATTTGGGGATACTCACCAGTTTGCGCAGCAAGCCCAGTCTCCCACCACTTTTGGGGATACTCACCAGTTTGCGCAGCAAGCCCAGTCTCCCACCACTTTTGGGGATACTCACCAGTTTGCGCAGCAAGCCCAGTCTCCAACATCCTTTAATTCGACCACGAATACATTGAAGAATAGACCGAGAGGTCCAGAATTTGGAGATTCATTATCTAGTACAACTCCAGAGGAATCTACTCCCAGCAATAAACCACAGTACCAAATTCTCTAATGTATACTGTGCACATACAGTAAATGTTTGTTCTATGTTTATTGGTTGGGTATTGTGCCCATAACTTTATTTTTGTTTAATGTTTTGTTTGTGAAATGCGTATGTTTAAAATGCGTATGTTTGTCTTCAAAAATTCAGGTATTGCGCATACGCTCATAATTATGAGTACATCATACACCTTGGTCTTATGATTATCTCGTTTGTATTTTTCACTGCAATACCGCAGCACTTTTTTTTATGTACAACAGGGGTCTTCAACCATTGCCCTGCAGCTGTTATGGAACTACACTTCCCAGCATTTTCTGCCACCGTTTAGCATGGGCTAAAATCTAAAATGTGGATGGGCATGCTGGGGACTGAAGTTCCATAACAGCTGCAGGGCAAAGGTTTAAGACCCTTGTGATACACCATGCCCTTCAGCAAAACTACTTTTTTGCACTGCAATACAGCAGCACTTTTATGTTATGGCTAAAATAAGAATTTACTCACCGGTAATTCTATTTCTCGTAGTCCGTAGTGGATGCTGGGGACTCCGTAAGGACCATGGGGAATAGACGGGCTCCGCAGGAGACTGGGCACTCTATAAGAAAGATTTGGTACTATCTGGTGTGCACTGGCTCCTCCCTCTATGCCCCTCCTCCAGACCTCAGTTAGGATACTGTGCCCGGAAGAGCTGACACAATAAGGAAGGATTTTGAATCCCGGGTAAGACTCATACCAGCCACACCAATCACACCGTATAACTCGTGATACTATACCCAGTTAACAGTATGAAATATAACTGAGCTTCTCAACAGATGGCTCAACAATAACCCTTTAGTTAGGCAATAACTATATACAAGTATTGCAGACAATCCGCACTTGGGATGGGCGCCCAGCATCCACTACGGACTACGAGAAATAGAATTACCGGTGAGTAAATTCTTATTTTCTCTGACGTCCTAGTGGATGCTGGGGACTCCGTAAGGACCATGGGGATTATACCAAAGCTCCCAAACGGGCGGGAGAGTGCGGATGACTCTGCAGCACCGAATGAGAGAACTCAAGGTCCTCCTCAGCCAGGGTATCAAATTTGTAGAATTTTGCAAACGTGTTTGCCCCTGACCAAGTAGCAGCTCGGCAAAGTTGTAACGCCGAGACCCCTCGGGCAGCCGCCCAAGATGAGCCCACCTTCCTTGTGGAATGGGCTTTTACTGATTTAGGATGCGGCAATCCAGCCGCAGAATGCGCCAGCTGAATTGTGCTACAAATCCAGCGAGCAATAGTCTGCTTAGAAGCAGGCGCACCTATTTTGTTGGGTGCATACAGGATAAAAAACGAGTCAGTCTTCCTGACTCCTGCCGTCCTGGAAACATAAATTTTCAAGGCCCTGACTACATCCAGTAACTTGGAATCTTCCAAGTCCCTAGTAGCCGCAGGCACTACAATAGGTTGGTTCAAGTGAAAAGCTGATACCACCTTAGGGAGAAACTGGGGACGAGTCCTCAATTCTGCCCTATCCATATGGAAAATCAGATAAGGGCTTTTACATGACAAAGCCGCCAATTCTGACACCCGCCTGGCCGAAGCCAAGGCCAATAACATGACCACTTTCCACGTGAGATATTTCAAATCCACAGTTTTAAGTGTCTCAAACCAATGTGATTTCAGGAAACTCAACACCACATTGAGATCCCAAGGTGCCACAGGAGGCACAAAAGGGGGCTGAATATGAAGCACTCCCTTTACAAAAGTCTGAACTTCAGGCAGTGAAGCCAGTTCTTTCTGGAAGAAAATCGACAGAGCCGAAATCTGGACCTTAATGGAACCCAATTCTAGGCCCATAGTCACTCCCGACTGTAGGAAGTGCAGAAAACGACACAGCTGAAAGTCCTCTGTAGGGGCCTTCCTGGCCTCACACCACGCAACATATTTTCGCCAAATACGGTGATAATGGTTTGCGGTTACTTCTTTCCTGGCTTTTATCAGCGTAGGAATGACTTCCTCCGGAATGCCCTTTTCCTTTAGGATCCGGAATTCAACCGCCATGCCATCAAACGCAGCCGCGGTAAGTCTTGGAACAGACAGGGCCCCTGCTGTAGCAGATCCTGTCTGAGCGGTAGAGGCCATGGGTCCTCTGATATCATTTCTTGAAGTTCTGGGTACCAAGCTCTTCTTGGCCAATCCGGAACCACGAGTATCGTTCTTACTCCTTGCCTTCTTATTATTCTCAGTACCTTTGGTATGAGAGGCAGAGGAGGGAACACATAAACCGACTGGTACACCCACGGTGTCACTAGAGCGTCCATAGCTATCGCCTGAGGGTCCCTTGACCTGGCGCAATATCTCTTTAGCTTTTTGTTGAGGCGGGACGCCATCATGTCCACCTGTGGCCTTTCCCAACGGTTTACCAACAGTAGGAAGACTTCTGGATGAAGTCCCCACTCTCCCGGGTGTAGGTCGTGTCTGCTGAGGAAGTCTGCTTCCCAGTTGTCCACTCCCGGAATGAACACTGCTGACAGTGCTAGTACGTGATTTTCCGCCCATCGGAGAATCCTTGTGGCTTCTGCCATCGCCATCCTGCTTCTTGTGCCGCCCTGTCGGTTTACATGGGCGACTGCCATGATGTTGTCTGATTGGATCAGAACCTGCTGGTTTTGAAGCAGGGGCCTTGCCTGACTTAGGGCATTGTAAATGGCCCTCAGTTCCAGAATATTTATGTGTAGGGATGACTCCTGACTTGACCAAAGTCCTTGGAAATTTCTTCCCTGTGTGACTGCCCCCCAGCCTCGAAGGCTGGCATCCGTGGTCACCAGGACCCAGTCCTGTATGCCGAATCTGCGGCCCTCTAGAAGATGAGCACTCTGCAGCCACCACAGTAGAGACACCCTGGTCCTTGGAGACAGGGTTATCAGTCGATGCATCTGAAGATGCGATCCCGACCACTTGTCCAAGAGGTCCCACTGGAAGGTCCTTGCATGGAACCTGCCGAATGGAATTGCTTCGTATGAAGCCACCATTTTTCCCAGGACTCGTGTGCAGTGATGCACCGATACCCGTTTTGGTTTCAGGAGGTCTCTGACTAGAGATGACAGCTCCTTGGCTTTCTCCTGCGGGAGAAACACTTTTTTCTGTTCTGTGTCCAGAATCATCCCCAGGAACAGTAAGCGTGTGGAAGGAACCAGTTGTGTCTTTGGAATGTTTAGAATCCAGCCATGCTGTTGTAGCACTTCCCGAGATAGTGCTACTCCAACCAGCAACTGCTCCTTGGACCTCGCCTTTATTAGGAGATCGTCCAAGTACGGGATAATTAAAACTCCCTTTTTTCGAAGGAGTATCATCATTTCTGCCATTACCTTGGTAAACACCCTCGGTGCCGTGGACAGTCCAAACGGTAGTGTCTGGAATTGGTAATGGCAATCCTGTACCACAAATCTGAGGTACTCCTGGTGAGGAAGGTTAATGGGGACATGCAGGTAAGCATCCTTGATGTCCAGGGATACCATGTAATCCCCCTCGTCCAGGCTTGCAATAACCGCCCTGAGCGATTCCATCTTGAATTTGAATCTTTTTATGTATGTGTTCAAGGATTTCAAATTAAAATGGGTCTCACCGAACCGTCCGGTTTCGGTACCACAAACAGTGTGGAATAGTAACCCCGTCCTTGTTGAAGTAGGGGTACCTTGACTATCACCTGCTGGGAATACAGCTTGTGAATTGCCTCTAGCACAGCCTCCCTGCCCGAGGGAGTTGTCGGTAAGACCGATTTGAGGAAACGGCGGGGGGGAGACGCCTCGAATTCCAGTTTGTACCCCTGAGACACTACTTGAAGGATCCAGGGATCCACCCGTGAGCGAACCCACTGATCGCTGAAATTTTTGAGGCGGCCCCCCACCGTACCTGGCTCCGCCTGTGGAGCCCCACCGTCATGCGGCGGATTTGGAAGAAGCGGGGGAGGACTTTTGTTCCTGGGAACCTGATGTGTGTTGCAGCTTTTTTCCCCTTCCTCTGCCTCTAGACAGAAAGGACCCGCCTTTTCCCCGCCTGTTTTTCTGGGGTCGAAAGGACTGTACCTGATAATACGGCGCTTTCTTAGGCTGTGAGGGGACATGGGGCAAAAATGCTGACTTCCCAGCTGTTGCTGTGGAAACAAGGTCTGAGAGACCATCCCCGAATAACTCCTCACCCTTATAAGGCAAAACTTCCATGTGCCTTTTCGAATCTGCATCCCCTGTCCACTGCTGAGTCCATAAGCCTCTCCTAGCAGAAATGGACAATGCACTTATTCTAGATGCCAGCCGGCAGATCTCCCTCTGTGCATCTCTCATGTATAAGACTGAGTCTTTTATATGCTCTACGGTTAGCAATATAGTGTCCCTGTCTAGGGTGTCAATATTTTCCGACAGGGAATCTGACCAAGCAGCAGCAGCACTGCACATCCACGCTGAAGCAATAGCTGGTCTCAGTATAACACCAGTGTGTGTATATATAGACTTTAGGATAGCCTCCTGCTTTCTATCAGCAGGTTCCTTTAGGGCGGCCGTATCCGGAGACGGTAGTGCCACCTTTTTTGACAAGCGTGTGAGCGCTTTATCCAGCCTAGGGGGAGTTTCCCAACGTGACCTATCCTCTGGCGAGAAAGGGAACGCCATTAGTAATTTTTTTGAAATCACCAATTTTTTTTCGGGGAAAGCCCACGCTTCTTCACACACTTAATTTAATTCTTCAGATGGGGGAAAAACTATTTGTAGTTTTTTCTCCCCAAACATAATACCCTTTTTTGAGGTACCTGGGTTTATATTAGAGATGAGCGCCGGAAATTTTTCGGGTTTTGTGTTTTGGTTTTGGGTTCGGTTCCGCGGCCGTGTTTTGGGTTCGACCGCGTTTTGGCAAAACCTCACCGAATTTTTTTTGTCGGATTCGGGTGTGTTTTGGATTCGGGTGTTTTTTTCAAAAAACACTAAAAAACAGCTTAAATCATAGAATTTGGGGGTCATTTTGATCCCAAAGTATTATTAACCTCAAAAACCATAATTTCCACTCATTTCAGTCTATTCTGAATACCTCACACCTCACAATATTATTTTTAGTCCTAAAATTTGCACCGAGGTCGCTGTGTGAGTAAGATAAGCGACCCTAGTGGCCGACACAAACACCGGGCCCATCTAGGAGTGGCACTGCAGTGTCACGCAGGATGTCCCTTCCAAAAAACCCTCCCCAAACAGCACATGACGCAAAGAAAAAAAGAGGCGCAATGAGGTAGGTGTGTGAGTAAGATAAGCGACCCTAGTGGCCGACACAAACACCGGGCCCATCTAGGAGTGGCACTGCAGTGTCACGCAGGATGTCCCTTCCAAAAAACCCTCCCCAAACAGCACATGACGCAAAGAAAAAAAGAGGCGCAATGAGGTAGCTGACTGTGTGAGTAAGATAAGCGACCCTAGTGGCCGACACAAACACCGGGCCCATCTAGGAGTGGCACTGCAGTGTCACGCAGGATGGCCCTTCCAAAAAACCCTCCCCAAACAGCACATGACGCAAAGAAAAAAAAAAGAAAAAAGAGGTGCAAGATGGAATTGTCCTTGGGCCCTCCCACCCACCCTTATGTTGTATAAACAAAACAGGACATGCACACTTTAACCAACCCATCATTTCAGTGACAGGGTCTGCCACACGACTGTGACTGATATGACGGGTTGGTTTGGACCCCCCCCAAAAAAGAAGCAATTAATCTCTCCTTGCACAAACTGGCTCTACAGAGGCAAGATGTCCACCTCATCATCATCCTCCGATATATCACCGTGTACATCCCCCTCCTCACAGATTATCAATTCGTCCCCACTGGAATCCACCATCTCAGCTCCCTGTGTACTTTGTGGAGGCAATTGCTGCTGGTCAATGTCTCCGCGGAGGAATTGATTATAATTCATTTTAATGAACATCATCTTCTCCACATTTTCTGGATGTAACCTCGTACGCCGATTGCTGACAAGGTGAGCGGCGGCACTAAACACTCTTTCGGAGTACACACTTGTGGGAGGGCAACTTAGGTAGAATAAAGCCAGTTTGTGCAAGGGCCTCCAAATTGCCTCTTTATCCTGCCAGTATAAGTACGGACTGTGTGACGTGCCTACTTGGATGTGGTCACTCATATAATCCTCCACCATTCTTTCAATGTTGAGAGAATCATATGCAGTGACAGTAGATGACATGTCCGTAATCGTTGTCAGGTCCTTCAGTCCGGACCAGATGTCAGCATCAGCAGTCGCTCCAGACTGCCCTGCATCACCGCCAGCGGGTGGGCTCGGAATTCTGAGCCTTTTCCTCGCACCCCCAGTTGCGGGAGAATGTGAAGGAGGAGATGTTGACAGGTCGCGTTCCGCTTGACTTGACAATTTTCACACCAGCAGGTCTTTCAACCCCAGCAGACTTGTGTCTGCCGGAAAGAGAGATCCAAGGTAGGCTTTAAATCTAGGATCGAGCACGGTGGCCAAAATGTAGTGCTCTGATTTCAACAGATTGACCACCCGTGAATCCTTGTTAAGCGAATTAAGGGCTCCATCCACAAGTCCCATGCCTAGCGGAATCGCTCCGTGTTAGCTCCTCCTTCAATGTCTCCAGCTTCTTCTGCAAAAGCCTGATGAGGGGAATGACCTGACTCAGGCTGGCAGTGTCTGAACTGACTTCACGTGTGGCAAGTTCAAAGGGCATCAGAACCTTGCACAACGTTGAAATCATTCTCCACTGCGCTTGAGACAGATGCATTCCACCTCCTATATCGTGCTCAATTGTATAGGCTTGAATGGCCTTTTGCTGCTCCTCCAACCTCTGAAGCATATAGAGGGTTGAATTCCACCTCGTTACCACTTCTTGCTTCAGATGATGCCAGGGCAGGTTCAGTAGTTTTTGGTGGTGCTCCAGTCTTCTGTACGTGGTGCCTGTACGCCGAAAGTGTCCCGCAATTCTTCTGGCCACCGACAGCATCTCTTGCACGCCCCTGTCGTTTTTTAAAAAATTCTGCACCACCAAATTCAAGGTATGTGCAAAACATGGGACGTGCTGGAATTTGCCCATATTTAATGCACACACAATATTGCTGGCGTTGTCCGATGCCACAAATCCACAGGAGAGTCCAATTGGGGTAAGCCATTCCGCGATGATCTTCCTCAGTTGCCGTAAGAGGTTTTCAGCTGTGTGCGTATTCTGGAAACCGGTGATACAAAGCGTAGCCTGCCTAGGAAAGAGTTGGCGTTTGCGAGATGCTGCTACTGGTGCCGCCGCTGCTGTTCTTGCGGCGGGAGTCCATACATCTACCCAGTGGGCTGTCACAGTCATATAGTCCTGACCCTGCCCTGCTCCACTTGTCCACATGTCCGTGGTTAAGTGGACATTGGGTACAACTGCATTTTTTAGGACACTGGTGAGTCTTTTTCTGACGTCCGTGTACATTCTCGGTATCGCCTGCCTAGAGAAGTGGAACCTAGATGGTATTTGGTAACGGGGGCACACTGCCTCAATAAATTGTCTAGTTCCCTGTGAACTAACGGCGGATACCGGACGCACGTCTAACACCAACATAGTTGTCAAGGCCTCAGTTATCTGCTTTGCAGCAGGATGACTGCTGTGATATTTCATCTTCCTCGCAAAGGACTGTTGAACAGTCAATTGCTTACTGGAAGTAGTACAAGTGGGCTTACGACTTCCCCTCTGGGATGACCATCGACTCCCAGCAGCAACAACAGCAGCGCCAGCAGCAGTAGGCGTTACACGCAAGGATGCATCGGAGGAATCCCAGGCAGGAGAGGAATCATCAGAATTGCCAGTGACATGGCCTGCAGGACTATTGGCATTCCTGGGGAAGGAGGAAATTGACACTGAGGGAGTTGGTGGGGTGGTTTGCGTGAGCTTGGTTACAAGAGGAAGGGATTTACTGGTCAGTGGACTGCTTCCGCTGTCGGCCAAAGTTTTTGAACTTGTCACTGACTTATTATGAATGCGCTGCAGGTGACGTATAAGGGAGGATGTTCCGAGGTGGTTAACGTCCTTACCCCTACTTATTACAGCTTGACAAAGGGAACACACGGCTTGACAAATGTTGTCCGCATTTCTGGTGAAATACTTCCACACCGAAGAGCTGATTTTTTTGGTATTTTCACCAGGCATGTCAACGGCCATATTCCTCCCACGGACAACAGGTGTCTCCCCGGGTGCCTGACTTAAACAAACCACCTCACCATCAGAATCCTCCTAGTCAATTTCCTCCCCAGCGCCAGCAACACCCATATCCTCCTCATCCTGGTGTACTTCAACACTGACATCTTCAATCTGACTATCAGGAACTGGACTGCGGGTGCTCCTTCCAGCACTTGCAGGGGCGTGCAAATGGTGGAAGGCGCATGCTCTTCACGTCCAGTGTTGGGAAGGTCAGGCATTGCAACCGACACAATTGGACTCTCCTTGTGGATTTGGGATTTCGAAGAACGCACAGTTCTTTGCTGTGCTTTTTCCAGCTTGAGTCTTTTCATTTTTCTAGCGAGAGGCTGAGTGCTTCCATCCTCATGTGAAGCTGAACCACTAGCCATGAACATAGGCCAGGGCCTCAGCCGTTCCTTGCCACTCCGTGTGGTAAATGGCATATTGGCAAGTTTACGCTTCTCCTTCGACAATTTTATTTTAGGTTTTGGAGTCCTTTTTTTACTGATATTTGGTGTTTTGGATTTGACATGCTCTGTACTATGACATTGGGCATCGGCCTTGGCAGACGACGTTGCTGGCATTTCATCGTCTCGGCCATGACTAGTGGCAGCAGCTTCAGCACGAGGTGGAAGTGGATCTTGATCTTTCCCTAATTTTGGAACCTCAACATTTTTGTTCTCCATATTTTAATAGGCACAACTAAAAGGCACCTCAGGTAAACAATGGAGATGGATGGATACTAGTATACAATTATGGACGGACTGCCGAGTGCCGACACAGAGGTAGCTACAGCCGTGGACTACCGTACTGTGTCTGCTGCTAATATAGACTGGTTGATAAAGAGATGTAGTATGTATGTATAAAGAAGAAAGAAAAAAAAACCACGGGTAGGTGGTATACAATTATGGACGGACTGCCGAGTGCCGACACAGAGGTAGCTACAGCCGTGGACTACCGTACTGTACTGTGTCTGCTGCTAATATAGACTAGATGATAATGAGATGTAGTATGTATAAAGAAGAAAAAAAAAACCACGGGTAGGTGGTATACAATTATGGATGGACTGCCGAGTGCCGACACAGAGGTAGCTACAGCCGTGGACTACCGTACTGTACTGTGTCTGCTGCTAATATAGACTGGATGATAATGAGATGTAGTATGTATAAAGAAGAAAGAAAAAAAAACCACGGGTAGGTGGTATACAATTATGGACGGACTGCCGAGTGCCGACACAGAGGTAGCTACAGCCATGGACTACCGTACTGTACTGTGTCTGCTGCTAATATAGACTGGATGATAATGAGATGTAGTATGTATAAAGAAGAAAGAAAAAAAAACCACGGGTAGGTGGTATACAATTATGGACGGACTGCCGAGTGCCGACACAGAGGTAGCTACAGCCGTGGACTACCGTACTGTACTGTGTCTGCTGCTAATATAGACTGGTTGATAATGAGATGTAGTATGTATAAAGAAGAAAGAAAAAAAAACCACGGGTAGGTGGTATACAATTATGGATGGACTGCCGAGTGCCGACACAGAGGTAGCTACAGCCGTGGACTACCGTACTGTACTGTGTCTGCTGCTAATATAGACTGGATGATAATGAGATGTAGTATGTATAAAGAAGAAAAAAAAAACCACGGGTAGGTGGTATACAATTATGGACGGACTGCCGAGTGCCGACACAGAGGTAGCTACAGCCGTGGACTACCGTACTGTACTGTGTCTGCTGCTAATATAGACTGGATGATAATGAGATGTAGTATGTATAAAGAAGAAAAAAAAAACCACGGGTAGGTGGTATACAATTATGGATGGACTGCCGAGTGCCGACACAGAGGTAGCTACAGCCGTGGACTACCATACTGTACTGTGTCTGCTGCTAATATAGACTGGATGATAATGAGATGTAGTATGTATAAAGAAGAAAAAAAAAACCACGGGTAGGTGGTATACAATTATGGACGGACTGCCGAGTGCCGACACAGAGGTAGCTACAGCCGTGGACTACCGTACTGTACTGTGTCTGCTGCTAATATAGACTGGATGATAATGAGATGTAGTATGTATAAAGAAGAAAGAAAAAAAAACCACGGGTAGGTGGTATACAATTATGGATGGACTGCCGAGTGCCGACACAGAGGTAGCTACAGCCGTGGACTACCGTACTGTACTGTGTCTGCTGCTAATAAAGACTGGATGATAATGAGATGTAGTATGTATAAAGAAGAAAAAAAAAACCACGGGTAGGTGGTATACAATTATGGATGGACTGCCGAGTGCCGACACAGAGGTAGCTACAGCCGTGGACTACCGTACTGTACTGTGTCTGCTGCTAATATAGACTGGATGATAATGAGATGTAGTATGTATAAAGAAGAAAGAAAAAAAAACCACGGGTAGGTGGTATACAATTATGGATGGACTGCCGAGTGCCGACACAGAGGTAGCTACAGCCGTGAACTACCGTACTGTGTCTGCTGCGACTGGATGATAAATAATGATATAAAAAATATATATATATCACTACTGCAGCCGGACAGGTATATATTATATAATGACGGACCTGCTGGACACTGTCTGTCAGCAGAATGAGTTTTTTATAGAATAAAAAAACACCACACAAGTCACACGACGAGTGTTTAACTTTTTCAGGCAATCACAACAATATAGTATACTATACTGGTGGTCAGTGTGGTCAGGTCACTGGTCAGTCACACTGGCAGTGGCACTCCTGCAGCAAAAGTGTGCACTGTTTAATTTTAATAATATGTACTCCTGGCTCCTGCTATAACCTATAACTGCTCCCCAGTCTCCCCCACAATTAAGCTGTGTGAGCACAGTCAGATATTATACATAGATGATGCAGCACACTGGGCTGAGCACAGATATGGTATGTGACTGAGTCACTGTGTATCGTTTTTTTCAGGCAGAGAACGGATTATATTAAATAAAACTGCACTGGTGGTCACTGGTCAGTGGTCAGTCACTAGTAAACTCTGCACTCTCTAGTACTCCTAAGCTCCAGTAAATCAAGTGTCTCTGTCTCAATCTCACTCTCTCTCTTCTAATCTAAATGGAGAGGACGCCAGCCACGTCCTCTCCCTATCAATCTCAATGCACGTGTGAAAATGGCGGCGACGCGCGGCTCCTTATATAGAATCCGAGTCTCGCGATAGAATCCGAGCCTCGCGAGAATCCGACAGCGTCATGATGACGTTCGGGCGCGCTCGGGTTAACCGAGCAAGGCGGGAAGATCCGAGTCGCTCGGATCCGTGTAAAAAAAGCTGAAGTTCGGGCGGGTTCGGATTCCGAGGAACCGAACCCGCTCATCTCTAGTTTATATCAGAAATGTGTAATACCTCTTTCATTGCCTCAATCATGCAACGAATGGCCCTAGTGGACATTAAATTTGACTCATCGTCGTCGACACTGGTATCAGTATCCGTGTCGACATCTGTGTCTGCCATCTGAGGTAGTGGGCATTTCAGAGCCCCTGATGGCCTTTGAATTGTCTGGGCAGGCACGAGCTGAGAAGCCGGCTGTCCCGCATTTGGCATGTCATCAAATTTTTTATGTAAGGAGTCGACACTTGCACGTAATTCCTTCCATAAGTCCATCCACTCCGGTGTCTGCCCCGCAGAGGGTGACATCACATTTATAGGCATCTGCTCCGCCTCCACATAAGCCTCCTCATCAAACATGTCGACACAGCCGTACCGACACACCGCACACACACAGGGAATGCTCTTAAAGGAGACAGGACCCCACAAAAGCCCTTTGGGGAGACAGAGAGAGAGTATGCCAGCACACACCAGAGCGCTATATAATGCAGGGACTAACTGAATTATGTCCCCTTATAGCTGCTATAAGTTATACTGCGCCTAAATTTAGTGCCCCCCCCTCTCTTTTTTACCCTTTCTGTAGTGTAGACTGCAGGGGAGAGTCAGGGAGCTTCCTTCCAGCGGAACTGTGAGGGAGAAATGGCGCCAGTGTGCTGAGGGAGATGGCTCCGCCCCTTTTTCGGCTGACTTTTCTCCCGCTTTTTTATGGATTCTGGCAGGGGTAATTACCACATATATAGCCTCTGGGGCTATACATTGTGGTTATTTTGCCAGCCAAGGTGTTTTTATTGCTGCTCAGGGTGCCCCCCCCCCCAGCGCCCTGCACCCTCAGTGACCGGAGTGTGAAGTGTGTATGAGGAGCAATGGCGCACAGCTGCAGTGCTGTGCGCTACCTTGGTGAAGACTGAAGTCTTCTGCCGCCGATTTTCCGGACCATCTTCATGCTTCTTGCTCTGTAAGGGGGACGGCGGCGCGGCTCCGGGAACGAACACCAAGGACGGGTCCTGCGGTCGATCCCTCTGGAGCTAATGGTGTCCAGTAGCCTAAGAAGCCCAAGCTAGCTGCAAGCAGGTAGGTTCCTCGTTGCAGTGAGCCTGTTGCCAGCAGGTCTCACTGTAAAATAAAAAACCTAACATATACTTTCTTTCTAGGAGCTCAGGAGAGCCCCTAGTGTGCATCCAGCTCGGCCGGGCACAGAAATCTAACTGAGGTCTGGAGGAGGGGCATAGAGGGAGGAGCCAGTGCACACCAGATAGTACCAAATCTTTCTTATAGAGTGCCCAGTCTCCTGCGGAGCCTGTCTATTCCCCATGGTCCTTACGGAGTCCCCAGCATCCACTACGGACTACGAGAAATAGAATTACCGGTGAGTAAATTCTTAGGACGTCAGAGAAAGTGGGTGTAATGCGCCTGTCATTCCTAAAAGTTTTTGTACTATACCATATATGTCCTCATAATTGGGAGGATCTCATTAAAGATGCAAAAGATGTGCACACACGTTTTACAAGTTGAAAAAAAAACTTTTATTCTTTCTAAAATAAAATTTTTTGGAAAAGAAAAACTGGTGTTCTATTTATTGGTATATAAAATAAGATTTTACTTACCGATAAATCTATTTCTCGTAGTCCGTAGTGGATGCTGGGGACTCCGTCAGGACCATGGGGATTAGCGGCTCCGCAGGAGACAGGGCACAAAAATAAAGCTTTAGGATCAGGTGGTGTGCACTGGCTCCTCCCCCTATGACCCTCCTCCAAGCCTCAGTTAGGATACTGTGCCCGGACGAGCGTACACAATAAGGAAGGATTTTGAATCCCGGGTAAGACTCATACCAGCCACACCAATCACACCGTACAACTTGTGATCTGAACCCAGTTAACAGTATGACAACGTAGGAGCCTCTGAACAGACGGCTCACAACAAGAACAACCCGATTTTTTTGTAACAATAACTATGTACAAGTATTGCAGACAATCCGCACTTGGGATGGGCGCCCAGCATCCACTACGGACTACGAGAAATAGATTTATCGGTAAGTAAAATCTTATTTTCTCTAACGTCCTAGTGGATGCTGGGGACTCCGTCAGGACCATGGGGATTATACCAAAGCTCCCAAACGGGCGGGAGAGTGCGGATGACTCCGCAGCACCGAATGAGAGAACTCCAGGTCCTCTTTAGCCAGGGTATCAAATTTGTAGAATTTTACAAACGTGTTCTCCCCCGACCACGTAGCTGCTCGGCAGAGTTGTAATGCCGAGACCCCTCGGGCAGCCGCCCAGGATGAGCCCACCTTCCTTGTGGAATGGGCCTTGACAGATTTAGGCTGTGGCAGGCCTGCCACAGAATGTGCAAGTTGAATTGTGCTACAAATCCAACGAGCAATCGTCTGCTTAGAAGCAGGAGCACCCAGCTTGTTGGGTGCATACAGTATAAACAGCGAGTCAGATTTTCTGACTCCAGCCGTCCTTGAAATATATATTTTCAATGCCCTGACAACGTCCAGCAACTTGGAATCCTCCAAATCGCTAGTAGCCGCAGGCACCACAATAGGCTGGTTCAGGTGAAACGCTGACACCACCCTAGGCAGAAAATGAGGACGCGTCCGCAGTTCTGCCCTGTCCGAATGGAAAATCAGATATGGGCTTTTATACGATAAAGCCGCCAATTCTGACACTCTCCTGGCTGAAGCCAGGGCCAGTAGCATGGTTACTTTCCATGTAAGATATTTCAAATCCGCCGATTTGAGTGGCTCAAACCAATGGGATTTGAGAAAATCCAAAACTACATTAAGGTCCCACGGAGCCACTGGGGGCACAACCGGGGGCTGTATATGTAGTACTCCTTTTACAAAAGTCTGGACTTCAGGAACTGAAGCCAATTCTTTCTGGAAGAAAATCGACAGGGCCGAAATTTGAACCATAATGGACCCCAACTTGAGGCCCATAGACAATCCTGTTTGCAGGAAATGTAGGAATCGACCCAATTGAAATTCCTCCGTGGGGGCCTTCCTGGCCTCACACCACGCAACATATTTTCTCCAAATGCGGTGATAATGTTGTGCAGTCACCTCCTTCCCGGCTTTAACCAGTGTAGGAATGACCTCTTCTGGAATGCCTTTTTCCCTTAGAATTCGGCGTTCAACCGCCACGCCGTCAAACGCAGCCGCGGTAAGTCTTGGAATAGACATGGTCCCTGCTGAATCAGGTCCCGTCTTAGAGGTAGAGGCCACGGATTTTCCGTGAGCATCTCCTGAAGTTCCGGGTACAAAGTTCTTCTTGGCCAATCCGGAGCCACGAGTATCGTTCTTACTCCCCTTTGCCGTATAATTCTCAGTACTTTGGGTATGAGAGGCAGAGGAGGAAACACATACACTGACTGGAACACCCACGGTGTTACCAGAGCGTCCACAGCTATTGCCTGAGGGTCTCTTGACCTGGCGCAATACCTGTCCAGTTTTTTGTTGAGGCGAGACGCCATCATATCCACCTTTGGTTTTTCCCAACGGTTCACAATCATGTGGAAGACTTCTGGATGAAGTCCCCACTCTCCCGGGTGTAGATCGTGTCTGCTGAGGAAGTCTGCTTCCCAGTTGTCCACTCCCGGAATGAACACTGCTGACAGTGCTATCACATGATCTTCCGCCCAGCGAAGAATCCTTGCAGCTTCTGCCATTGCTCTCCTGCTTCTTGTGCCGCCCTGTCTGTTTACGTGGGCGACTGCCGTGATGTTGTCCGACTGGATCAACACCGGCTGACCCTGAAGCAGGGGTTTTGCCAGGCTTAGAGCATTGTAAATCGCTCTTAGCTCCAGTATAATTATGTGAAGAGACATCTCCAGGCTTGACCATACTCCCTGGAAGTTTCTTCCCTGTGTGACCGCTCCCCAGCCTCTCAGACTGGCATCCGTGGTCACCAGGACCCAGTCCTGTATGCCGAATCTGCGGCCTTCTAACAGATGAGCACTCTGCAACCACCACAGAAGAGACACCCTTGTCCGTGGCGATAAGGTTATCCGCTGATGCATCTGCAGATGCGATCCGGACCATTTGTCCAGCAGATCCCACTGAAAAGTTTGTGCGTGGAATCTGCCGAATGGGATTGCTTCGTAAGAAGCCACCATCTTTCCCAGGACTCTTGTGCATTGATGCACAGACACTTTTCCTGGTTTTAGGAGGTTCCTGACAAGTTCGGATAACTCCTTGGCTTTCTCCTCCGGAAGAAACACCTTTTTCTGAACCGTGTCCAGAATCATTCCCAGGAACAGCAGACGTGTTGTCGGGGTCAACTGAGATTTTGGAAAATTCAGAATCCACCCGTGTTGTTGCAGCACTACTTGGGTTAGTGCTACTCCGTCTTCCAGCTGTTCTCTGGACCTTGCCCTTATCAGGAGATCGTCCAAGTAAGGGATAATTAATACGCCTCTTCTTCGCAGAAGAATCATCATTTCGGCCATTACCTTGGTAAAGACCTGAGGTGCCGTGGACAATCCAAACGGCAGCGTCTGAAACTGATAATGACAGTTTTGCACCACGAACCTGAGGTACCCTTGATGTGAAGGGCAAATTGGGACATGCAGGTAAGCATCTTTTATGTCCAGGGACACCATAAAGTCCCCTTCTTCCAGATTCGCTATCACTGCTCTGAGTGATTCCATCTTGAAACTGAATTTTTGTATGTACAGGTTCAAAGATTTCAGATTTAGAATAGGTCTTACCGAGCCGTCCGGCTTCGGTACCACAAATAGCGTGGAGTAATACCCCTTTCCCTGTTGTAGGAGGGGTACCTTGACTATCACCTGCTGAGAAAACAGCTTGTGAATGGCTTCCAATACCGTCGCCCTGTCTGAGGGAGACGTTGGCAAAGCAGACTTTAGGAACCGGCGAGGGGGAGACTTCTCGAATTCCAACCTGTAACCCTGAGATACTACCTGCAGGATCCAGGGGTCCACCTGTGAGCAAGCCCACTGCGCGCTGAAATTCTTGAGTCGACCCCCCACCGTTCCTGAGTCCGCTTGTAAAGCCCCAGCGTCATGCTGAGGGCTTTGCAGAACCCGCGGAGGGCTTCTGTTCCTGGGAAGGAGCTGCTTGCTGCCCTCTCTTACCCTTTCCTCTGCCTCGGGGCAGATATGACTGTCCTTTTGCCCGCTTGTTCTTATAGGACCGAAAGGACTGCGGCTGAAAAGACGGTGTCTTTTTCTGTTGGGAGGGGGTCTGAGGTAAAAAGGTGGATTTCCCGGCCGTTGCCGTGGCCACCAGATCCGATAGACCGACGCCAAATAATTCCTCCCCTTTATACGGCAATACTTCCATATGCCGTTTGGAATCCGCATCACCTGACCACTGTCGTGTCCATAAACTTCTTCTGGCAGATATGGACATCGCACTTACTCTCGATGCCAGAGTGCAAATATCCCTCTGAGCATCTTGCATATAAAGAAAAGCATCCTTTAATTGCTCTAAAGTCTGTAAAATACTGTCCCTATCCAGGGTATCAATATTTTCAGTCAGGGAATCCGACCAGACCACCCCAGCACTGCACATCCAGGCTGAGGCGATGGCTGGTCGCAGTATAACACCAGTATGTGTGTATATACTTTTTAGGGTAGTTTCCAGCCTCCTATCAGCTGGATCCTTGAGGGCGGCCGTATCAGGAGACGGTAACGCCACTTGTTTTGATAAGCGTGTGAGCGCCTTATCCACCTTAGGGGGTGTTTCCCAGCGCGCCCTAACCTCTGGCGGGAAAGGGTATAATGCCAATAACTTTTTTGAAATTAGCCCTTTTCTATCTGGGTTAACCCACGCTTCATCACATACATCATTCAATTCCTCTGATTCAGGAAAAACTACAGGTAGTTTTTTCACCCCCCACATAATACCCCTTTTTGTGGTACTTGTAGTATCAGAGATATGCAAAACCTCCTTCATTTCCGTGATCATATAACGTGTGGCCCTACTGGAAAATACGTTTGTTTCTTCACCGTCGACACTAGATTCAGTGTCCGTGTCTGGGTCTGTATCGACCGACTGAGGTAAAGGGCGTTTTACAGCCCCTGACGGTGTCTGAGACGCCTGGGCAGGTACTAACTGGTTTGACGGCCGTCTCATGTCGTCAACTGATTTTTGTAATGTGCTGACATTATCACGTAATTCCATAAACAAAGCCATCCATTCCGGTGTCGACTCCCTAGGGGGTGACATCACCATTACCGGCAATTGCTCTGCCTCCACACCAACATCGTCCTCATACATGTCGACACACACGTACCGACACACAGCAGACACACAGGGAATGCTCTATTGAAGACAGGACCCCACTAGCCCTTTGGGGAGACAGAGGGAGAGTTTGCCAGCACACACCCAAGCGCTATAATATATATGGGAACAACCCTATATAAGTGTTGTATCCTTATAGCAGCTTAAATATAGTAATATCGCCAAAAAAAGTGCCCCCCCTCTCTGTTTTACCCTGTTTCTGTAGTGCAGTGCAGGGGAGAGTCCTGGGAGCCTTCCTCACAGCGGAGCTGAGCAGGAAAATGGCGCTGTGTGCTGAGGAGAATAAGCCCCGCCCCCTATTTCGGCGGGCTCTTCTCCGGAGTTTGTGAGATCTGGCAGGGGTTAAATACATCCATATAGCCTCAAGGGCTATATGTGATGTATTTTTAGCCATAAAAAGGTATTATACATTGCTGCCCAGGGCGCCCCCCCAGCGCCCTGCACCCTCCGTGACTGCTGTGTGAAGTGTGCTGACAACAATGGCGCACAGCTGCAGTGCTGTGCGCTACCTCAGGAAGACTGAAAAGTCTTCTGCCGCCTGCTTCTGGACCTCTTCCATCTTCGGCATCTGCAAGGGGGGTCGGCGGCGCGGCTCCGGGACGAACCCCAGGGTGAGACCTGTGTTCCGACTCCCTCTGGAGCTAATGGTGTCCAGTAGCCTAAGAAGCCAATCCATCCTGCACGCAGGTGAGTTCACTTCTCTCCCCTAAGTCCCTCGATGCAGTGAGCCTGTTGCCAGCAGGACTCACTGAAAATAAAAAACCTAAAAACTTTTTCTAAGCAGCTCTTTAGGAGAGCCACCTAGATTGCACCCTGCTCGGACGGGCACAAAAACCTAACTGAGGCTTGGAGGAGGGTCATAGGGGGAGGAGCCAGTGCACACCACCTGATCCTAAAGCTTTATTTTTGTGCCCTGTCTCCTGCGGAGCCGCTAATCCCCATGGTCCTGACGGAGTCCCCAGCATCCACTAGGACGTTAGAGAAATATGAAATTACTGTATTCCTAACACAGAATTTAATAGCCTGCCCTCCCCTTTGCATGACCTCATTATTATGTGCCTGCAAACCGTCCCCAAAATGATGACACTGCCTTAAAAACTGAAAAATCCAGCTTATGTCTGAAAGGGGCCAACCCGGGAATTTCCCGGGTCTGTGGTGTAGTATGAAAGGGGGTCTGAAGAAAAACCCGGGTTTTTGCTGGAGAGAAAATACCGGGACTTCAGCAGGGTCATATGTCTGAAAGGGGTATAACAGTCCTGGTTTTAGTGATATCCAGACTTGAACACAGGTGACTTAATTAGTTCCTCAGTTATTTTGATTTAACCATCTGGATATCACTAAATCCTGCACTGTTGGTGTGCCTTGAGGACCGTGGTTGGGAATGCCTGGTCTACTGACACTGCTGTCATGCCTTTAATCTACTTCTGATTTTATTGACTTTTCATTCTACAAACCCCTTTGTTTAACCTTATATGTTTCAAAGTACAGGGAGGAGGAGCACACACTACATACAACACAGTACAGGGAGGGAGCACACACTACATACAGCACAGTACAGGGAGGGAGCACACACTACATACAGCACAGTACAGGGAGAGAGCACACACTACATACAGCACAGTACAGTGAGGGAGCACACACTACATACAGCACAGTACAGGGATGGAGCACACACTACATACAGCACAGTACAGGGAGGGAGCACACAGTACATACAGCACAGTACAGGGAGGGAGCACACACTACATACAGCACAGTACAGGGAGGGAGCACACACTACATACAGCACATTACATGGAGGGAGCACACACTACATACAGCACAGTACAGGGAGGGAGCACACACTACATACAGCACAGTACAGGGAGGGAGCACACACTACATACAGCACAGTACATGGAGGGAGCACACACTACATACAACACAGTACAGGGAGGGAGCACACACTACATACAGAACAGTACAGGGAGGGAGCACACACTACATACAGCACAGTACAGGGAGGGAGCACACACTACATACAGCACAGTACAGGGAGGGAGCACACACTACATACAGCACAGTACAGGGAGGGAGCACACACTACATACAGCACAGTACAGGGAGGGAGCACACACTACATACAGCACAGTACAGGGAGGGAGCACACACTACATACAACACAGTACAGGGAGGGAGTACACACAAGTAGTGAAACACATACACAGGGGACCAGCGCAGCAGAATCTGTCCCAGTGGCCAATCCGCTCCCGATTACATACATAGCTACCATATTACTTACATAGCCACCACATTATTACATGAATAGCACTGCATTACATGTATAGCACCACATTACACGTATAGCACCACATTACATGTATAGCACTACACCAGGGCCCTCATTCCGAGTCGTTCGCTCGGTATTTTTCTTCGCATCGCAGCGTTTTTCTGCTTAGTACGCATGCGCAATGTTCGCACTGCGACTGCGCCAAGTAATTTTGCTATGAAGATAGTATTTTTACTCACGGCTTTTTCTTCGCTCCGGCGATCGTAGTGTGATTGAGAGGAAATGGGTGTTACTGGGCGGAAACACGGCGTTTTATGGGCGTGTGGATAAAAACGCTACCGTTTCCGGAAAAAACGCGGGAGTGGCTGGAGAAACGGAGGAGTGTCTGGCCGAACGCTGGGTGTGTTTGTGACGTCAAACCAGGAACGACAAGCACTGAACTGATCGCAGATGCCGAGTAAGGTTGAAGCTACTCAGAAACTGCTAAGTAGTTTGTAATCACAATATTGCGAATACATCGTTCGCAATTTTAAGAAGCTAAGATTCACTCCCAGTAGGCGGCGGCTTAGCGTGTGTAACTCTGCTAAAATCGCCTTGCGAGCGAACAACTCGGAATGAGGGCCCAGGTACGTGCGGTGAGCTAAATGGCTCGGGAGGCACTGGCTAGCACCAGAGCCAGATTTACAAGCAATATATGAGCCAAAGGGTACGTCTGGTCATTATACACAGGTGCAGCAGTATAAACTCCAGGAAATTGGTTGAATTTTGAACAGAGATGTGGAGAAAAGATAGTCTGGCGAGGCACTGCCTCACCTGCCATAGACTTTTTACTCCAGAGTTTTAGCTATAAAAATGGTTAGAATAATACAAAGAAGATATTTCAAACATATTCTTTGTAATTTTCATGTACTTTATACAGTCAAACCTCTGGCACAAACGATAGTATGATAGGAAAGGCTCTGCCTCACCTGCCTCACCCCACCGCACGTCACTGCACTACACGTATAGCACTGCATTACACAAATAGCACTACATAACATGAATAGCACAATATTACAGGTATAGCACCGCACTACATACATAGCCACCGCATTACATATGTATCCACCGCATTACATACGTAGCCACCGCATAAATAGGCCCATCATCATGGACAGACATTGGGCAGCTATAGGACTGAAGGACTTTGCATTAGAGATTGTCCCAGGGCTGGCTGTGAGTGCTGCCTGGTCAGCTGGCATCCTGAGAAAAAAGTACTTCCTGCTCCTGTCCAGTCCCCAAACCATACACTGTGACCGGGGACGCAATAACCCTTACACTAACATGATAATGCAAATAATGTAATTAAAAATAACTAGAGATGAGCGGGTTCGGTTTTTACTCGGGTATTGCGGGATTTGCTTATTGGCTATCCAAAACGCGTGACATCCGTGATCCGATAAGATGCCGTTTCGAGCCCCGAGTAAATCCGAGTAAAACCAAACCCGCACATCTCTAAAAATAACCTCTCTGCCAGGTCCCCTTCAGTGCTCAGTTGCCGCTCTGGCCAGTTCAGTGATAGTGTGGGAGCTGGGGTGGCAGCGGGTGTAGTGAACCCGGCTCCGACCATCGCTTTGCTGCTGCTCCTGGGCCGGGCTCGTTGAAGAGACCTTTGGCCGGGGCCAGGGAGAGGATGCTGCTGGGCTGGTTAACTTTCGCAAGGTCCCCCATTGGTAGAACAGCTTTACCACTTTTCACGGCTAGCAGCACCTGGAAGTGCCCGCTAGCCTAACCTCCGGATTGCATTCCAATGAACCACAAGTACTGGAAGCAGTGTGAGCCAGCCCAGCCTGAGTGTGAATCGGCCTGGCTGAGGGGGATATGGGACCGGTCCATCGGAATCTTGTCATGGTGTCCTGGTGGGCCAATCTGCCCCTGGCCTCTATCATCAATTGCACCCCCTTTGCAAGAGGGGCAGACCCCCGCAACACATCCCCAGTACCGTCTTGTGGTATCAGAATCGGTATCCGTGTCATCCTGTATGACATGAACAAGCGCACGTTTGTGGGGGTATATAGCGAAGTGTCCTGAGGTACCAGAATCGGGCCATACTGCCATAGAGCTCTGTAATACCTGGGTTGCGGATTCATTACTTGCAACCCTATCTGAAATCTAAGAAATCCAAGATTTGATAGAGGAAAACCACTCAGGTTCCCTTGCTGGAATCTGTGCTAAACCAGTGCCATCCTGATTACATGGAATGGGATCATCCTGGGAGGACATATCCTCCGCAGCATATGACACAGTGTCCCTGGACATAGCTTTTGGAGACCACAAAACACCCCACACACACACGGGAGTGCAGACAGAGTTTCACCCCCAAGAATGGCAAGAGAGACACAGAGATTGGAGCCAACCCACACACAGCGCTTTTACCAAAGGGAGACCCCTTGCCAGCGCTGACTGTGCACCTTAATAGGGTACACAGTCATATTGCAGTCTCTCCCCCCCCTTCTACAACCCCCTGGTACCGTGAGAGATAGCTGGAGTTGCAGTGGAGGGACCTTCTTTCTCCTGATCAGCGCTGTGCGGGCAGGAAAATGGCGCTGAACGCTGCTGGGTCCGCTCTGAGGAGAAGCTCCACCCCCAAAATGGCGCTGTCTTCCTGCTCTTCATCTGATTATACTCACCGGAGGATTGATGCTGGCTGAGACCCTGGAACCCCGACAGGCTTTGTGACCAGTGTAGGGTGTAAGCGCTGGCCCAGGGCGCTCCTCAACGCGCCGCAGTATGTACCGCTGAGCCATCCCGGAGCGCAGTTAATACTGTGCTCCTACCCTGCTGCCACCATCTTCACACCGGCCTCCCGCTTGCAAGGGGGGTCGGTGTCTTACTCGCCACAATCATCAACTCTGTAAGGGGGTGGCGGGATGCTGCTGGGGTGAGCTATCCCCTGTGGTGGGGAACGATCTATCCCATCAGGAGCACAGTGTCCTGTCAGCGGAGTAAGTGGCTCAGTCCCCGCAGGGCGGACACTACTCACCCCCTTAGTCCCACGCTGCAGTTAGGCTGTTGCCAGCAGCCTCCCTGTACAATAAAAAACTCTAAAATAACTTTTTTCTAGAAAAGCTCTGGAGAGCTACCCTAGCTGTGACCGGCTCCTCCGGGCACATTTTCTAAACTGCGTCTGGTAGGAGGGTCATAGAGGGAGGAGCCAGCCCAAACTCTCAAACTCTTAAAGTGCCAATGGCTCCTGGAGGACCCGTCTATACCCCATGGTACTAATGTGGACCCCGGCATCCTCTTGGACGTAATTCAAGAGGCTGGAAAGCAATTTACTATTCTTGTTGCCAAATTTATGAAAAAAAAATTATTAGACCGTACCCTAGTATCACCCATTTGATGTATTAGAGCAGGGGTGGCCAACCAGTCAGAGACAAAGAGCCAAAAAATCTTGTTAGGTACGTCAAAGAGCCGACATCAAGCCAAAGGCGCGTATGCAAAAATGGGGTGTGGCCTTGTGCCTGCTAGGCCACACCCCTGGTATAAAATACAATGAAAATGCCAGAGCCACATAAAATACATTTTAGTAGATATAGAGCAGCTTTCTGTCAAAGTGACAGGTTCCACACCCCCTTTCTCCTGGGGCACGCCCCTTTAATATTAAATTATAGTGCTTGATATCGCTTTTATATAAAATTGAATATAAAATTTATAGAGCTCGATATTAAACTGTATTAAAAGATAATTGCTTTGAAAAGAATGTCACATATGACACACAAAAAAATATATATATATATTTCAAAGTAACACAAAATGTTCTCACATTCCAGCAGCTAAAACTTCATGCCATGTCACATATGGTACTATTTAAAAATCATACCATGTCACACATGGTACTGATTTAAAAAGCATATTGATTTTAATGACCGTGTCCATTTTCTTAGATGCACAGAAGCACAAAAGGGTTCTCACATTCCAGCAGCTAAAATTTCATGCCATGTCACAACTGGTACTGATTTAAAAAAGCGTATTGATTTTAATGACCATATAACAAAAGCATCTGGTTATTATTAATGTAAACATGCAAAATAACAAACACAGTTTCAAAATGACCATATAAGAAAAGCATCTGGTTATTATTAATGTAAACATGCAAAATAACAAACACAGTTTCAAAAGATTTTCAAGCCCATGTGGAATATTTAATAGCAATACTACATAGCCTTTTTCTTTTTTATTATGAATTAAAGAGCATTTAGAAAATTCTAATTTATATTATACAACAGTGCTGGGACATGTTCAGACATGATTCATATATGCATACATATATATGTGCAAAACAAGCTGTACTTAGACATTCTAGCACGTTATTTTTTGCAAACGGTTGATCACAATGAGCCATGAGGCCCTACATGCCTCTGTGGCATAACTAGTTAACAAATTGATGGGTGAGTATTAGAATTCTGCCTTTCTGTTATCTTGGAACTAATGACCTCAATGAGCCATGAGGCACTACATGCCTCTGTGGCATAACTAGTTAACAAATTGTTGGGCCGAATATTAGTTTCTGTTGATAATGATTAAAACACAATTATTATACAACAGTGCTGGAACATGTTCAGACATGATTCATATATGCATACATATATATGTGCAAAACAAGCTGTACTTATACATTCTCACACGTTATTTTTGCAGACGGTTGACCACAATGAGCCATGAGGCACTACATGCCTCTGTGGCATAACTAGTTAACAAATTGATGGGCGAATATTAGAATTCTGCCTTTCTGTTATCTAGGAACTAATGACCTCAATGAGACATGAGGCACTATATGCCTCTGTGGCATAACTAGTTAACAAATTGATGGACCGACCTCAATGAGCCATGAGGCACTACATGCCTCTGTGGCATAACTAGTTAACAAATTGATGGACCGACCTCAATGAGCCATGAGGCACTACATGCCTCTGTGGCATAACTAGTTAACAAATTGATGGACCGAATATTAGTTTCTGTTTATAACGATGAAAACATAATTATTATACAACAGTGCTGGAACATGTTCAGACATGATTCATATATGCATACATATATATGTGCAAAACAAGCTGTACTTTGACATTTGTCGCACGTTATTTTTTGCAAATGGTAGACCACAATGAGCCATGAGGCACTACATGCCTCTGTGGCATAACTAGTTAACAAATTGATGGGTGAATTGGAAATGATCTAGGAACTAATGATCACAATGAGCCATGAGGCACTACATGCCTCTGTGGCATAACTAGTTAACAATTTGATGGGTGAATATTAGAATTCTGCCTTTCCATTATCTAGGAACTAATGACCTCAATGAGCCATGAGGCACTACATGCATCTGTGGCATAACTAATTAACAATTTGATATAGCAAAATGCTTACATCAACAATGAAGCAAAACCGTTGCAGGGCATGCTAGTATGTGTAGTTCAACAACAGCTCGAGGACTGAAGGTTCACCTCCCCATGTTTTAAAGATGATCTAGGAACTAACGACCACAATGAGCCATGAGGCACTACATGCCTCTGTGGCATAACTAGTTAACAAATTGATGGGCCGAATATTAGTTACTGTTTATTACAATTAAAACATATCATTTAGAGGGTTTCTCTGCTGTAACCTTTTGGTAAATTGGGTTGAACAGGGTTATCCATGCTTAGTGAATACATACCAAAATGCATAGACAATGAGGCAAAACTGTTGCAGGGCATACTGGTATGTGTAGTTCAACAACAGATCGCGGACTGAAGGTTCACCTCCCCATGTTTTAAAGATGATCTAGAAACTAATGACCACAATGAGCCATGAGGCACTACATGCCTCTGTGGCATAACTAGTTAACAAATTGATGGGCCGAATATTAGTTACTGTTTATTACAATTAAAACATATCATTTAGAGGGTTTCTCTGCTGTAACCGTTTGGTAAATTGGGTTGATCAGGGTTATCCCTGCTTAGTGAATACATACCAAAATACTTAGACAATGAGGCTAAACTGTTGCAGGGCATACTGGTATGTGTAGTTCAACAACAGCCGGAGGTCTGATGGTTCCCCACCCCATGTTTTAAAGTTATTTCAATGTATATGGCCAGACACGCTGTGTATACACATACATTGTGTATATATATACCTTGAATCGACTTACCTTAAGCTTTGATGCTGAAAAATCACAAATGACATATTTAAAATAAGGTAATGTGCAGACATGTTTCCTATATGTATACATATATATGTACAAAACAAGTGGAACTGTAATGTGCAGACGTGTTTTCTATATGTATACATATATATGTACAAAACAAGTTGCACTTTTTACATTCTCACGCATAAAATCACAAATGACATGTTTAAAATTAGATCATGTTCAGACATGTGTCCTATATGTATACATTATATACATAGATATATATGTACAAAACAAGTTGTCATTTATTTTTATTTATTATTTTGCATTCTCATGCATAATTTTCTTGTTCAAATGTCAAGCTGCATTTGTTTAATTTTAAAATGCAACAAAAACATTCTTCATTCTAGAATAAAGCATTGCTTAATACAATGGTTGTTTCAATTAAATGTTATCTATTTTTATTTTACATTTTTTATTTTCCCCCCACATTAGTTAAACAGAAACGTTGGCTTTTAGTTCCACTCTCAGAGCATGTGGCTAGTGTCGCTGCTCTTCTTTGGCAAAATATTTTGGTTAAATTGCATCTTCTCCTCATGACTGGGGATATTTTTTAAAGAGTTTTTAAGCCCGCAGTTCAGAGTCTTGGCAAGATATTTCCTTGCAAACTTGGTGTTTTTTAAAAGTTTATTACATTTTCTTTATTATTAAAATTTACATTTTGGCTGCTCACGGCAGCTGCCGTTATCTCTGATCTACCAATATTGATAAGAATTCAGCCTTTCCATTATCTAGGAACTAATGACCTCAATGCGCCACGAGGCACTACATGCCTCTGTGGCATAACTAGTTAACAAATTAATGGGTCAAATATTAGTTCAACACACATTATAGCTACCAACACTGTGCAAGTGACAAGTGTACATATACAGTAGTTTTGTTTGATAATATTCTGGGTCTTGTGTAACTTTTCACCCAACCTGCAGGTTATTAGGAGACTCCAATGCTGGCTGAAGTGATTTTCTTCCCTATATAGAAAATGTTTTTGAAGTCCCAATACAATGACATGCATCGCTCACCTTAACCAGTCGATTCCAATGCGGTAGCATCTTGCCTGTATTTTTCCTCTCCGCAGAAATTTTTGTGTAAAATTAAACCAGTGCAGGATTAATACATTTGTAAAGTGGCAGAAGGCCTTGGCCATACAAAGATTTCTTAAAATGGTATTTAGCAACATATCAGACTGATAGTCAACACATTGCTGGGCTTAAAAAAACAACAACAAAAAACCTATAGGGTTGTATTGTTTTGTGAAGCTGATTGCACTCGCAATTTTTAAAGGATTAATAACTGAAGCTTTATGTGCATGTGTATTATTTCACACGTGTTTGTACATCTTAGTGTTTGTGTCCCATAGCGATGGAACATGTGATGATATGGGCGGGAACCTATATTAAGCACGGGTCAGGGTGGATAAGGATGGTTACTGGCTTTGGGCTGTGCGCTAGTGCTAACAATAATAATATTCCGTTTTACATATTGATAAGCGCACCACTACGCATTTGTCAGGAAGGAGAAACTGTTCCTGGCCCCATAGGATTGGTGTCCCTGGCATCCTCTAGGCTGGAGAATAGGCTGCTGGTAGAACGCTCTCATCATTGATTGTCTCAATGCAGAGGAAGGGCACAGTCTTGGTAGCTTTTGATAACCAATTCCAGCATTCAGCAGGCATAGTTATTAGTCATGCATCTTAGTCTACCCATATTTACTTTCAAAACACTTAATAAAATTAATAAAAGATTAGGTGTAAAATGAAATATATGTTTTCTACACAGAGCCGTGGTACAGTATCTATAGCTCCCACACACCGCTGTGGTTTAGCCTTCTGGGATCTTCCATGTTGATAGACCCATTTGAATTTGCTGCCGGTATTAGCATTGGAAGCCCTGTAAAAAAATAGGATTTTTTTATTACCAAATGCTTTAAATGAAATAGTGTAAGCTGTCGGTCTTGTCAGCATGTCATTAAATAATTCTACAATCGTTCTTTCTGAGAATATAGATAATCGCATAAAGACAAATAGATCGCTTTTTACCACTATTATAATACACAAGCCAAGTTAACCTATAAACTGCGAATTATGGCCCTCATTCCGAGTTGTTCGCTCGGTATTTTTCATCGCATCGCAATGAAAATCCGCTTAGTACGCATGCGCAATGTTCGCACTGCGACTGCGCCAAGTAACTTTGCTATGTAGAAAGTAATTTTACTCACGGCTTTTTCATCGCTCCGGCGATCGTAATGTGATTGACAGGAAATGGGTGTTACTGGGCGGAAACACGGCGTTTCAGGGGCGTGTGGCTGAAAACGCTACCGTTTCCGGAAAAAACGCAGGAGTGGCCGGAGAAACGGTGGGAGTGCCTGGGCGAACGCTGGGTGTGTTTGTGACGTCAAACAGGAACGACAAGCACTGAACTGATCGCACAGGCAGAGTAAGTCTGAAGCTACTCTGAAACTGCTAAGTAGTTAGTAATCGCAATATTGCGAATACATCGGTCGCAATTTTAAGAAGCTAAGATTCACTCCCAGTAGGCGGCGGCTTAGCGTGTGTAACTCTGCTAAATTCGCCTTGCGACCGATCAACTCGGAATGAGGGCCTATATCTGCATGTTATCCATTGTAATTGTTGATGTCTGGTAGATATAACGCCCACCATCATACATTGTTATGGATGGTAGAAGTAACTTTGGATCACCATCCTGCCCCCTCCTAGACTTTCATTCAACATTTTAAAGCCAGATCCAACATAAAATACATTGAAAAAGACCCTTCCACATAAAATAATAAAAAAATCCAGATCCACATAACATATATTGAAACAGCCATATTCACATAATACACTTCAGCTCCTCCATGTGTCACTCCAGCCAGCCCATGTGTGAATGTGTCACTCCTGCTAGTACCCTCCTGTGTCACTCCTGCCAGCACCCTCCTTTACAAAAGTAAACTATTGTCCTTCCATTCTAGGGACTTCAACTTACGCTCTGCTGTCTAAATCAGTGATTTATGTGCAAAGTTCAGGCACCTGAAGATGGCAACTGTTGGGCGTCTAGTGTCTCGGACAAGGCCAAGACGATGCGCCCTTTCAACCGTGAAATCTTGTCAAAGTACCTTGGAGATCCAACATATGTAAAAGATCCGTAGGCAAGAAATTGTAGAGATCCGGGCCTTTCATGGATTCCTGGAGACCTACAATTCGCAGGTTGTTTAGCTTGGAACAAATCCTCAACCTTGTTAATGAGGTGGAGCTTATGTTTCCGTTCATCCTCAAGTTGTTGTTGGAGATCGAGTATCGCCTGATCATGTTCCTCTATTTTGTTTTGATTTTCCATGACTTATAAATCAGTAGAATCCAGTTGTGCCTTGATAACTTTAATAGCAGCCACAAATTTCGGCACTTGTTTATCCAGTATGAGAGTCATAGTGGTGGTTATAGCACGAACCACTTCATCATAACTCAAAGAGGTGCAAACATGAGGAGGATGACATGAGGCAGGACCTCCCTGTTCCGAGTCAGAAGCATCAGAAGCAATAGCAGTATCCCCCTTCCACATCTTGCCACGTATGGGCCGCTAAAGGTGTAGCAGGCGTAATACATTTTTCCATAGCGCCCTGACAAGTGGCAAGCACTAGGGACCTGTACTGGCAGTTGAATAAGCAAAAAATTCCAAACCAGTGTTCAGGACAAAGTTCAATGAGAGCAAGACTTGTAAAAAGACCCTGCAATCTTGAGCTGCAATATAGGTGTACAGGAGGGGGAATTATCAGGAAAAGTCAGTCACATAAAAGTATCAGTATCCAGCAGTGAGATGTAGCTAAAAAAACATAGGAGGCTGGAGTCCCAGTCAGGGCTTTATGAATCAGTAATCATGGCCCTCACAGTATAAATCAATCAATCAATCAATCAATCAATCAATCAAAACAGTTAATGCAGTAGATTCAGAATTATACTGGTGTGGGAGAAATGGATCCAAAGAGTAAGAGTAGTGTGGGTTATGAAAGAAGTAGCACAGCAGTGCAGTGTATGTAGATAAGATGGCGCCCAGCACAGTACCTTCAGCAGACTATATATTTCAATGCCACAACGTCATGTGCCTTCCCAGCCAGGAAGGCTACTGTCACCGTCACCACCCCCGCCAGCTACCTCCAGCGGGCGGGTGGGCGAGCGGCGGTTCGGCGGAGCGTGCACACGGCTCTCCAACACCAGGCTGCGGCCCGGCATCTACGGTAGGCCTCAGAGCGCGGTCCCGCAGCAATGGGTCTACGGCGCACCCGTCTCCGATCGGGACAGCTCAGTGGCAGCCAGGGGGGCTCACAGATGTTAAGGTGGTGAGACAGCCCGGGCAGGAGCAGGGGGAATCCTCTCTAAATACATCGTAGCACGGAGCTCCAGAGAGCTGCTTCCGCTCCTGTCCGCGTCCAGGCCACGCCCCCCTGTAAATAGCCTTTCTAATTAAAGATTTTCAGCAAAGTCTTTCACTTCCTGAAAATCTCTTGCACTTTGGGAAAACAGCTCAGTGTGTATGCACTACTTTGGTGAAAGATATATCTTTCAGAGATGTTGTCAAAGGGCCTAATTCAGATCTTATCGCTGCAGAAAATAAAACCATGTGCACTGCAGGAGGGGGGGGGGGGGGGCAGCAGATGCGTCTCTAGAAAGGAGGGGACCCGTGTGCAGACTCCCTCCTCTCCTGTAGCCGTCACTGCCACTTTTAGTGCTTTCAGCAATGAGACTCTGGCACAGTGCCAAAGTCTACAGCGCATGCGCAGGACTCTGGAAAAATGGCTGTCACGCCATTTTTCTCTGGCAGGGTCCACAGGTTATCCACAAGATAACAATAAGATATGATGAAGCGACAGCGGATTTGCACCAATCGGTCAAAGCTTTCCGGCCTCCCAGCATGCAATGGGCCCATCCATATATCCCCGCCTCCTGGCTCAGGCAAATCAGTTTTTTGTTTGGTGCGGCAGGAGTCGGACCATGGTCAGAGGGCTGCTGGTTTTTAGCAGCCCTAAGCTTTATTATTTTATTTTAATATTCTTACTATTTTTCTGAGCAATTTTTCTAAACAGCGTCTTATACGTACCTTAGAAAGAGTCGCTCCAACAACTCTCCACCGGGTCGCGACAACGCTTACCCACGAGTACAGTGCTGTTTCGGCGGGCGTCTGTGTCGGATATACTAGCAGGTCCAGCAGACGTTACCAGGCTGTTGTCAGGCTCCGGAGCCTTACCTCCGGCGGGTGCTCCCACTGGTTACCGTCCCACTGGTTGGCTCGGCTGCGGCGACAGGGAGCTGCTTGCGGCGGATCCTCCTGGACGGATGTGCAGCTGCCGGGGGCCGAGGGTCTGGAGAGCTGGGTGCTGGGGCGGGGATCGCTGCGGTAAGGTCCTCTAGTGGTGACACGGTATAGTGTGTCAGAGACAGAAGCTGGCTAAAGCTGTGTGCTAACCGCTAGTATGTCTCCTGTGCTGGGGGCAGCCATATTGGAGACCAAAGTATTACCAAAGAAGTTCCCAATCTGTGTCCAGCCAATCCTGCGTGTTCTCCCCTTACAAAAGGGGGCTGGCTCAGAGGGTGAGTGCCAGTACTTCAAGTTACATCCTTCTGAAAGGTTCTCCAGCTCTGTGCTCCCAGGTTACTTCTGCTTCCCTGGTCCTGGTTGCTCTCATCTATCGGTTACCTAAACGCTGCTGCAGTACTGCTGTCTAAGTCCGTTGCCACTCATGGTAGCGCTCACGGGGTCCAAGGTCGTAGAGGAGCTCCAGGTGCTAATGGCGGTTCCCGTAGACGTCTTCATTTCTTCAAAGTCCAAGTTCTTCAGCCTCGTCTTTCAATCACAAACCACGTCTTCATTTCTTCAAAGTCCAAGTACTTCAGCCTTGTCTTTTAATCATAAAACACAGTCTTCAGTTCTTCTTTACCGAAGTTCTTCAGCTTCACTCTTCAAGTCATTTAACCATAGACTCTAATTCTTCCAGTTTCTTCTATTTCTCCAATATTCGTGTACAGCCTGATTATTCATTAAAACTACAGTTATCTTCTTACAAAGTCCTCATTTTCTTTACACCCTCCGGCCAACGTTAACACTTAGTTTGGCTTCCACCCCATGAGGAGGAATTACATTCAGCCACCTCGTTTACTCTCCTCACAGGTGGCTGTCCCTTCAGCCAAAACTCGGTTGTCGGAACCACAACTTACGCCGAGTGTGATAGCTGTGGCCGGAGCACGGTGAGAAGGTAAGGCATCGGTTCCGCTTAGAAGGGGAATACGGACACAGCTGCACTGTTTTGGGAGACTACCAAACAGTCGCTGACGCGGCTGCCACCTCGGGTGCACCAGCGCTAGGCCTTAGGGATCATAGGCTCCAGGAATAGTATGAGGCCGCGATACATAGGGTTGATGTCAGCAGTGGAGAATCAGACGCTCTCCTGGTCGTCCCTTCCCCCGGTTCATGACCAGTTTCCTCCGAGTCTCCCACCATGAACTGTTTCCCTCTTCCGTCTTAGACGCTGTACACGAAGGGGACCCAGTCGCAGCATAGGCGGCTGTGTGACTAGTGTGTCTGTGTTCACTATAGGTTCATGGAGCGGCAGTGTACACTAGTAGCGTTTGGATCCACTCAGTAATCCGCTAACGTATTGATCGTCCTGGAAGCGAGGTGAGTCTCCCTGTATCCCACTCTACAGCACTAAGTCTCTATCTACCTTTTTGAGTATGAATAGTTAGATAAGTGCCTATTGCATATGAGTCTGTATACATTTACTGTTGTTTCTTTCGCAATGCATCTGAATACGGTAGATCTGTTTAAATATGATTCAGTAATATGTTCTCCTAAATACTTGAAATGTAGTTGTTGATGATGTGCTCATATTGCTTATTATACTAATGTATAACATGTGACTGACTGCTAGTGTGATTGCTGACTTTACTATATTCTGTCAGTTTTGTTCTATTCCGATCCTCAATGCTGGTGCATGGGTAGGGTCGGATTGTATGTCACTTTAAAAAGCTTAAAGTGATTACAGTCACAAATTGTGTAGTACACTGTGGAAGTGTTGATATTTATCATGTCTAAGAGTGGCAAAAGTGAGAAAGATACACACACAGCAACACCAACACTCATATCATGTTTGTCTTGCAAAGCTGTGTTATCCTCTCAGGATTTGGTTCAGGATGGTTTGTGTGCAAATTGTTTTTGCTTTCACCAGGGGTTCTTGAAAAATACAAGACAGATTCAGGTGCAGATTGATCCACCTTGGACTATGTTTGCACAGACTTTATACAGTATAGCTGAAAGGATAATTCCTCCAACTCCTGTACCGGGGTTAAGTTACATGATTAACCCTTACATGCAGCTTCCCACTTGTGGTATATCACTTCCACCAGCTGCCTCTCAAAAGAAACAGGCTGATAAGCCGGTGGTAAGTAAATCTTCATCCTCACAGGCTACACATGGTTCAGATGAGGATTCATCAGAGGATGAAAGCTCAATTAATTCTACTTTGGCATACGAAGAGGAGGAGGAAGGTCTCAGCTCAGTGGATATAGCTGAGTTAATTAAAGCAATGAAAGCCATTCTATCCTTAGAGGATTCAGCAGAGCCTGTGTTAAAAACCAAGGCACCTGTGTTTAAATGTCCCAAAACAGTTAAGACTGAGTTTCCACGGTCAGATCAGCTGACGGAAATCATGGAAGAGGTTTGGGCTACGCCTAATAAAAAGTTTAGAATTCCTAAGAAGTGGAATTACAATTATCCTCTTCCAGCTGGGGATTGTTTAAAAAAGGGCAGTGGTTCCTAAAGTAGATACGCATGTGATTCGATTAGTGCGAAAATCTACATTACCTTTGCCTTCAACATCATTAAATGATGTCACAGATAGGAGAGTGGATGGTTTTATAAAAACCATTTCTCATATGTCCTAGAGGATGCTGGGGACTCCAAAAGGACCATTGGGTATAGACGGGATCCGCAGGAGACATGGGCACTTTAAGACTTTAAATGGGTGTGAACTGGCTCCTCCCTCTATGCCCCTCCTCCAGACCTCAGTTAGATTCTGTGCCCAGAGAGACTGGACACTCACAGGGGAGCTCTCCTGAGTTTCTCTGTAAAAAAAAGACTTTTATTAGGTTTGTTATTTTCAGGGAGCACTGCTGGCAACAGGCTCCCTGCATCGTGGGACTGAGGGGAGAGAAGCAGACCTACTTCTGTGAGTTCAAAGGCTCTGCTTCTTAGGCTACTGGACACCATTATCTCCAGAGGGTCCGATCACTTGGTGCGCCTAGCTGCTCGTTCCTAGAGCCGTGCCATCACCCCCCTCACAGAGCCAGAAGATAGAAGCCGAGTGAGTATTACGAAGAAAAGAAGACTTCAGTGATGGCAGAAGACTTCAGTACTGAGGTACTGCGCAGCGGTCGCGATGCGCGCCATGCTCCCACACACACATATACGGCGGCACTAGCAGGGTGCAGGGCGGGCAGCATGATTATTGAAGTCAGCACTGGCAAAAAATATATATTAGAAGTGCCTAGGCACTAAATATAGCCCCCGCCAGTATAAAATGCTTGAATCTGAGCGGGACTGAAGCGCGCCGGTGAGGGGGCGTGGCTTAGCCCTCACAGCTTACTAGCGCCATTTTCTCTTCACAGGAGATGCAGAGACCTCCACACTTCTGTACAAGTAACAGGGTGCAAAACGGGGGGGGGGGGGGGAACGACAGTAATTTGATGCTATTATCATTTGATAAAAAAGCGCTAACAGGTCTCAGGCAGTGTGTATATAGTCTCAGTACCGGGATAGGCGCTGGGGTGTGAGCTGGTAAACTCCCTCTGTGTTTCTCTAACTGGCTTTCCTGTGGGTCTGTCCCCTATACCCAGTGTGTTTGTGTGTGTCGGTACGTGTGTGTCGACATGTCTGAGGCTGAGTGCTCCTCCCCGGAGGAAGTTGCAGTGGGGGCGGATAAGGCGCTGGGAGTGACTCTGTCGGCACCGCCGACTGCTGATTGGGTAGATATGTTGAGTACGTTGAATGCAAATGTGGCGTTATTGACTAAAAGGCTGGATAAATCTGATTCTCAGACCCAAACATGGAGAAAATCCATGGAGGACGCCTTGTCTCAGGTCCAGTCCCCCTCAGGGTCACAAAAGCGTTCATTTACCCAGAGAGCAGATACTGATACCGACACGGACTCTGACTACAGTGTCGACTATAGTGATGCCAGTTTAAATCCGAAACTGGTTAAGAGTATTCAGTACATGATTGCGGCAATTAAAGACGTATTACATATCACAGAAGTCCCTACTATTCCTGATACAAGGGTCTGTTTGTATAAGGGTAAAAAACCTGAGGTGACGTTTCCCCCCTCTCATGAGCTGAACACTCTTTGTGAAAAAGCTTGGGAATCTCCTGACAAAAGGTTGCAGATTCCCAAAAGAATTCTAATGGCATATCCATTCCCCTCTGAGGACAGGGAAAAGTGGGAGTCATCCCCCAATGTGGACAAGGCTCTGTCATGGCTGTCCAAAAAGGTGGCGCTTCCGTCTCCTGACACGGCTGCCCTGAAGGACCCTGCGGATCGTAAGCAGGAAACTACCTTAAAATCCATTTATGTCACTACGGGTACGCTGCTCAGACCTGCCGTTGCGTCGGCATGGGTGAGTAGCGCTATTGGAAAGTGGGCAGATGACTTGGCATCTGACATAGATACCCTGGATAGGGATAGCATCCTTTTGACTCTCGGTTATATCAGGGTCGCTGCAGCTTACCTAAAGGATGCGGCGAGGGATATTGGCCTGTTGGGGTCAAGGGCCAATGCCATGGCAGTCTCGGCCAGGAGAGCACTGTGGATTCATCAATGGAATGCTGATGCTGACTCTAAGAAAGCTATTGAGGCTCTCCCATATAAGGGTGGTGTCTTCTTTGGTGACGGCCTCGCGGATCTGGTGTCTACGGCTACCGCGGGTAAGTCATCATTTCTTCCTTATGTCCCTGCACAACAGAAAAAGACGCCTCACTATCAGATGCAGTCCTTTCGGACAAATAAATACAAAAAAGGAACAGGGTCGTCCTTCCTTGCCTTTAAAGTTAGAGGAAAGGGAAAAAGGTTGCCTGCTGTGGCAGGTTCCCAGGAGCAGAAGTCCTCCCCGGCTTCTGCCAAGTACACCGCATGACGCTGGGGCTCCTCTACAGGAATCCACACCAGCGGGGGCACGTCTCCGACTCTTCAGTCAGGTCTGGTTTCACTTGGGCCTGGTTCTTTGGGTGTTAGAAATAGTGTCCCAAGGGTACAAACTGGAGTTTCAAGACGTGCAAGATTGTTCAAATCAGCCTTGCCAGTTTCTCTGCCAGAAAGGGAAGTAGTATGCGATGCGATACAAAAGCTGTGTCAACAGCAAGTCATTGTCACGGTACCCCCGTCACAACTGGGAGAAGGGTTTTATTCGAGTCTGTTCGTCGTCCCAAAGCTGGATGGCTTGGTCAGACTGATCCTGAACCTAAAATCCCTCAATCTATATTTGAAAAGTTTCAAATTCAAGATGGAATCTCATCGAGCAGTGATCTCCAGTCTGGAAGGGGGAGATTTTATGGTGTCAGTCGACATAAAAGATGCCTACTTACATGTCCCAATATATCCTCCACATTCAGGATTGTCATTACCAATTTCAGACGTTACCGTTTGGTCTTTCCACGGCTCCGAGGATTTTCACCAAAGTAATGGTGGAAATGATGGTGCTCCTACGCAAGCAGGGTGTCACAATCATCCCGTACTTGGACGATCTCCTGATAAAGGTGAGATCAAAGCAGCAGTTGCTAAGAAACGTTGCGCTCTCCCTGACAGTTCTGCAACAACATGGTTGGATTCTAAATTTGCCAAAGTCACAGTTGATTCCGACAACACGGCTGTCTTTCTTGGGCATGATCCTGGACACAGAACTGCAGAGAGTGTTTCTCCCAGGGGAAAAAGCTCTGGAAATCCAGAACATGGTCAAGGAGATACTGAAACCGGCAAGAGTGTCGATTCATCAATGCACTCGGGTGCTGGGGAAGATGGTTGCAGCCTACAAAGCCATTCTGTTTGGCAGGTTCCATGCCAGGGTGTTTCAGTGGGACCTGTTGGACAAGTGGTCCGGGTCTCACCTGCACATGCACCGGAAAATAAGCCTATTTTCCAGGACCAGAATATCTCTCCTGTGGTGGCTTCAAAGTTCTCACCTCCAAGAGGGACGCAGGTTCGGGGTCCAGGATTGGGTCCTGGTGACCACGGATGCAAGCCTCCGGGGCTGGGGAGCAGTCACACAGGGAAAAAATTTCCAGGGAAAATGGTCAAGCCAGGAAGCTTGTCTGCACATAAACGTTCTGGAATTAAGAGCCATCTACAACGGCCTTCTACAAGCGGAACATCTTCTTCGCGGTCTGCCTGTCCTGATTCAGTCGGACAACATAACTGCAGTGGCGTACATAAACCGCCAGGGTGGAACAAAGAGCAGAGCGGCGATGGTGGAGGCCACAAAAGTTCTCCGCTGGGCGGAAAAGCATGTAAGCACCCTGTCAGCGGTCTTCATTCCGGGCGTGGACAACAGGGAAGCAGACTTCCTCAGCAGACACGATCTCCATCCAGGAGAGTGGGGTCTTCATCAAGAGGTCTTTGGAGAAGTGACAAGTCATTGGGGAATTCCTCAAATAGACATGATGGCGTCTCGCCTCAACAAGAAGCTTCAGAGATATTGTTCAAGGTCGAGGGACCCTCAAGCCAGTGCAGTGGACGCCCTGGTAACACCGTGGGTGTTTCAGTCGGTATATGTGCTCCCTCCGCTTCCACTCATTCCAAAAGTGATAAGGATCATAAGAAGAACAAGGGTTCAGGCGATACTCATTGTTCCAGATTGGCCACGGAGGGCCTGGTATCTGGATCTTCAGGAATTACTCATAGGAGATCCCTGGCCTCTTCCTCTAATAGAGGATCTGTTACTGCAAGGGCAGTGCGTGTTCCAGGACTTACCGTGGTTGCGTTTGACGGCGTTCCGTTTGAATGCCAAATCCTAGCTCGAAAGGGTATTCCTGGGGAAGTCATTCCCACTCTGCTTAAAGCTAGAAAGGAGGTTACGGCGAAGCATTATCACCGTATTTGGAGAAAGTATGTGTCTTGGTGTGAATCCAAGAAGGCTCCTACGGAAGAATTTCAGCTTGGTCGTTTTCTCCATTTTTTTTTGTAGGCAGGTGTGGATGCGGGCCTAAAATTAGGCTCCATTAAAGTGCAGATTTCGGCCTTATCAATTTTCTTTCAAAAAGAATTGGCCGCCCTTCCAGAGGTTCAGACTTTCGTGAAAGGAGTGCACCATGGGACTTTAACGTGGTGTTGCAGTTTCTTATGTCACACTGGTTTGAACCTTTACAAAAGGTTGAGTTAAAGTTTCTCACTTGGAAAGTGGTCATGCTTTTGGCCTTGGCGTCCGCAAGGCGGGTGTCGGAATTAGCGGCTTTGTCTCACAAGAGCCCCTATTTGATCTTCCATGTGGATAGAGCGGAATTGAGAACTCATCAACAATTTCTGCCAAAGGTAAAATAAAAAAACTTGGAACTGCGCTTAGCATTTAATTAAAGATTTTTATTCATTCCCATAATAAAATATATATAAATATATAAGATGTATATAATTATACAGTTACCGGCCGGATTTCATATAATGCACAAATCAGACATATAACATTAAGTGTCTCTAAAATACATCCTAATCTAAACAGAGAAATTATCTCCTAAAAACATAAATTGAAACCTTAGTGCACATATGGGAACTCGACTAATTAGAAATAACTGCCTTTAGGTGACTCCTATGACCTCGCAGGCGTCCCTGCAATGTAAGATAACTCGTAAACTATCCGTTTGCCTTTATGACGGAATGAAATTGGTAAACTGTTACCTCAGTCACTAATTACAAACTGTCCCAAGTATCACAGGTCAGCAGAGCAGTATTTGTTGGGACAATTTTTATAAACTGATAATATGTCCTTCCTTATAGCATCGGAGTATCCCAGCTGCCTCTGAATGAGATATAATGGAGCTCAAGTATAGGAGTGTCCATAGGTCAGCAAAGCGGCATTGTTAATGCGATTAAATCAAGCTGGTGGTGTGTTCTTCCCTTTAGCACTAGGGTGTCACATCTGCCTCTGATTACGATAACTCAGGTAGGGGAGCATACTCCCTATTCCCCCTTAGCAATGGGGTCCGGGTGTCCGGGTGCTGAGTAAGATGGTAAATTAATGAGACAGCATGCACTCACTTGGAGAATGGATTTCGCCGGCCGGCTATAAACTCACTTTGGACAAAGTGAGTTTATAGCCGGCCGGCGAAATCCATTCTCCAAGTGAGTGCATGCTGTCTCATTAATTTACCATCTTACTCAGCACCCGGACCCCATTGCTAAGGGGGAATAGGGAGTACCCTCCCCTACCTGAGTTATCGTAATCAGAGGCAGATGTGACACCCTAGTGCTAAAGGGAAGAACACACCACCAGCTTGATTTAATCACATTAACAATGCCGCTTTGCTGACCTATGGACACTCCTATACTTGAGCTCCATTATATCTCATTCAGAGGCAGCTGGGATACTCCGATGCTATAAGGAAGGACATATTATCAGTTTATAAAAATTGTCCCAACAAATATTGCTCTGCTGACCTGTGATACTTGGGACAGTTTATAATTAGTGACTGAGGTAACAGTTTACCAATTTCATTCCGTCATAAAGGCAAACGGATAGTTTACGAGTTATCTTACATTGCAGGGACGCCTGCGAGGTCATAGGAGTCACCTAAAGGCAGTTATTTCTAATTAGTCGAGTTCCCATATGTGCACTAAGGTTTCAATTTATGTTTTTAGGAGATAATTTCTCTGTTTAGATTAGGATGTGTTTTAGAGACACTTAATGTTATATGTCTGATTTGTGCATTATATGAAATCCGGCCGGAAACTATAATTATATACATCTTATATATTTATATATATTTTATTATGGGAATGAATAAAAATCTTTAATTAAATGCTAAGCGCAGTTCCAAGTTTTTTTGTTTTTTTATTTTTTCTCGTTGTATCTAAGTGGTGGCAGAGGAACCAAGCCCCAGGAACGTGCGGCTAACATTTGATTTAAACATTAGCGCCCAATTTTATGTTTTTTTCTGCCAAAGGTGGTTTCTTCGTTTCACATGAACCAACCTATTGTGGTGCCTGTGGCTACTGAAGCCTTGGCTGATTCAAAGTCTCTCGATGTAATCAGAGCTTTGAAAATTTATGTCGCCAGAATGGCTCAGATTAGGAAATCAGAGGCTCTGTTTGTCCTGTATGCTCCCAACATAATTGGGGCTCCTGCTTCTAAGCAGACTATTGCACGCTGGATCTGTAATACAATGCGGCATGCTCATTCTACGGCTGGATTGCTGTTTCCGAATCGGTGAAGGCCCATTCTAACAGGAAGGGAGGCTCATCTTGGGTGGCTGCCCAAGGAGTCTCGGCGCTTCAACTTTGCCGAGCAGCTACTTGGTCGGGTTCAAACACTTTTGCTAAGTTCTACAAGTTTGATACCCTGGCTGATGAGGACCTCATGTTTGCTCAATCGGTGCTGCAGAGTCGTCTGCACTCTCCCGCCCAGTCTGGAGCTTTGGTATAAACCCCATGGTCCTTTTGGAGTCCCCAGCATCCTCTAGGACATATGAGAAAATAGGATTTTAATACCTACCGGTAAATCCTTTTCTCCTAGTCCGTAGAGGATGCTGGGCGCCCGTCCCTGTGCGGACTGTGGGGGTAATTCTGAGTTGATCGCAGCAGGATCTTTGTTAGCAGTTGGGCAAAACCATGGACCTCATTTCGAGCAGTTTGCTCGCTGTTAATTTTAGCAGAATTGCTTATAGGCTAAAATCCGGCAGTTCTGCGCATGCGTATGCACAGCAGGGCGCACGTGCTAAGCAAATTTACACAAAACTATGCTATTTTACTCACAGGCGAACGAAGCTTTTCAATCACTCTGCTGATTGACAGGAAGTGGGTGTTTCTGGGCGGAAACTGGCCGTTTTCAGGGAGTGTGCTAAAAAACGCAGGCGTGCCAGGTAAAAACGCAGGAGTGGCTGGAGAAACGGAGGGGTGGCTGGTTGGACGCTGGGCGTGTTTGTGATGTCAAACCAGGAACTAAACGGACTGAGGTGATCACAATCTAGGAGTAGGTCTGGAGCTACTCAGAAACTGCAAGGAAATTGCTTTCGTTAGCAATTCTGCCAATGGTGGTCATTCCGAGTTGTTCGCTATTTTTTTAGTTCGCACAAGGTATGTGCAAAATTGCGAACATGTTGCAAAATAGCGAATATCCGCCTCCAACGTATTTTTGCTAATTCGTCCGCAGTATTACACAAAGTGGGGGTCATTCCGAGTTGTTCGCTCTGTATTTTTTTTCGCAACGGAGCGATTAGTCGCTAATGCGCATGCGCAATGTCCGCAGTGCGACTGCGCCAAGTATATTAGCTATGAAGTTAGGAATTTTACTCACGGCATTACGAGGTTTTTTCTTCGTTCTGGTGATCGGAATGTGATTGACAGGAAGTGGGTGTTTCTGGGCGGAAACAGGCCGTTTTATGGGAGTGTGCGAAAAAACGCTACCGTTTCCGGGAAAAACGCGGGAGTGGCTGGAGAAACGGGGGAGTGTCTGGGCGAACGCTGGGTGTGTTTGTGACGTCAAACCAGGAACGACAAGCACTGAACTGATCGCAGATGCCGAGTAAGTTTGAAGCTACTCAGAAACTGCTAAGAAGTGTCTATTCGCAATTCTGCTAATCTTTCGTTCGCAATTTTGATATGCTAAGATTCACTCCCAGTAGGCGGCGGCTTAGCGTGTGCAAAGCTGCTAAAAGCAGCTTGCGAGCGAACAACTCGGAATGACCCCCAGTGGGCGTATGCCAAATGACATCGCAGCAATACGAAACCATCGCATTAACACAAACCTCATCGTAAAAATACTAAGTTTTCGTAGATTTACACATTCTTCTTAAAAGTGCACACGCTTTTGCGGAAAAACGCACAACAATGTATTTTTTTTTTCTATTAAGTGAAATTACACCTTTCAGTTTAAAGTCCACAAGCCCTCCTCAATTACGAATCCAATTAGTGTAATAAATGATAATGTTCATGACCAATTAAGTCTTCAAAAAATACCTGAAGAACACTTTGTTGGCATAATTGGCCATCAACATTTAAATGTTTAAATTATAAATATAGATGTTTTAAATGTGCCTGGTTTAAGTTTTTATTTTTTTGTTTTTTGGTGTAGAGGTGTTGTTTGTGAATGAAGGTGTTTACATGTTTATTTAGACAATAACCTCCTAACTGTATTTTTGTATTCTTTTTAAATCTTACGTTAGATGTGTGAAATGTTTAAGGTAATCAATTTCTGCTAGCCAATCTGCTGTTCCTTTATTGCATTAATAAACACAACACCCGCTTAACTTGAAATTTCTTGGTTTTATTGTTTGTCAATATTTTTTTTTTTTTAAACAGAAAAATAAAATGTTTACAAAAAAAAATCAGGCAAATTTTTGGAGCTGGTCAATACTCCTCAGTAAGCCATGCAGGTGTTGGCGCATGGTGTTCAGAATGCCCACAAAAGTTGTGGGATCTCCAACTGCAACATCTGAAATTAAGAGGCAACATAAACATTACTAACTTACTCACATTACCTATTATACAAGCAAGGCACAAAGCACACTTTAATGCAGGCATGTCCAAACTGCGGCCCTCCAGCTGTTTTGAAACTACATATACCAGCATGCCTTGACACAGTTTTGGGGTCAGAGAATGCAAAAGCTGTGTCAGGGCATGCTGGGATGTGCAGTTTATCAACAGCTGGAGGGCCGTAGTTTGGACATGCCTGCTTTAATGGCAAAGTGACTACATCATGGCTGTTTTAAGGATAAATCAGTAGCAGAACAACACACAAGCCTGCTCAGCAATGTTTTTTTTTTTTTTTTAGAAAGTCTACCACACCATGGGGTACATTTACTACTATGGGAGTTCTATTTAAGATGGGACGTTGACCATAGCAACCAATCAAATTCTACATATTATCTTGTAGAAGGGGTCAAAAAAAATTACAAGTATAATCTTATTGGTTGCTATGGGCAACATCCCATCTTAAAGAGAACTACCATCTTAGTAAATGTAACACCATGTTGGCATTCATTCACATCTGGAGTGAAGCCAACTTATCTTTTTTGGGGTTGGCCCTGCATCATCACACTGCATATCAACATCTTCAGAAGGACAACATATCCTAGCATGCCCACACTCCCTGAAAGCCTGCCTTACTATATAAGGTCAAACAGGTTTAGAAAAATCAAATAATAATTTTGTGAGTGTAACTTTCACAACACAAATCATTGTGTCGTCAGGCTGGCTAACAAAGTGAAGCATGCGAGTTGAAAGTGCAAATATTAGGAATACCCAGGCACAAGTGTAAAAGACCAACAACATACTAAACTCCACTCAGGTCTAACTGTTTCACTGACAACCTAGCACATATAAACCCTGTTGTCCTGGCAACCATGTCGACCTACTGAGTGTCGACCTAGAGTGGACAGCCTAAACATTGCACACATAGACACTGTACATCTAATGATACTCACATAAATGTACAAGCAACATCTAGACCATGAAGAAGAACACAAACATTTTTCCTTGGGCCAAGATTGCCCACAGTACAACACTGTATGTTTTGTAATTGTAAGTGTAAGTAGGTAACCAATACATTTTAAATGATTAAAAATTTACTCTCATCTGCCACATGCGGACTCCCCGGAATCTCCGCAGGGGCTTCTTCTGCCCATTCACTGGGTGGGGAAGGCGGCTGGATGGGGGAAGGAGGCTGGATGGGGGAAGGAGGCTGGATGGGGGTAGGAGGTTGGATTGGGGAAGGAGGAGGGATTGGGGAAGGAGGAGGGATTGGGGACCTGCTTTCAGAGGGTGGGTCTGATTGAGAGGGGGAGGGGGGCGGAGAGGGTGTTTGGGCAACAGAGGGGGAGGGGGCCAGAGAGGGGGTCTGGGAAAGAGAGGGGGAGGTGGCCAGAGTGGTTGTTTGGCCGCCTTTAGAGGGGGAGGGGGACAGAGATGGGTATTGGTAAAGAGAGGGGGAGGGGGGCTGAGAAGGGGACTGGGAAGGAGAAGGGGATTGGGCGACAGAAGGGGAGGGGGGCTGAGAAGGGGACTGGGAAGGAGCGGGGGATTGGGCGACAGAAGGGGAGGGGGGCTGAGAAGGGGACTGGGAAGGAGAAGGGGATTGGGCGACAGAAGGGGAGGGGGGCTGAGAAGGGGACTGGGAAGGAGAAGAGGATTGGGCGACAGAAGGGGAGGGGGGCTCAGAAGGGGACTGGGAAGGAGGGGGACTGGGCGACAGAAGGGGAGGGGGGCTGAGAAGGGGACTGGGAAGGAGAAGGGGATTGGGCTACAGAAGGGGAGGGGGGCTGAGAAGGGGACTGGGAAGGAGAAGGGGATTGGGCGACAGAAGGGGAGGGGGGCTCAGAAGGGGACTGGGAAGGAGAGGGGGATTGGTCAACAGAAGGGGAGGGGGGCTCAGAAGGGGCTTGGTCGGGGCTCCCGGCAGCAGCAGCAGCTTGCCGTTGTGGTCGTCCTAGAATGACATATGTAATATTTAGGTTGTAGCATGAAAAATTATAACAACAGCATTTTTCTATTACACTGTTCTGTCCCATGTTAATAGGTTTTTCTAATTTTAAAACTGGTGATGTTGGCCATAGCAACCAATCAGATTATACGTAATATTTATTAAGCTGCTTCTAGAATCTAATAGATTGAATCTGATTGGTTGCTATAGGCAACATCACCAGTTCTAAAAACCTCCCACCTTATTAAAATTACCCCACTGAGCAAGTTATTGGGTTCAGTTGACAGCGTGTGTAGCAACTCTGTACAACAACATGCACTTTTTCAGAAGCACCTTGCTACACAGTCAGTACTGCTTGCCCTAACCACACACACTGTGTCATGTTTATTCTACAATAGTTCATTGTCAGTGTGCAAATTTTCACACTATCACTTAGTGAAAATATGCAAAGTTTATGCTAATAATCTCAGTGTTATTTAATGTAATAAACTTACTGCGCCTACGTATATCCCAGATTTGTTGGCGGAGTTCCGCCAACAGGTCCGGTGTGCGCCTGCAGAGGTCGCTCCAGCGCCTCTCAAGTTGTATGATGGTCCTCTTGCTGCGGACGTGGGTTCTTAATAACCGGCGGACCTCTGCGTAGGCCTCACGCTTTACCCTAATTGGGACAAAGGGCCCTGCGCGGCCTACGCGGCGGTCCATCACCGCTACCAGGACGCGCAGCGCGCGGCGCGTGAAAGCTGCTGCGCGCATCATGGCAATGGCGTTTTCCATAAATGGGCTTATATTTATAGTGTGTGGTGGCATGTGATTGGTTGGAAATGTATGGTGTCATCTGTAATAAACTTTATTGATATGTGTACATTGATGTGCAGGACAGTTTGTACAATTCTCATGGGCGGAGATTCGCACCCGCGGACACACACACACACACACACACACACACACACACACACACACACACACACACACAAACATATCATTCAGATATGGCTTCAAATCATAAACATATTAGTCTTCACATATATATAACAAAAACATTTTTTTAAATTAAAAACCATTGTATACAACAATCTTACACAACATACATGAAAAGGAGAACATTACATAAAAAAACTGTACTGAAACAATATAAAATACTCTCAAAACTCACTCAGAAATGTGCTCGCTCAGAAATGTCCACCTTGCTTCAGTAATTTTCAGCATACACCCACACAGGCTGCATGCAGGGCGTTTATATAGCCAGTGCAACAATTACTGGACCAATTTGCATAATATACACCTGCGCGGATTTCCGCGCCAGAAACCACACGCAGCTATAAATAGCTAAACACTCGTGCATACACACATGCCACCAGCAACATGGCTACTCGTGAGCAGACGGCAGCAGAGATGGACGAGGTGCAGAAGCAGATGGCAGCTTTAGCACATAGAAGCTTAGCACTGCGGAGGCAGATGCTTGACTTTGCCAATGCTGAGTTAGAAATAGCAGGACCCAGTACTATACAAACTCCTTCTTCTGATACCCAGGCGTTAGGAGTGAATCCCCTGCCAGACATAGCTAGTGGGGAAACTGAGGGTGATTCCGGACTAGCAGCTCAAACACAAATTACACAAGCAGCTAGTGAAGAAGAAGATGGTGAGGAAGGTCAGGACGATAGCTCACAGGCTACTTCCAAAAAAAAGAAAAGACAGCCCGCCTTCACTAAGAGGGAGTTACGGATTTTGGTCATACAGGCCATGCAAAAAATACATCGAGGACCCAAAAACATGGGTGCTGCAACCAAAGACAGAATTTGGAGGGACATCACTGATTCTGTTAATGAAGTCGGCTCAATAGTCCGCACCTCGCAGGAAGTTCGAAGACGGTAAGTGTATATTGCCAGTCCATTTTCTGTGCCAAGTATTCTTAAAAAGTTACTTAGATATGATGTTGCCTATAGCAACCAAATGCATAACATGTGTACTATATATTAAAGCAGGTTTTCATCATTTAACACTACCTTGCCCCTATTTTTCACCACATATGTAGTTGGGCCGACTTCAAATCCCGCCTGAAGGGCAAGAGGTCTGCGGAGTGGAATGCCTCGAGGGCAACAGGGGGAGGTCCTGCTGCCACTGTGGAATACACAGATCTTGAGGAGATAGCGATGGACTGTGTGAGCTCCGAGGAGGGGGTTGGGGTGTCTTATATGGACACGGACCTGCCTGAAATACTCCATGCACATGACTTGCCAGGTAAGTTTACACACATATTTGTATTGTTACATTTTTTTGGATACAAAAGTCTCGTATTGTTTTTTTCTACTCTTTTTCCACTCATTCTTCTATTTGCTTTGCACATAACACAGCACAGGGGGGTGAGCAGGCAGAGTCACAGGAGGGTTATGTGGCTGAGGCTGAGGTGGAGGGACCTAGTGTGTCTGGCACTGTGGGACCACAAATCCCACCCATCCAGATTCCAACTGGCCCCCCCACCCAACCCTCTGCTATCCCGGAAATCCTGACTGAAATAGCCAGGTATGGTGAGAGCCTGAATGCTTTTCAGGACAGGATGCTCCGGGAGGTAAGCCAGATACCTGTCCAGCTCACTGAGCACAGAACCAGTGTGGAGCAAGGTGTAGCTCAACTCTGCCAAGGTCTGGCAGAGATCAGGCAGGGCCAAGATCAACTCACCTCCTCCTTCCAAGAACTTGCCAATTCGATTCGGCAAGGGCTCCAGGACATCGCTGTCTCCCTTGCCCACAGTGGCAGAGAGCCAGCCACATCGGCTCCCTCCCCTCCCCCTGCCCAGGAAGAACATCCCACTGGGCAGGGCCCTCGAAGGTCGCTCCGCAGACCAAGCCAAGAAGAACTACATCAGGCGGGGGGAAAAAAGAGAAAGTGATGTCTCTCCAGATGGGCAGCACCCATGTTTTACATGTTGCCTCGATGTATTTTTTTTATTTTGCCTTGTGTGGCCAGAATGTAGAACTCCCTCAAAGTGAAAGGTTTTCTTTAAATTGTAGCCTGTGAGTTATTTGTGCCTACACCTGAGCCATCTTCCTCTTCCTAGCGTGCTGTGTATGTTTGTGTTTGTGTGTTTGTTCCGGAATCTACCTCAGTTCCCCTAAAAGTTTAGTCTGGCTGGGGGTTCACTTACTTAATTGAAAACATCATATTTTGTCAGAAGATGGGGTTACCATAGTACTGGGTTCTGCTATGTGCATTTGGCCAATGCCATCTGCTTGCTGCTATGTCCATCTCTGTATGTGATGCTCATTTGTAGCCATGTTGTGTTGGTGATTTTGTTCTTTTTTTGAAGTAAACAAAAATTACTTTACAATTGTTTGTGTGTTTTATTAAAGGTTATGCACTCAGGAAAACTGTGCCCTGTAAACTTGAACATGGCATATTGACATTTGTGGAACAAGGGAACAATCAGAATATTAAGACAAACATTGCATAGTGTAATTTTAAATCTGCATGCCTTGCAGAACACTTAATTGGCCATATAACCCCCCCCCAAAAAAAAAAAAAAACTTGGATTACTAGGGGCAACATGCCATAGTATTAGATATGGACACATTCCCAAAAAAAAACCCAACACAAACATATTAAGTCACATTAAATGTGGGCTGCATTATGGTGCTCATGTTATTTGGTATGTACAAAGGAATATGTCTATGTCGAGAAGATTTAGCTGATGTAGTTTATAAGTTTATTTAGTCACATTTGAGATTATTAAACAAATAATTAAAACATGCATTTAACATCAGTTAATTTTTATTTGTCCAAAAAATACAGTGCATTATTTGTGAGTGTGTCATATTTATTTGTGGTAACAATACAAATATTAAGTGGCCATATAACTGCTGTTTGTATTATTTTGTAAGAGCAGTGTTTGGCGAGTAATTGCTCAACAGGCGAATTCAGTTGCTAATTAATTGCTAATTAGAGCAGACACACTTGTAACAGTACTTCGCAAATGCTGAGTAGCTGCAGACTTACTCTTCGGCTGCATTAAGATAGCGAACATTTGATATGTACTTTTAACATACTGTAGGATACGCATTTTTGCCAAAAACACGCCTACTGCTGGATGCATACTCCCACACTAGCCGCCCACTTTCACGCCCATTTCGTAGGATTGCGAGGCCGTGCCTCTGCCATGCCTCCGTTACTCCCTGTTTACGTTTGTGTATTACGTGCAGATTTTCGTATAGGAATTCTGCACAAGTGTCGTATCGCTAGCTTTGCGCATGCTTATTTCCGCTTTTGCGCTTGCGCAGTTTGAGTTTTTAAATCTAAATTGCAGTGTAAAATAAAGCAGCCAGTATTTACCCTGCACAGAAACAAAATAACCCACCCAAATCTAACTCTCTCTGCACATGTTATATCTGCCTCCCCTGCAGTGCACATGGTTTTGCCCAACTGCTAACAAAAATCCTGCTGCGATCAACTCAGAATTACCCCCTGTATCTGCAGTACGTGTTGATAGTTATTGCTTTTGTTACACAGAGGTTGTGTTTTGGTTATCTCAGCCTGTTGCTGGTTTTGGTTCATGCTGTTAACTGGTATTTTCTTAAAAGCCATGTTGTATGGTGTGTTGTGGTGTGAGCTGGTATGTATCTCACCTTTAGTTTAATAAAAATCCTTTTCCTCGAAATGTCCGTCTCACTGGGCACAGTTCCTATAACTGAGGTCTGGAGGAGGGGCATAGATGGAGGAGCCAGTTCACACCCATTTAAAGTCTTAAAGTGCCCATGTCTCCTGCGGATCCCGTCTATACCCCATGGTCCTTTTGGAGTCCTCAGCATCCTCTACGGACTAGGAGAAAAGGATTTACCGGTAGGTATTAAAATTCTATTTTTTTTACCTGTCTGGGGCAGTCACAAGGCCAGCCATGGCTTCAGCTTGGATGGCAAAGGCAGTGGCTGCCTGGGCTGATGCATTGGAGGGGGATTTTTCAATAGCATCTAAAGAGCAAAAATCCCATATAGCACATATAAAACAGTCTGCAGTGTTCTTGGAAGAAGCAGCATTGAATATGGGTAGTATGTCCTTCAGGGCATCAGCTTCAACAATAGCTGCTCGTAGAGCAGTTTGGCTACGTACGTGGAAAGCTGATTCAGAATCTACAAAGGTTTTGGAATCTTTGCCCTTTTCTGGAGACATTATTTTTGGTAAAGAATTGACAAATATTTTGGAGTCAGAAGCAGACTCCAAGAAAGTAAAGTTTCCTTCCACATACAATTTCAAACCTAAAGTTCTGGATTTTCGGCCCTTTCGGTCTCAAGTAAAAACTAAAGGTAAAAGTGATAGCAGGCAGTACCAATACAATAAGTCTGGTAAGACTAAAAAGCATTGGACCAGTTGGTAAAACAGATAAGCCATCAGCCTGATGGTGCAGGCCTCCAACTGGGGGATCCCAGGGTGGGGGGCTGACTTCTTCAGTTGCAAAGATCTGGCAGCAGTCTACAACAGATACCTGGGTGTAGGAAGCGGTATTTCTAGGTTATGCTTTTGCCTTCTAGAAGCACCCTCCTCAAAGGTTTTTTTGTACCAGCCCATCTCGGGTAGAGACAAAGGCCAGGGCTTAGCAAGAGGCAGTTCAGAAATTGCTTCAGTCACGAGCAGTCATTCCAGTTCCTCCTGAACAATGAGGACAGGGGTTTTACTACAGCCTGTTTTTAGTTCAGAAGCCAAATGGGTCATTTTGGCCCATTCTCAGTCTCAAAGTTCTGAACAAATACATTTGGGTACCTCGGTTTCACATTGAGACTTTACCCTCCATCATTTTGGCTATGGAGCCAGGAGATTATATTGTATAAGCAGACACACGGTATATATATACAGGACGCTTACCTACATGTTCCTGTAGCACTGTCCCATCAGTGCTATTTAAGTTTTGCTACCCTCCAATAGCATTGTCAGTTCCAGGCCCTACCTTTTGGGTTAGCCACAGCCCCCAGAGTATTTACCAAGATTATGGTGGTAATGGCAACTTATCTCCGCCAGCAGGGGATAATCATTTTTCCATACCTCGACGATTTTTTAATCCTGATGAGGTCGCAGGAATTACTCCTATGTCATCTGCAACAGACAATAACGTGTTTGCAGAAGCAAGGGTGGCTCATAAATTGGGCAAAATTGTCTCTGGTTCCGTCACAGTGGATTACTCACTTGGGGGCTGTACTGGATTCAAGTCTTCAGAGAGTAATGTTACCTCTGAACAAGATATCTAAGGTTCAGTCAAGGATTCAGGACTTGCTATGTAGACAAAATATATCCATTCACGCAGCAATGCATGTGATGGGTTTGATGGTGTCAACATTCGACATGGTGGAGTATGCACAATTCCACTCGAGGCCTCTGCAGAGTTTGATTCTTGCCAAATGGAATGGGTTGCATCAGACAATAAAAACACAGACTATGGTTCTTACGATAGAAGTAAGAAGGTAATTTGCCTGGTGGCTACAGACATCTCATCTGGACAAGGGGAGACCCTTTTGGATATCAGATTGGGAAATTCTGATGACAGACACCAGTCTCCAGGGCTGAGGAGCAGTGTCAGGAAGGTTGTGTTTACAGGGGCAATGGACCAAGGAAGAAGGTTGCCTGCCAATAAATATATTGGAACTTTGGGCCATATACATGGCACTGATTCAGGCAAAGGACATTCTTCGGGGAAAACCAGTCCAGATCCGCTCTTACAATGTGATGGCAGCCGAAAAGCGATGAAGGAGGTAAGTCACATACTAAAGTGGGCAGAACTTCATCATCCAGCCTTGTCCGCAATGTTCGTTCCGGGAGTCCTAAACTGGGAAGTGGACTTCCTCAGTCAACACGCCATTCAGGAAAGCAAATGGGATCTACAACCGAAGGTTTTCCAGACTCTAGTAGACAAGTGGGGGTTGCCAGAGATAGATCTCATGTCGTCCCGTCTGAACAACAAAGTTCTCGCATATGGGTCAAAAACAAAGGATCCCAGAGCGATCTTTGTGGATGCCCTGTCGGTGAGATGGGACTTTCATCTGGCTTATGTGTTTCCTCCAATCACCCTATTATCCAGGGTGGTGAGAAAGATAAAGCAAGGGAAAGGTGCCGTGATACTAATAGCTCCGGCGTGGTCCAGAAGGCATTGGTACACAGATCTGCAGAGAATGTCGATAGATCCTCCACTTCTGCTCCCTCAACGTCCAGATCTACTGATGCAGGGTCCTTGTTATCACAGACATCTGGATCGACTGCCTTTGACGGCGTGGCTCTTGAAACCTCTATCCTGAAGTCAAGAGGATTCTCACAACAGGTAATTCACACTTTGCTCAGAGCAAGGAAACCTTCCTCAGCTCGCATTCATCACCGAATATGGCAAACCTACATTCATTGGTGCAGTGAACGGAAAATGGACCCTAAGTCTTATAGAGTTTCTAGGGTCTTAGCATTCCTTCAGGCAGGAATGGATAAAGGTTTGAAGGTGGCTTCCTTGAGAGTGCAAGTGTCAGCATTGATTGTATGGTTCCAAAAGAAAATTGGCAACTTACAGGATGTACGTACTTTTTTCCAGGGAACGCTGCACATTCAACCTCCTTTTGTTCCTCCTACAGTGCCTTGGCTTGGGACTTAAGTCTAGTCCTGAAAGCCCTTCAAGTTGCCCCATTTGAACCACTTAATAAAGTGGATCTTAAATGGTTGATAGTTAAAGTTCTCTTTCTACTGGCTATGGCGTCAGCTAGAAGAGTATCAGATTTAGGAGCATTGTCATGTCATTCTCCCTTTATTATTTTTTATCCAGATAAAGCAGTTCTCAGAACTAGATCTGGGTATCTTCTGAAGGTGGTGTCTAAATACCACCTTAATGAAGAAATTGTAGTCCCGGCTTTCCAGGTACCGGGCCTTTCTGCGGGAGATGCATCGCTGGATGTGGTCCGTCCATTAAGGATCTACGTGGATCGTACCAGTGCCATCAGAAAGACAGATTCTCTCTTCATACTCTACGGATTTCACAAGAGAGGATGGCCTGCTGTTAAGCAGATACTGGCAAGATGGCTTCGGATTACAATTTCAGAAGCGTATTCTCAAGCTGTTCTCTCTGTTTAGGCTAATGTCTCTGCTCACTCTACTCGTAAGGTAGGTCCATCATGGGCAGCACAACGTGGTGCTTCAGCAGAACAGATATGTAAGGCAGACACATGGTCTTCCATTAACACATTCATTAAACATTATGCCATGGATACCTTTGCCTCTTATGACGCTGAATTTGGAAGAAGGATTCTCCTGTCCAATCAGGAGCGTCCCCACCACTAAATTTCTTTGGGAAATCCCATTGTTATCATATGGATAACCTGTGGACCCTGCCGGAGAAAATAGGATTTTAATTACCTGCCAGTAAATCCTTTTCTCGTAGTCCGTAGAGGATGCTGGGGTCCATTTTAGTACCATGGGGTATAGACGGTTCCGCAGGAGCCTTCGGCACTTTAAGACTTTTCAACAGTGTGAACTGGCTCCTCCCTCTATGTCCCTCCTCCAGACCTCAGTATAGGAACTGTGCCGAGGAGACCGACATTCTCGAGAGAGGAATTACTATTAAACTTGTGGCGAGATTCACACCAGCTCACACCATCCATAAACAACATGTCGGCTAACATGGACTTTAACATAAGTCATGCCAACCAGCATGCATAACGCAACAGCAACAGCTGTTAACAACTGAATATATGAAAAAATTTGCAAAAAAATAAACGTAATCAGCAGGAAAAATGAGCACTGGGCGGGCGCCCAGCATCCTCTACGGACTACGAGAAAAGGATTTACCGGCAGGTAATTAAAATCCTATTTTCTCTTACGTCCTAGAGGATGCTGGGGTCCATTTTAGTACCATGGGGATATACCAAAGCTCCCAGTACGGGCGGGAAAGTGCTAATGTTCCTGCAGAACTGACTGACCAAATTTTAGGTTGTCAGCAGCCAAGGTGTCAAACTTATAAAACTTAGCAGACGTGTTTGCACCTGACCAAGTAGCAGCTCAGCAGATTTGTAATGCCGAGACACCCCCGGGCAGCCGCCCAGGACGAACCCACTTTCCTTGTAGAGTGAGCTTTTACCGAAATCGGTAACGGAAATCCTGTCGTGGAATGAGTGTGCTGAATGGTACCTCTGATCCAGCGCGCAATAGTCTGCTTAGAAGCAGGACCCCCAATCTTGTTGGGATCATAGAGGATAAACAAAGATTCTGTTTTCCTTATCCTAGCCGTTATTGCGACATAAGTCCTCAATGCTCTGACGACATACAAGGACTTTGGGACGGCTGAGGTGTCAGAAGCCACTGGCACCACCACTGGTGGATTGATATGAAAAGAAAACACAACCTTTGGAAGAAAGTGCTGACATGTTCTCAGTTCAGCCCTATCTTCATGAAATATAAAGTAAGGACTCTTGTGTGACAGAGCTTCTAACTCAGACACTCGTCTGCCTGAGGCCAAGGCCAACAGCATGACCACTTTCGAAGTGAGAAACTTCAACTCTACATCTTGTAGAGGCTCAAACCAGTCTGATTTAAGGAACTGCAACACTACATTAAGATCCCAGGGCGCCGCAGGAGGCACAAAGGGAGGTTGGATGCGCAGAACCCCCTTTACGAACGTCTGGACCTCAGGAAGAAAATCCAATTGTTTCTGAAAGAAAACTGGCAAGGCCGAAATCTGAACCTTGATAGATCCTAATCTCAATCCAGCATCCACACCCGCCTGTAGAAAGAGGAGAAGACACCCTAATTGAAACTCCACTGCAGGAGACTTCTTGGATTCACACCAAGATACATATTTTCTCCAAATACGATGGTAATGTTTGGACGTTACCCCTTTCCTGGCCAGAATAAGTGTGGGAATTTACTTAATTGGGAATACCCTTACGGGCTAGGATTTGGCGCTCAACAGCCATGCCGTCAAACGCAGCCACGGTAAGTCCTGATAAACTAACGGCCCCTGCTGAAGCAGGTCCTCGCCAAGAGGAAGAGGCCGAGGATCTTCCAGTAATAACTCCTGAAGATCTGGATACCAGGGCCTCCTTGGCCAGCCTGGAGCAATGGGAATTGCTCAAACTCTTATTCTTCTGATGATCTTGAGAACCTTTGGAACAAGTGGAAGTGGAGGGAACAGATACACCGACTGAAACACCCACTGGGTCACCAGTGCATCCACTGCTATTGCTTGTGGGTCTCTCGACCTGGAACAATACGTCGGAAGCTTCTTGTTGAGACGAGATGCCATTATGTCCACTTGAGGAACTCCCCAACGACTTGTTACCTCCGCAAAAACTTCTGAGTGGAGGCCCCATTCTCCTGGATGGAGATTTCCGCCTTGACGGTTTATGTAAGCTACTGCCATTACATTGTCTGACTGGATCTGTATGGGACGACCTTGAAGAAGGTGTGCCGCATGATGAAGACTGTTGTACACAGCTCTCAACTCCAGAATGTTTATGTGAAGGCGAGTTTCTTGACTTGACCATCTTCCTTGTAAGCTTTCGCATTGCGTGACTGCTCCCCATCCTCGAAGACTTGCATCCGTGGTCACCAGGATCCAGGCCTGAATTCCGAACCTGCGTCCCTCCAGGAGGTGAGAAATTTGTAGCCACCACAGGAGCAAAATTCTGGCTTTCGCCGACAAGATTATCCTGTGATGCATGTGGAGATGCGACCCTGACCACTTGTCCAATAGGTCCCACTGGAAGACCCTGGCATGGAAACGGCCATATTATAGCGCCTCGTAAGCCACTACCATTTTCCCCAAGAGGCGAATGCACTGATGAATTGATACTGTTCTTGGTCTCTAAAGTTGTTTGACCATGCTCTGGATCTCCTGAGCCTTTTCCACAGGTAGAAATATTCTCTGTACCTTGGTGTCCAGTATCATTCCCAAAAATTATAATCTCATTGCCAGTTCCAACTGGGATTTTGAAAAGTTGATGATCCAACGGTGCTGTTGAAGCACCTTCAGGGATAATGCTATGTTCTGGAGTAGCTTGTCCCTGGATCTCGCTTTTATCGTCTAAGTATGGAATTATGTTGACTCCTTGTTTGCTAAGGAGAACCATCATCTCCGCCATCACCTTGGTGAATATTCTTGGAGCCGTGGAGAGCCCGAACGGTAATGTCTGGAATTGGTAGTGGCAATCCTGAACCGCAAACCTCAGGTATGCTTGATGTGGCGGGTAAATGGGGACATGCAAGTAAGCATTCTTGATGTCCACTGACACCAGAAATTCCTTTTCTTCTAAGCTGGAAATCACTGTTCTCAAGGATTCCATCTTGAATTTGAACCTTTTCAAATAGAGATTCAGAGATTTTAGGTTTAAAATCGGTCTGACGAGCCATCCGGCTTCGGTACCACAAACAGGCTTGAATAAACCCTTGGTTCCTTTGTTCGGCAGGAACCAAGGCAATTACTTTGTCTTGACACAATTTGTGTATTGCGTTCAGAACATTTGAGCTGTCTTGAGCGGAAACTGGCAAGGCTGATTTGACAAATCGGCATGGGGGAAGGTCTTGAAATTCCAACTTGTAACCTTGGGATATCTGTAAAATCCAAGGATCCAGGTCTGAGCGAAGGCAGACCTGGCTGAAAAATAGTAGACGTGCCCCCACCCGATCGCACTCCCGCAGAGGAGCCCCAGTGTCATGCTGTGGCTTCTGCAGAAGTAGTTGCTGACTTCTGCTCTTGGGAGACTGAGGGTGTTGTAGGTTTTCTACCTTTTCCTCTCCCCTTTCCTGTGAAAAAAGGGGTAGTTTTAGCATTTTTGTACTGGTTGGGCCGAAAGGACTGCATAGTATGAGAATGATATACTTTTTTAGCCGGTGCAGCTGCCGATGGCAGAAATGCTGACTTGCCACATGTAGTAGTTGATATCATGGCATCTAGTTTCTCTCCAAAGAGGGCCTCACCATTGTAAGGGAGCACCTCAATATTTCTTTTGGATTCTGCGTCAGCATTCCATTGACGGATCCAGAGCGCCCTGCGGCCTGAAATCGCCATAGCAGAGGCCCGTGAGCCCAATAAGCCTACGTCCTTCTTAGCCTCAACCAAGTAACCTGCAGAGTCTTTGATATGACCTAGTGTTTGCAGCATGTCATCCTTATCGACCGTGTCAATATTAACAATCAAGATATCTGCCCACTTTTTTTTTTAATGAAGCTGACCCCGGGGCAGGTAAAATGATTTTCTTTCACAACCTAGAGACTGAGGTTTCTATCATTAGGAGTGACTCCCACTTACGCCTATCCTCTTCAGGGAAAGGGTATGCTACCCGCAACCTTTTAGGGATAGCAAATTTCTTTTCTGGGTTAGCCCAGGATTCCTCAAAAAAGGCATTTAAGTCCTTAGACGGAGGAAAAGTCACAACCAGGTTTTTTATTTTTTATTTAAAATTATCTTTTTCCTCAGGTGGAGGTGTTGTGTCAGGAAATTCCAATACCTCTTTTATAGCGACTATCATACATTGAATGCTCTTAGCCAGTTTGGGATCTACCCCCCTCAAATCCCCAGTGTCGACGTCAGTGTCGGAATCTGTGTCAGTGTCCCTTTGCATAATTTGAGCCAGGGACCTTTTCTGGAAACTGGAGGGGTCCCGAGTGGACGTTGTAGGTGAATCAGCAAATAAAGCATCTTCCACAGACTGTCTCCAATGCTTTGTCTGTTCTTCAGACCCAGAGAATTTCCTTGCTAGTTTAGCCATATTACTCTGCAGCTTTCTCACCCACATAGGCTCAGAACACTCTTGTGCCTCCAAAATGGGCTCTTCTGGTGAACTACTTTCTCTAGCCATGATACACGCGTGTACAGTCACACCACTCACACACATGGGAGCTAATGGGGACAGACCTACACTAATGTCTGTCAGAGGGACCCAGAAGGAATTGCCAGTCCACACCAGTGCCTTATATGTATTACATACAATGAATATACATATATACCAAAACAGCGCTTTATATCCAATGTGAAGCCCGCAGACTTCCATAATTTATGTGCTCCCCTCCCCTTCTATAACATTCTGGTACTTGTATCAGTGATGTGTGAGGAGAAGCAGCCTGTAGGATCAGCGCTCCGGCGTCTCTGTGAGGAGAAAATGGTGCAAAATGAGTGTTACAAGCAATTCTGAGGTGAAGCCCCGCCCCCTGTAATGGCGCGGTTCAGCCACAGTAATATTTATACTAGCGGGGGTAGTGTACATCAGCGGCTCACATGTATGTACATTTTGACTGTCAGAGTAAGGATTTATCATGTCCCTCAGAGCGCGCCCCCCCCCCCCCCCCCCCCCCCCGCACGCCCTGCACCCTGTGCTGAGAGACATGTTGCTGCGCTGTGTCCCGCACTGCGCTGGTACCATGATTACCGGAGGGCCCCTCTCTGCAGGTCTCCGGTTAATACTCACCAGCCTTCTGACTTCTGGCTCTGTTAGGGGGTGGCGGCAGTGCTGTGGGAGTGAGGAGCAGCCAGGCAAGGGCTGTGTTCAGTACCCTTCAGGAGCTAATGGTGTCCTGTCAGCGGAATCAGAACCATTAAACTGAGAACTTGGTTCCTACTTCCCCCCCTAAGTCCCACGAAGCAGGAAAACTGTTGCCAGCAGCTTCCCTGTAAAATATAAAAACCTAACAAAGTCCTTTTCAGCAAAACTCTGTAGAGCTTCACTGATGTGCAGCCAGTCTCCTGGGCACATTTTATAAACTGAGGTCTGGAGGAGGGGCATAGAGGGAGGAGCCAGTTCACATTGTTGAAAAGTCTTAAAGTGCAGAAGGATCCTGTGGAACCGTCTATACCCCATGGTACTAAAATGGACTCCAGCATCCTCTGGGACGTAAGAGAAATATACGTTATGGTAAGTACTTACCGTTTATAACGGTATTTCTCCTAAGTCCACAGGATCCACAGGGATCCCACCCTGATTCACCTGATTTGAGGATCCTTTTACTCACTAACCTCTTCCTTCTTGTACGGAAGGGTGTGCATGTGTGTTCTTATCGCCTGATTAGGGCTATCTATGATGCTCCTGCCTTGAGCTTTGGAATACAACTGATTTGCCTGAGCCAGGAGGCGGGGATATATGGACCGTTGCATGCTGTGAGGTCGGAAAGCTTTGACTGATTGGTGCAAATCCGATGTCGCTTCATCATATCCCATTGTTATCCTTCCCAACAGTGAAGTGAGCGACCCACTAGATTGAGCCTGCATGCAGGCTCAGTCTAGCACCGCCAAAATAACGATGCGCGGGGACGTGCACGCTATTGCTGAGGGGCATACACACGGCAGATCCGTGCTCAAAATCTAAGCAATCTAGTCAGATTGCTTAGATTTTAAACACGGATCTCTCCGTGTGTACCCCCCTTAAATTGTGCTACAAATAGGGATCATTACACCCTATGATGAATATGTAACTTTTAATGGATATTATGCCATCTTGCATTGACTTTTCAGTGATGACTCTGAACCCTAGAATTAGATGTCTATTACAAGTGGCCTAATATTGGAGAGGTGCAGGGGAGATCTACAAAGGTCATCATGTACATCCATCCTACACAGGGACTAAAAAAAGCAGATTTTTTTTAAATCTGCTCTGAAACATTGGATATATTGTTACGGTATATCTCCTATTTATTTCTAAACTGATGTTATGTGATACTCCTTTCACATCACCAAAATAACCCGGTACAAGGGCGTAGCTACCATAGGTGCAGGTAGTGCAGCTGCTATGGGGCCCAGAGCTGAGAGGGGCCCACTTTGGGTGCAGGGGCTCTTACAAACCTTTGCCTTGGGGCCTTTAATATATCTAGTTATGCCCATTGACTTGTTCATTGTAATGTGGTACAGTGAATACGGAAAGTATTCACAGCGCTTCACTTTTTCCACATTTTGTTATGTTACAGCCTTATTCCAAAATTGAATAAATTCATTTTTGTCCTCAAAATTCTACACGCAATACCCCATAATGACAACCTGAAAAAAGTTTTTTGGGGATTATTGCAAATTTATTAAAAATAAAAAACTAAGAAATCACATGTAAATAAGTATTCTCAGCCTTTGCTCAGTACTTTGTTGATGCACCTTTGGCAGCAATTACAGCCTCAAGTCTTTTTGAATATGATGCCGCAAGCTTGGCACACCTACATTAGGGCAGTTTCGCCCATTTCTCTTTGCAGTACCTCTCAAGCTCTATCAGGTTGGATGGAAAGTGTCGGTGCACAGCCATTTTCAGATCTCTCCAGAGATGTTCAATCGGATTGCTGTCTGGGCTCTGGCTGGGCCTCTCAAGGACATTCACAGAGTTGTCCTGAAGCCACTCCTTTGATATCTTGGCTGTGTGCTTAGGGTTGTTGTCCTGCTGAAAGATGAACTGTCGCCCCAGTCTGTGGTCAAGAGCGCTCTGGAGCAGGTTTTCATCCAGAATGTCTCTGTACATTGCTGCATTTATCGTTCCCTCTATCCTGACTAGTCTCTCAGTTCCTGCCACTGAAAAACATCACAATGCTTCACTGTAGGGATGGTATTGGCCTGGTGATGAGCAGTGCCTGGTTCCCTTCAAACATGACACCTCGCATTCACGGCAGTGAGTTCAATCTTGGTCTCATCAGACCAGAGAATTTTGTTTCTCATAGTCTGAGAGTCCTTCAGATGCATTTTGGCAAACTCCAGCTGAGAGTCCTTCAGGTGCATTTTGGCAAACTCCAGGTGGGCTGCCATGTGCTTTTTACTAAGGAGTGGCTTCCGTCTGGCCACTCTACCATACAGGCCTGATTGGTAGATTGCTGCAGAGATGGTTGTCCTTCTGGAAGGTTCTCTTCTCTTGACAGAGGAATGCTGTAGCTCTGAAAGAGTGATCATCTGATTCTTGGTCACCTCCCTGACTAGGGCCCTTCTCCACCGATCGCTCAGTTTAGATGGCCGTCCAGCTCTAGGAAGAATCCTGGTGGTTTTGAACTTTTTCCATTTATGGATGATTGAGGCCACTGTGCTCATTTGGACCTTCAAAGCAGCAGATATTTTTCTGTACCCTTCCCCAGACAATCCTGTCTCGTAGGTCTACAGATAATTCCTTTGACTTCATGCTTGGTTTGTGCTCAGACATGCACTGTCAAGTGTGGGACCTTATATAGACAGGTGTGTGCCCTTCCAAATCATGTCCAATCAACTGAATTTACCACAGGTGAACTCCAATTAAGCTGTAGGAACATCTCAAGGATGATCAGTGGAAACAGGATGCACCTGAGCTCAAATTTAAGCTTCATGGCAAAGGCTGTGAATACTTATGTACATGTAATTTCTTAGTTATTTATTTTTAGTAAATTTGCAAAAATCTCAAAAAAACTTTATTCATGTTGTCATTATGGGGTATTGTGTGTAGAATTTTGAAGACAAAAATAAATTTATTTTATTTTGAAATAAGGCTGTAACATAACAAAATGTGGAAAAAGTGAAGCGCTGTGAATACTTTCCGGATGCACTGTATACAATTAATGTGAGGGCATTGTAATGTTTCATAATCTTAACTGGGACTCTGTAACTTGGCACAATATGAAGTGGAGGCACTATAGTGTGGCATAATATGAACTGGGGGCTGTAATGTGACATAATATGAACTGGGCATACTCCGTGTCATAACGTCAGTTGGGGTCACCGTGTTGGGTAATGTGTTGCGTTGGCCCTTCAATGATCTAGGGCACTACTATGGTTCATAAAATAAACTAAGGCACTACTATGGGGCATAACATTAACTAAGACACTACTATGGTTCAGAATATGGTATTATGGGGCTTAAAATTAACAATTACTGTGGAATTGTCTCTAGAAGCATTAGGACAGGGGCTGTCGTTCAAAATGTTCCTATGGGGCCCACAAAGTTCTGGCTACGCCCCTGACCCAGTATATTGTCATGTTGACCCAGGTGGAGGTGCGATGTGAAAGGGCCAGGTTAAATTATCCCAAGTTGAGCAACACTGCATTTCAAGCTGGCATTAAAGGAGGGTTTTACACAGGTTATTCCCGTGTCAGGTACGGTGTGAACGGGTTACCCATGTTGATGCAACCCGAGTCCCATTCACACTATGGAGGAGGCGCCACCTCCACATTCGCCCCCATGACGTAAGCGCCGAGCTGAACATGCACGCTTTTGGCTGGATGTATCTTGAGTGATTTTGCACTGAGCATGCTATGGAGCCAAGAATGTGATGCAGAGTTGAACTCATTTCAGTTGCATCTCCATAACTAGGCTGTAATGGGACGTTTTCAAGTAGGCAGTGTTCATTGAGGACAATTGCAAGTCAAAGCAACTGCAGGCTATGAGGAGTTGGACATAACAGAAAATATGCATATTCCAGGTGTAACTCTTGCATCATGCATTGGTTCTGTTGATGACTAGTATCAGGCGGGTGCGGTTCATAGGGTCGACCACACTTAGGTCGACAGTGTCTAGGTGACAGTGACTAAGTCGACACTGAAAATAGGTCAACGCAGGCATTAGGTCAACATGAGCAAGGTCGACATGACAAAAGGTCGACATGAGTTTTTATTTTTATTTGTGGCGTTGTTTTCTTTGTAGAGTGAACGGGAAGCCCAATTAGTGCACAGTGTCCCCTCGCATGGCTTGCTTCGCTTGCCATACTTCGGGCAAGGTGCCTCACTGCGCTCGGCACAGGTTACTATTCCCAATTGTAGTCCATGTGGATCGTAAAGTATGAAAAAGTTCAAAAAATAAAAAAAAATTGTAAAAAACTCATGTCGACCTTTTGCCATGTCGACCTAGTGACCCAGTCGACCTAATGCATGTTGACCAATAGTGGTCGACCTAATGACTGTCAACCTAAGTGTAGTTGACCAAGAGACCGGATACTGTATCAGGCAGGATGCAAATAACTCTGCAAAGGCCCTCATTCAGCATGGATTGCATTTGTAAAGTTTCTCATATGCAGCTTTGCAAATGTGATCCATACTAATGCAAATGCAGTAGGAGGTGTTGAATGATGGGGGTAATTCAGAGTTGATCGCAGCAGCAAATTTGTTAGCAGTTGGGTAAAACCATGGGAGTCATTCCGAGTTGATCACTCACTAGCTGATCAGATAGTCACCGCCTATGGGGGAGTATATTTTCACTTTGCAAGTGTGCGAATGCTTTTGCAGCCGAGTGGTACAAAAACGTTTTGTGCAGTTTCTGAGTAGGTTTGAACCTACTCAGCCGCTGCGATCACTTCAGCCTGTCTGGTCCCGTAATTGACGTCAGACACCCGCCCTGTAAACGCTTGGACACTCCTGCATTTTTCCAAACACTCCCTGAAAATGGCAGTTGCCACCCACTAACGCCCTACTCCTATCAATGTCCTTGCGATTGGCTGTGCGAATGAATTCTTTGTTAAATCCGTCGCTCAGCAAACGATCCGCTTTGTACCCATACGACGTGCCTGCGCATTGCGGTGCATACGCATGCGCAGTTTTGCTGAGTTTTGACCTGGTCGCACTGCAGCGAAAAAAATCTTGCATGCGATCAGGTCGGAATGACCCCCCATGTGCACTGCAGGTGCGGCTGATATAACATTTGCAGAGAGAGTTAGATTTGGGTGGGTTATTTTGTTTCAGTGCAGAGTAAATACTGGCTGCATTATTTTTATACTGCAATTTAGATTTCAGTTTGAACCCACCACACCCAAATCTAACTCTCTCTGCACATGTTATGTCTGTATCCCCCCCTCGCCCACCCCGCTGCAGTGCACATGGTTTTCCCCAACTGCTAACAAATTTGCTGCTGCGATCAGATCTGAATTAGGCCTCATAATCAGGAAACTGCCCAGGGGACTGTACAAGAGAAAGCATGCTGAATGAGTGGTATCCGGTCTATAGCTCTACACTTAAAAGGTCTACAGTCAATAGGTTGACCACTAATGGTCGACATGCATTAGGTCAACAGGGTCAAAATGTCGACAACCAAAATGTCGACCGGGTCAAAAGGTCGACAGTGAAATGGTCAACATGGTTAAAAGGTCAACAGGGTCAAAACTTTGACACGATTTTACGTTTTTTTTTTTATTTTTACAACTTTTGATGCCTTTACTATCCATGTCACAAACTATTACCTTTAGTAACCGAGCCCGAAGCGTGGCGAGTGCAGCGAGCCTGCAAGGGGCAGCATTTGATTAAATTGACTATCAAACTATCACCATTAGTAACCGCACGACGAACGAAGCGGCGCGAGCCAAAGTCCCTGAAGCGTGGCGAGTGAAGCGTGGGGGGACGCATTTCAACAAATTGGGGTTAAAAATGTTTAAAAACACAAAACAACACCCAATTTTTTTGGGGGGTGTTGACCTTTTTACCCTGTCAACCTTTTCCCCATCGATCTTTTGACCCTGTCAACCTTTTTCCTGACGACCTCTTGACCCTGCTGACCTTTTGACTGTTGACCTTTCACTGACGACCTAATGACTGTCTATCTTTTTAATGTCTATCTTCCGTATCACAACCAAATGAGGGCCAAAGTCATATGTGCATTTTTACCCCTGAACACAATGTGGGAGAACTTGTACCCAGCTTCCATCCAACTCAGCTCTGCATCTAATGACTAGATCTGTATAAAGTGAATAAATTAGACTCTTCCATCAGTCTCCATAAGTGGCTTAGAGGGGCCTATTTATTAAAAGCTGTGCTGAAGTAGGGACAGGCACGGATGATCAGTTGGGTGGACACACTGACTGATCACAGTTTAAAAAATAAATACTTTTTTTTTTTAAAAACAACATACTTACCAGTCCAGGGAGCCGGTGATTGGTGCTCCGGTGTGGGCTGCCGGTCATCGAGACCTCCGGTGTGCTGCTGTGACTCCCGATGCAGTAAAGTGATGCTGCAAAACGGCAGTTCACTATACAGCATCGGGCTCAAGGCTGTGCACAGGAACCGGCAGCCCTGCAGAAGCACCGATCACTGGCTCCCTGGACTCATACGTATATTTACCGGAGTGGGGGGGGGGGTGTCCGAGGTGTGGGTAGTCGTGACGGGGGAAAGGTCGACCCGGTGGTGGTAGTGCTGCAGAGAGCATTTGTCCTGCATGAGATAATTAGTACATTAGTGCAATCTAGTAAATTACCGCAGTGCGTATTGGGTTGATTGCATCACCTCACATGGGGGAAGATGTACTAAGCCTGAAAAGTGATAAATATCACTGTGATAAAGCACCAGCCAATCGGCTCCTAACTGCCATGTCACAGGCTGTGTTTGAAAAATGACAGTTAGGAGCCGATTGGCTGCTGCTTTATCACAGTGATATTTATCACTTTTCAAGCTTAGTACATCTGGCCCATGGTGATAAATCGGCCCCTTAATAACAAAGTGTAATAACCACCAACACAGCATGCTACTGCTCTTTAGTGTCGAGTGTGGCAATGTCTACAATAAATAAGATTTTACTTACCGATAAATCTATTTCTCGTAGTCCGTAGTGGATGCTGGGGACTCCGTCAGGACCATGGGGAACAGCGGCTCCGCAGGAGACAGGGCACAAAAGTAAAAGCTTTAGGATCAGGTGGTGTGCACTGGCTCCTCCCCCTATGACCCTCCTCCAAGCCTCAGTTAGGATACTGTGCCCGGACGAGCGTACACAATAAGGAAGGATTTTGAATCCCGGGTAAGACTCATACCAGCCACACCAATCACACTGTACAACCTGTGATCTGAACCCAGTTAACAGCATGATAACAGCGGAGCCTCTGAAAAGATGGCTCACAACAATAATAACCCGATTTTTGTAACAATAACTATGTACAAGTATTGCAGACAATCCGCACTTGGGATGGGCGCCCAGCATCCACTACGGACTACGAGAAATAGATTTATCGGTAAGTAAAATCTTATTTTCTCTGACGTCCTAGTGGATGCTGGGGACTCCGTCAGGACCATGGGGATTATACCAAAGCTCCCAAACGGGCGGGAGAGTGCGGATGACTCTGCAGCACCGAATGAGAGAACTCCAGGTCCTCTTTAGCCAGGGTATCAAATTTGTAGAATTTTACAAACGTGTTCTCCCCCGACCACGTAGCTGCTCGGCAGAGTTGTAATGCCGAGACCCCTCGGGCAGCCGCCCAGGATGAGCCCACCTTCCTTGTGGAATGGGCCTTGACAGATTTAGGCTGTGGCAGGCCTGCCACAGAATGTGCAAGTTGAAATGTGCTACAAATCCAACGAGCAATCGTCTGCTTAGAAGCAAGAGCACCCAGTTTGTTGGGTGCACACATGATAACAGCGAGTCAGTTTTCCTGACTCCAGCCGTCCTGGAAACCTATATTTTCAGGGCCCTGACAACATCTAGCAACTTGGAGTCCTCCAAGTCCCTAGTAGCCGCAGGTACCACAATAAGCTGGTTCAGGTGAAACGCTGACACCACCTTAGGAAGAAACTGGGGACGAGTCCGCAGCTCTGCCCTGTCCGAATGGACAATCAGATATGGCTTTTGTGAGACAAAGCCGCCAATTCTGACACTCGCCTGGCCGAGGCCAGGGCCAACAGCATGGTCACTTTTCATGTGAGATATTTCAAATCCACAGATTTGAGCGGTTTAAAATGTGATTTGAGGAATCCCAGAACTACGTTGAGATCCCACAGTGCCACTGGAGGCACAAAAAGGGGGTTGTATATGCAATACTCCCTTGACAAACTTCTGGACTTCAGGAACTGAAGCCAATTCTTTCTGGAAGAAAATTGACAGGGCCGACATTTGAACCTTAATGGACCCCAATTTGAGGCCCATAGACACTCCTGTTTGCAGGAAATGCAGGAATCGACCGAGTTGAAATTTCTTCGTGGGGCCTCCTGGCCTCACACCACGCAACATATTTTCGCCACATGTGGTGATAATGTTTTGCGGTCACCTCCTTCCTGGCTTTGACCAGGGTAGGAATGACCTCTTCCGGAATGCCTTTTTCCCTTAGGATCTGGCGTTCCACCGCCATGCCGTCAAACGCAGCCGCGGTAAGTCTTGGAACAGACCTGGTACTTGCTGAAGCAAGTCCCTTCTTAGCGGCAGAGGCCATGAGTCCTCTGTGAGCATTTCTTGAAGTTCCGGGTGCCACGTCCTTCTTGGCCAATCCGGAGCCACGAGTATAGTTCTTACTCCTCTACGTCTTATAATTCTCAGTACCTTGGTTATGAGAAGCAGAGGAGGGAACACATACACCGACTGGTACACCCACGGTGTTACCAGAACGTCCACAGATATTGCTTGAGGGTCTCTTGACCTGGCGCAATACCTGTCCAGTTTTTTGTTCAGGCGGGACGCCATCATGTCCACCTTTGGTCTTTCCCAACGGTTCACAATCATGTGGAATACTTCCCGATGAAGTCCCCACTCTCCCGGGTGGAGGTCGTGCCTGCTGAGGAAGTCTGCTTCCCAGTTGTCCACTCCCGGAATGAACACTGCTGACAGTGCTATCACATGATTTTTCGCCCAGCGAAGAATCCTTGCAGTTTCTGCCATTGCCCTCCTGCTTCTTGTGCCGCCCTGTCTGTTTACGTGGGCGACTGCCGTGATGTTGTCCCACTGGATCAATACCGGCTGACCTTGAAGCAGAGGTCTTGCTAAGCTTAGAACATTGAAATTGCCCTTAGCTCCAGTATATTTATGTGGAGAGAAGTCTCCAGACTTGATCACACTCCCTGGAAATTTTTCCCTGTGTGACTGCTCCCCAGCCTCTCAGGCTGGCATCCGTGGTCACCAGGACCCAGTCCTGAATGCCGAATCTGCGGCCCTTTAGTAGATGAGCACTCTGCAGCCACCGCAGAAGAAACACCCTTGTCCTTGGAGACAGGGTTATCCGCTGATGCATCTGAAGATGCGATCCGGACCATTTTTCCAGCAGATCCCACTGAAAAGTTCTTGCGTGAAATCTACCGAATGGAATCGCTTCGTAAGAAGCCACCATTTTTCCCAGGACCCTTGTGCAATGATGCACTGACACTTTTCCTGGTTTTAGGAGGTTCCTGACTAGCTCGGATAACTCCCTGGCTTTCTTCTCCGGGAGAAACACCTTTTTCTGGACTGTGTCCAGAATCATCCCTAGGAACAGCAGACGTGTCGTCGGAAACAGCTGCGGTTTTGGAATATTTAGAATCCACCCGTGCTGTCGTAGTACTACTTGAGATAGTGCTACTCCGACCTCCAACTGTTCTCTGGACCTTGCCCCTATCAGGAGATCGTCCATTTTCTTTGAAGAAGAATCATCATTTCGGCCATTACCTTGGTAAGGACCCGGGGTGCCGTGGACAATCCAACCGGCAGCGTCTGAAACTGATAGTGACAGTTCTGTACCACGAACCTGAGGTACCCTTGGTGAGAAGGGCAAATTGGGACATGGAGGTAAGCATCCCTGATGTCCCGGGACACCATATAGTCCCCTTCTTCCTGGTTCGCCATCACTGCTCTGAGTGACTCCATCTTGATTTGAACCTTTGTATGTAAGTGTTCAACTATTTCAGATTTAGAATAGGTCTCACCAAGCCGTCTGGCTTCAGTACCACAATATAGTGTGGAATAATACCCCTTTCCTTGTTGTAGGAGGGGTACTTTGATTATCACCTGCTGGGAATACAGCTTGTGAATTGTTTCCACTACTGCCTCCCTGTCGGAGGGAGACGTTGGTAAAGCAGACTTCAGGAACCTGCGAGGGGGAGACGTCTCGAATTTCCAATCTGTACCCCTGGGATACTACTTGTAGGATCCAGGGGTCCACTTGCGAGTGAGCCCACTGCGTGCTGAAACTCTTGAGACGACCCCCCCCACCGCACCTGAGTCCGCTTGTACGGCCCCAGCGTCATGCTGAGGACTTGGCAGAAGCGGTGGAGGGCTTCTGTTTCTGGGAATGGGCTGCCTGCTGCAGTCTTCTTCCCTTTCCTCTATCCCATGGCAGATAGGACTGGCCTTTTGCCCGCTTGCCCTTATGGGGACGAAAGGACTGAGGCTGAAAAGACGTTGTCTTTTTCTCCTTTATACGGCAATACTTCCATGTGCCGTTTGGAATCTGCATCACCTGACCACTGTCGTGTCCATAAACAACTTCTGGCAGATATGGACATCGCACTTACTCTTGATGCCAGAGTGCAAATATCCCTCTGTGCATCTCGCATATATAGAAATGCATCCTTTAAATGCTCTATAGTCAATAAAATACTGTCCCTGTCAAGGGTATCAATATTTTCAGTCAGGGAATCCGACCAAGCCACCCCAGCGCTGCACATCCAGGCTGAGGCGATCGCTGGTCGCAGTATAACACCAGTATGTGTGTATATACTTTTTAGGATATTTTCCAGCCTCCTATCAGCTGGCTCCTTGAGGGCGGCCCTATCTGGAGACGGTACCGCCGCTTGTTTTGATAAGCGTGTGAGCGCCTTATCCACCCTAAGGGGTGTTTCCCAACGCGCCCTAACTTCTGGCGGGAAAGGGTATACCGCCAATAATTTTCTAACGGGGGAAACCCACGCATCATCACACACTTCATTTAATTTATCTGATTCAGGAAAAACTACAGGTAGTTTTTTCACACTCCACATAATACCCTTTTTTGTGGTACTTGTAGTATCAGAAATATGTAACACCTCCTTCATTGCCCTTAACAAGTAACGTGTGGCCCTAAAGGAAAATACGTTTGTTTCTTCACCGTCGACACTGGAGTCAGTGTCCGTGTCTGTGTCTGTGTCGACCGACTGAGGTAAAAGGACGTTTTAACGCCCCTGACGGTGTTTGAGACGCCTGGACAGGTACTAATTGGTTTGCCGGCCGTCTCATGTCGTCAACCGACCTTGCAGCGTGTTGACATTATCACGTAATTCCTTAAATAAGCCATCCATTCCGGTGTCGACTCCCTAGAGAGTGACATCACCATTACAGGCAATTGCTCCGCCTCCTCACCAACATCGTCCTCATACATGTCGACACACACGTACCGACACACAGCACACACACAGGGAATGCTCTGATAGAGGACAGGACCCCACTAGCCCTTTGGGGAGACAGAGGGAGAGTTTGCCAGCACACACCAAAAACGCTATAATTATACAGGGACAACCTTTATATAAGTGTTTTTCCCTTATAGCATTTTAATATATATAGTCATATCGCCAAATAAGTGCCCCCCCTCTCTGTTTTAACCCTGTTTCTGTAGTGCAGTGCAGGGGAGAGCCTGGGAGCCTTCCCACCAGCATTTCTGTGAGGGAAAATGGCGCTGTGTGCTGAGGAGAATAGGCCCCGCCCCCTTTTCGGCGGGCTTCTTCTCCCGTTTTTCTGAGACCTGGTTGGGGTTAAATACATCCATATAGTCCCCAGGGGCTATATGTGATGTATTTTTAGCCAGAATAAGGTACTTTCATTGCTGCCCAGGGCGCCCCCCCCAACGCCCTGCATCCTCAGTGACCGCTGTTATGAAGTGTGCTGACAACAATGGCGCACAGCTGCAGTGCTGTGCGCTACCTTATGAAGACTGAAAAGTCTTCTGCCGCCGGTTTCTGGACCTCTTCACTTTTCGGCATCTGCAAGGGGGTCTGCGACGCGGCTCCGGGACGAACCCCAGGGTGAGACCTGTGTTCCGACTCCCTCTGGAGCTAATGGTGTCCAGTAGCCTAAGAAGCCAATCCATCCTGCACGCAGGTGAGTTCACTTCTCTCCCCTAAGTCCCTCGATGCAGTGAGCCTGTTGCCAGCAGGACTCACTGAAAATAAAAAACCTAACAAAACTTTTACTCTAAGCAGCTCTTTAGGAGAGCCACCTAGATTGCACCCTTCTCGGCCGGGCACAAATATCTAACTGAGGCTTGGAGGAGGGTCATAGGGGGAGGAGCCAGTGCACACCACCTGATCCTAAAGCTTTTACTTTTGTGCCCTGTCTCCTGCGGAGCCGCTGTTCCCCATGGTCCTGACGGAGTCCCCAGCATCCACTAGGACGTCAGAGAAAAGTAAGTACTGTGTAAACAGTGGAGGAGAAAGTGACAGTCGGATTTGTACCTGTGTTCATATCATTATACTGTAGTATAAAAATACCACTTAGCAGCCCCCGTTATTAGCACGGTAGATGCTAGAATCAAGTGGCACACATCGTACAGTAGTACATGTAGTACATCCGGGAGGAGGGAGGCTGCGGCTGCTGTTGCTCTTTAGCTGCTGCTCTGGAAACGCACCGCCCCTGTCTCCCTGGAGACGCAGGTGACAACAAATTAGCCGGGACTCCGGGGCCGGTGAGCGGGGCATGAGAGTGGGAGCTTCGGGCAGCAGCTATAGGGGCACCGGAGTAATACACAACGTGCTGTGCAGGATCCCTTCCCGAGATCACCTATGTACAAAAGAGAGAGAGAGAGAGAGAGAGAAGAGAGAGAAGAGAGAGAGAGAGAGAGAGAGAGAGAGAGAGAGAGAGAGATATGCACAGGCATTACTCATACTGACATCATTGTATCATTATTTTAACTTTGCAAAAATGTGGCAATGATGATTAATGTATGTTAATAAAACAACCCATAGCTGCCAAAATGATTTCTTAAAGGCTCTGTCATTTAAAAGAAGCTAATCTTAAAACATAATTCTGTAGCTATAGAGATTCTGCTTAAGGGTGACCCATTGCCTGACATTTTGTTTGAAATGTAATTAGCCTCATTGTCATGGGGATTATTCTGTTATAGCCTGTGACTGATCATTTATTTTACTTTCATCAAAAAAATCAAATTGAAGCACTCGTGGTAATACATGCAAAATACAGAGGCCTTTATCTGTGTTAAAAAAATAATGTGTCCATATATTGCCCAGCCATTGATAGGAAATATGAAGTTAATATTAGTTGTATATTACAAATGCATATTTTCTGTAAATGTTATAGGTAGTATGTGTCAATGTAAAAAATAAACTATTTCCTATCTATGTAGGTTAAAAATTATATGTACAAATGCTTCTATAGTTATTGGTATTTAGACAATTGTTTTATTCTGCTAAGTACCTATGAAACATGGTTATTAAGAGGTGCATAAAAGTGGTGTGGTGTGTCACAGGGCAGCATATAATATAACAGGGCAATGTGGCACCATCCTAGAACACATATAGTGCCAGATGCAGCGGTATGACAGGTGTCATTTTTAAATGTTTTTTTTTTTTTTGTCAAATATATGCATGTTTAGTCTTATTATGGAATACGTGTATGGATGTGTGATCAGCCTAGACCTCTGTCATGTAGAACCAGTGATGGCTGCATTGAAGGATGGCTTTTATTTGCTCTAGTAGGAAATCCAGCACATTTATGTATCCTTTGGAATTATATATAAAAAAAACCATATTTTGAAAAACTACACTGAGTGTTTAAAAAAATATGGAACCTGCAACTGTAGTTTTGAAGAGAGCAGTGGTTGATTTCCCATTAGGTACATGAGGCACATGCCTAGGGGTGCCCCTTGCTTGGGGCAGTACAGCTGGCCTCCATGCATCAGAGCCAAGTAGACTGCTGGTCTGATAAGGTCCCTTGGAGTCCGGATTACTTTATTTATTTATTTATTGCTATCATGAGAAATTTTGCTGCAGAAGATAAGGTCATGGGTGAGACTGGGGCTGTAATGGCTGTCCAATGTGTGACATCCTGACATAGAGGGACTGCAACCCTCAGTGATGTGCGTTAGGGGTGGGCAGCTAATGTCATTGGTTGGCCAATAATGCAGTGCTTAGGGGCAGCCTGAACCCTAAATCCACCCCTCAGAAAGAGGAAACAGGTATATACAGAGAAAACAATCTTTTTATTATGCTGTAAGGTAGATATGTTATTTTTATATGTTAAGAATTCCATAATTCTTTTTTTTTTTAATTATATTTTAAAGGGCTTACAGGGAAGTAGCGTGAATACAGTAGATTTACAAAAATATATATATTTCTGTGATACAGCATAATCCATGTAATCACCATTATCATGCTTGATTGTCATGAACACTGCTTAATATTTATACATCTGGCTGTACTTCATGGTGTTTTGTAGAGTTCTTTGCAGTAACACCAAATGTTATATTTCAAATACAATTTTCTATTCCATATCATATTTTAGTTTATTGAAGAACTGCAAGCTCTCTGACAAAACAAGCAAAGGAACCCTGACAGCTTAAGATGGAACATACATTTGAATCATCTTCTGGAAATGCAAACGTAACGCAGCAAACAGATGATGAGAGCCAGGGAATTTTAACTGAACTGAGTCAAGGAATGACTAACACTGTGGAAAATGAACTGAATGAAACAATACTTCATCATGAAGACCAACACTCCATTGTGGAGAGTGCAGGGGTCCAAAGTTTGGACCTAAACCAACAAATAGAATGTGACGAGTCATCAGATATGTTGGTGGATCAACATAACAATCAGAAAATGGTTGACTTAGGAGATAAGCCACCAGATTCGGAAAAGCCATTTGCCCAAGAACAACATATTGCAGAAACGGCATTAGAACCACCTGAACATGTTTTAAACCACAAATTATCAGAAACAGAGCAGCGGAGTGTAGAAGATAGTTCTTCTAATTCAATAGGACTTCAGACAGCTCCAGAGGTCAGCAATGAGCTACAAGAAGAAACCACACAAGCCCAAGCAGTTGTGCAGGCAGACAACATGCACACACCATCTATATTAAAGGAGGATGACAAAGTAGTTCCAGAGGAGCAAGAGCCTAATCTCCATCAAAGTGTTTCTGAAAACCATGAAGTGTCCAGTGCTACAGCTACAGGTATTGCCATTTTAGTTTTAGAACAGATTTCATCTTCTTTAGTTTAAAGTTGTTGATCCTCTCACTCTTATCTTACTATCAAAATCATTATTACAAAAGCACAGTTCAGGCCTCCAGTAAACAAAGAACTCTGAAGAGCATCCGGGGAAATTTAGCTATAGTTAAGGAAAATATGATTGGTCAAGGGAGCAGAAGTAAGAAGATATCATGGTATCTCTATACATGTCAGTGGCTAGTTGTATGTAGTGGTGCAAGTTGAAAAAATTTCTTAGTGGTATTGTGCCTGCGGCGCACGCGCAAATGAATTGGTGTGGTCACATGCCACACGAGGCATGGCCAATGAAAATGGGGGCGTGATGTACATATGGGGGACCAGATACACATATGCCCCCAATAGTGCCAGATACACATATACCCCCAGTATTGCAGTGCCAGATACACATATGCCCCCACAGCTCCAGATACACATATGCCTCCACAGTGCCAGCTATGTCCCCACAGTGCCAGATACACATATGCCCCACAGCACCAGATACACATATGCCCCCACAGTGCTAGCTATGTCCCTACAGTGCCAGATACACATATGCCCCCACAATGTCAGATACACATATGCCCCCACAGTGCCAGATACACAAATGCCCCACAGTGCCAGATACACATATGCCTCCACAGTGCCAGACACACATATGACCCCAGTGCCAGATACACATAAGCCCCCACAGTGCCAGATATGCTCCTACACTGCTAGTTACACATATGCCCCCACAGCGCCAGGTATAACTCCCCCTGGGCTGCTCACCGCGATGCTGCCGCTGGCTGCTGTGTGTGAGGGGAGGAGAGCGCAGCACACAACTATCTTGCCCCTCAGTGCTCAGTCCAGTCTCCGGCAGCGGCGGCATATATCTCCAATCAGGTGCCAGTTCGTAAGCCAATCAAAGCTTGCTGTCCGGCAGCCAATCAGGAGCTGCAGCTGCCAGTCCACGAGCTCTGATTGGCTAACAAACTGGCGCCTCACTAGAGAAAAACACTGCCGCTGCCGGAGACCGGGTTGAACACTGAGGGGCAGGAGAGGCGCGAGGAGAGGCGTGCGCTGCGCTCTCCTCCACTCACATACAGCAGAGCAGTGGCTGCAAGCATTGCGGTCGGGCTGGCGGTACTGCGTACCGGCTGCCAATTTCCTACAGGTACACAGTTCCGACCCATACCACCATACTTGCAGCACTGGTTGTATGAAAAGATCAGCACATATAAATATTGTAAATGATGATGACAGATATAATATATATAAATATAGTAAAGTGTGATTGGTATATGTCCAATAAAATCATGTAATTGAAAGTTAATAAAAAACCCATATAGAGAGAGAGAATCGGCAGGGGTCCGGCACAGCCACTTAAATAATTACCACACTGGGTGCCTTCACAAGGGGATAGTCAGCAAGAACGGCAGGTGCGGCACTCTAATGAATTGAACACACGTTATTCAAGAATTACAACGTTTCAATGCCCTTTATTTTGTGGCCGCACCTGCCGTTCTTGCTATATATATATATATATATATATATATATATAAAAGGTTCTTTCATTGGGGATACATTATAATATCATGATTTTCAAAATTTGCATCATTAAAAAGTTTCAGCTTTACAAAGGATGGTGGAGCCTGGATTGTGATACCCGTTGGGATGCCGGCGCCGGCATTCCAAGCAGTGTCGAGATTCCGGCGTCAATATTTCAACTGCCGAGACCCAACCGTCGGGATCCTTACCAGATCCCAAGATCTCTATAATGATAATACAATTATTATGTTGTTGGTATGTAATTTGCAATGGGGATGGTTGTTTTGTTTTATATTGTTTTTGGATGTTATATATATTATGTAGAAAGTTACCATGGAAGTCAGCTGGCAGCTCTTTTAATGCTAAGTTCTTATGTATGGGTTTCCCTTATATTTGTTTGCAAACTCACCCGTTTTCTCCATTATTCTGTGTGAGTTGGTGCTACAGTGCTTTAATTCAGCCAAACACATATCAGGTGATGTGTTTTTCATTAATTTTCAATATCACAATTTATATACTGTATACAGGTTGAGTATCCCATATCCAAATATTCCAAAATACGGAATATTCCGAAATACGGAATTTTTTGAGTGAGAATGAAATAGTGAAACCTTTTGTTTTTTGATGGCTCAATGTACACAAACTTTGTTTAATACACAAAGTTATTACACATATTGTATTAAATGACCTTCAGGCTGTGTGTATAAGGTGTCTTTAAAACATACATCAGTTGTGTGAATGTACACACACTTTGTTTAATGCAAAAAGTTATTTAAAATATTGAGTGAAATGACCTTCAGGCTGTGTGTTTAAGGTGTATATGAAACATAAATGCATTCTGTGCTTTAGACTTTGGTCCCATCACCATGATATCTCATTATCGTATGCAATTATTCCAAACTACGGAAAAATCCAATATCCAAAATACTTCTGGTCCCAAGCATTTTGGATATGGGATACTCAACCTGTATTAAATATGAAACAATTTGTTTGTATCAATGCTTGGGAGAAAGCTATGCTGTCTATTTACTAACAAGATAATCCTGACTATGATGAAATACTGAAACACCTATTTTTATTTTAGTTAAGGTGATTCTATCTCCCAATGGCCAAGTGGTCACAGTTGCATTTTCTATTGGAAATTCTGTGGGAAACCTTAAGAAATACTTTGCAAATCAAATGAAAATACCAGAAACGGTCATACAAATAATGTTTGAAGGTAAGTACAATTATATGGAAATGTGAAATACATAGGGCTGGATGTAATAAAACCACGCCTTATAAATGATTTTCACTTTTAAAAAAATGTACGCGTTCGGCCGGGACCGCACCTTCGGCCAACTCGGACTTCATTACATCCAGCCCTTAGTCTGTACATTTTGCACTACTGCATTATACAGTATTATTATCTGTATCCCACAGATGATAATGCAGTATACGTAATACCCACCTGACCAAATATGATAGAATCTAAGAGATATATTATTCTAAAAATATTTAAGCGCTACCTCGTGACTTTTATGTCCAATCTTGACTTATACACTAAGGGCTCCACCATACTTTATTCGCAGAGACACTCAATTTCAGCTACACCACAAACTTACATACACTGATGACATTTATGTGAAAGTATCAGAATCACACTGTCACAGTCGCATGGTATATGCTCCCAACACTGCCAAACTACCCATCTTCTTCCCCAGACTACAGGACAATCTAGTGGTGAAAATTATTAGTGGGAGGCAGAGGTGTAGCAAGGTGTCATGGTGCCTGGGGCAAGGTATGCTTCGGCGCCCCCCCTCCCCTGTACTGAATTGGGGGCGTGGCCACCTGGGCCGCTTCTAGACCTTGTGGCACTCAGAGTGAAAGTTTCCTTTTTGCGCCACCCCCCCCCCCCCCACCACCACCACACACACACCCGCAGGCGACACATAGTGCGCGCCGAAGGCGCGCGGCAAAGAAAAGGAGCATGGCTTCATAGGGAAGGGGCATCGCCACAGTTATGCTGCCTGTAGTTATGGACCCAGTAGTTGTGCCCCCTGTAGCTGTGCCTGGAGTAGTTGTGCCCCCAGTAGTTGTGCCAGCGGTAGATTTGCCCCCTGTAGTTGTGCCCACAGTAGAGTTGCCACCTGTAGTTGTGCCCCTGTAGCTGAGCCCCCTGTAGATTTGCTCCCTGTAGATTTGCCCCCAGTAGTTGTGCCCCCGTACTTGTGCCCCCAGTAGTTGTGCCCCCAGTAGCTGTGACCCCTTTAGATTTGCCCCAGTAGTTGTGTCCCTTTAGCTGTGCCCCCAGTAGTTGTGCGCCCTGTAGATTTGCCCACAGTAGTAGTGCCCCCTGTAGATTTGCCCCCAGTAGTTGTGCCCCCTGTAGATTGCCCACAGTAGTAGTGCCCCCTGTATATTTGCCCCCAGTAGTTGTGCCCCCTGTATATTTGCCCACAGTAGTTGTGCCCCCTGTATATTTGCCCCCAGTAGTTGTGCCCCTGTAGATTTGCCCACTGTAGTAGTGCCACCCGTATATTTGCCCCCAGTAGTTGTGCCCCCTGTATATTTGCCCCCAGTAGTTGTGCCCCTGTAGATTTGCCCACAGTAGTAGTGCCACCCGTATATTTGCCCCCAGTAGTTGTGCCCCCTGTATATTTGCCCACAGTAGTAGTGCCCCCTGTATATTTGCCCACAGTAGTAGTGCCCCCCGTAAATATTTGCCCCAAGTAGTTTGCCCACAGTAGTAGTGCCCCCTGTATATTTGCCCTCAGTAGTTGTGCCCCCTGTATATTTGCCCACAGTAGTTGTGCCCCCTGTAGATTTGCCCACAGTAGTAGTGCCCCCCGTATATTTGCCCCCAGTAGTAGTGCCCGCAGTATATTTGCCCCCAGTAGTTGTGCCCCATGTAGATTTGCCCACAGTAGTAGTGCCCTCTGTATATTTGCCCCCAGTAGTTGTGCCCACTGTATATTTGCCCCCAGTAGTTGTGCCCCCTGTATATTTGCTCCCCAGTAGTTGTGCCCCCTGTATATTTGCCCCCAGTAGTTGTGCCCCCTGTATATTTGCCCCCAGTAGATGTGCCCCCTGTAGATTTGCCCACAGTAGTAGTGCCCCCTGTATATTTGCCCCCAGTAATTGTGACCCCTGTATATTTGTCCACAGTAGTTGTGCCCCCTGTATATTTTCCCCTGTAGTTGTGCCCCCTGGTAGCGCCGCTTCACACACAAAGAAAAACACCCAAAAAAACAATACTCACCTGTCCCGCTCCTGCTGCTCCGTCTCCGCAGTCCTGTCCCATCTGGCTGCGGCGCGTCTCCACCCGTCGGGCGTCTGACGTCATGACGTCAGCCGCCTGTGCATCACAAAGCACGGAGCAGGGGAGGGAGCTGACGCTGCTCCGGCTCGCAGCTGTCAGTGACTGACAGCTGTGAGCTCCGTGAGGCCAGACGGAGGTCCCGGTGGAGTAGAGCTGCGGCGCCCTGTACTGTCTTGTGCGCCTGGAGCTCGAGCTCCACCGGAAGCACCCTCCCAACGCCCCTGGTGGGAGGTTATTTGAATACTATTTCTCTGACGTCCTAGTGGATGCTGGGAACTCCGTAAGGACCATGGGGAATAGACGGGCTCCGCAGGAGACTGGGCACTCTAAAAGAAAGATTAGGTACTATCTGGTGTGCACTGGCTCCTCCCATTATGACCCTCCTCCAGACCTCAGTTAGATTTCTGTGCCCGGCCGAGCTGGATGCACACTAGGGGCTCTCCTGAGCTCCTAGAAAGAAAGTTTATTTTAGGTTTTTTATTTTACAGTGAGACCTGCTGGCAACAGGCTCACTGCATCGAGGGACTAAGGGGAGAAGAAGCGAACCTACCTGCTTGCAGCTAGCTTGGGCTTCTTAGGACACCATTAGCTCCAGAGGGATCGACCGCATGGAACTGGCCTTGGTGTTCGTTCCCGGAGCTGCGCCGCCGTCCCCCTTACAGAGCCAGAAGCAAGAAGAGGTCCGGAAAATCGGCGGCAGAAGACTTCAGTCTTCACCAAGGTAGCGCACAGCACTGCAGCTGTGCGCCATTGCTCCTCATGCACACTTCACACTCCGGTCATTGAGGGTGCAGGGCGCTGGGAAGGGGCGCCCTGAGGGCAATATATGACACCTTGGCTGGCAAATCTACATCATATATAGTCCTAGAGGCTATATAGATGTAAAATTACCCCTGCCAGTATTCCAGAAAAAGCGGGAGAAAGTCAGTTGAAAAAGGGGCGGGGCTTCTCCCTCAGCACACTGGCGCCATTTTCTCTTCACAGTGCAGCTGGAAGACAGCTCCCCAGGCTCTCCCCTGTAGTTTTCAGGCTCAAAGGGTTAAAAAGAGAGGGGGGGCACAAAATTTAGGCGCAATATTGTATATACAAGCAGCTATTGGGAAAAATTCACTCAATATAGTGTTAATCCCAAAATTATATAGCGCTCTGGTGTGTGCTGGCATACTCTCTCTCTGTCTCCCCAAAGGGCTGTGTAGGGTCCTGTCCTCAGTCAGAGCATTCCCTGTGTGTGTGTGCGGTGTGTCGGTACGGCTGTGTCGACACGTTTGATGAGGAGGCTTATGTGATGGCAGAGCAGATGCCGATAAATGTGATGTCGCCCCCTGTGGGGCCGACACCAGAGTGGATGGATAGGTGGAAGGTATAAACCGACAGTGTCAACTCCTTACATAAAAGGATGGATGACGTAACAGCTATGGGACAGCCGGCTTCTCAGCCCGCGCCTGCCCAGGCATCTCAAAGGCCATCAGGGGCTCAAAAACGCCCGCTCCCTCAGATGGCAGACACAGATGTTGATACGGAGTCTGACTCCAGTGTCGACGAGGTTGAGACATATACACAATCCACTAGGAACATCCGTTACATGATCCCGGCAATAAAAAATGTGTTACACATTTCTGACATTAACCCAAGTACCACTAAAAAAGGGTTTTATGTTTGGGGAGAAAAAGCAGGCAGTGTTTTGTTCCCCCATCAAATGAGTGAATGAAGTGTGAAAAAGCGTGGGTTCCCCCGATAAGAAACTGGTAATTTCTAAAAAGTTACTAATGGCGTACTCTTTCCCGCCAGAGGATAAGTTACGCTGGGAGATATCCCCTAGGGTGGATAAGGCGCTCACACGTTTGTCAAAAAAGGTGGCACTGCCGTCTTAGGATACGGCCACTTTGAAGGTACCTGCTGATAAAATGCAGGAGGCTATCCTGAAGTCTGTATTTACACACTCAGGTACTAGACTGAGACCTGCAGATAGTGCTGCTGCAGCGTGGTCTGTAACCCTGTCAAACAGGGATACTATTTTGCGAACATAAGACGTCGTCTTATATATGAGGGATGCACAGAGGGATATTTTGCCGGCTGGCATCCAGAATTAATGCAATGTCCATTCTGTCAGGAGGGTATTAGAGACCCGACACTGGACAGGTGATGCTGACTTTAAAAGGCACATAGAGCCTTATAAGGGTGAGGAATTGTTTGGGGATGGTCTCTGGGACCTCGTATCCACAGCAACAGCTGGGAAAATTTTTTTTTTACCTCAGGTTTCCTCACAGCCTAAGAAAGCACTGTATTATCAGGTACAGTCCTTTCGGCTTCAGAAAAGCAAGCGGGTCAAAGGCGCTTCCTTTCTGCACAGAGACGAGGGAAGAGGGAAAAAGCTGCACCAGTCAGCCAGTTCCCAGAATCAAAATTCTTCCCCCGCTTCCTCTGAGTCCACCGCATGAAGCAGGGGCTCCACAGGCGTAGCCAGGTATGGTGGGGGGCCGCCTCAAAAATTTCAGCGATCAGTGGGCTCGCTCACAGGTGGATCCCTGGATCCTTCAAGTAGTATCTCAGGGGTACAAGCTGGAATTCGAGGCGTCTCCCCCCCGCCGTTTCCTCAAATCTGCCTTGCCGACAACTCCCTCAGGCAGGGAGGCTGTGCTAGAGGTAATTCACAAGCTGTATTCCCAGCAGGTGATAGTCAAGGTGCCCCTACTTCATCAAGGACGGGGTTACTATTCCACACTGTTTGTGGTACCGAAACCGGACGGTTCGGTGAGACCCATTTTAAATTTGAAATCCTTGAACACATACATAAAAAAATTCAAGTTCAAGATGGAATCGCTCAGGGCGGTTATTGCAAGCCTGGAGGAGGGGGATTACATGGTATCCCTGGACATCAAGGATGCTTACCTACATGTCCCCATTTACCATCCTCACCAGGAGTACCTCAGATTTGTGGTACAGGATTGCCATTACCAATTCCAAACACTGCCGTTTGGACTGTCCACGGCACCGAGGGTCTTTACCAAGGTAATGGCAGAAATGATGATACTCCTTCGAAAAAAGGGAGTTTTAATTATCCCGTACTTGGACGATCTCCTTATAAAGGCGAGGTCCAAGGAGCAGTTGTTGGTCGGAGTAGCACTATCTCGGGAAGTGCTACAACAGCATGGATGGATTCTATACATTCCAAAGTCACAGCTGGTTCCTACCACACGCCTACTGTTCCTGGGGATGGTTCTGGACACAGAACAGAAAAAAGTGTTTCTCCCGCAGGAGAAAGCCAAGGAGCTGTCATCTCTAGTCAGAGACCTCCTGAAACCAAAACAGGTATCGGTGCATCACTGCACACGAGTCCTGGGAAAAATGGTAGCTTCTTACGAAGCAAAATTCCATTCGGCAGGTTCCATGCAAGAACCTTTCAGTGGGACCTCTTGGACAAGTGGTCGGGATCGCATCTTCAGATGCATCGGCTGATAACTCTGTCTCCAAGGACCAGGGTATCTCTACTGTGGTGGCTGCAGAGTGCTCATCTTCAAGAGGGCCTCAGATTCGGCATACAGGACTGGGTCCTGGTAACCACGGATGCCAGCCTTCGAGGCTGGGGGGCATTCACACAGGGAAGAAATTTCCAAGGACTTTGGTCAAGTCAGGAGTCGTCCCTACACATAAATATTCTGGAACTGAGGGCCATTTACAATGCCCTAAGTCTGGCAAGGCCTCTGCTTCAAAACCAGCCGGTACTGATCCAATCAGACAACATCACGGCAGTCGCCCATGTAAACCGACAGGGCGGCACAAGAAGCAGGATGGCGATAGCAGAAGCAACAAGGATTCTCCGATGGGCGGAAAATCACGTCTTAGCACTGTCAGCAGTGTTCATTCCGGGAGTGGACAACTGGGAAGCAGACTTCCTCAGCAGACACGACCTACACCCGGGAGAGTGGGGACTTCATCCAGAAGTCTTCCAACTGTTGGTAAACCATTGGGAAAGGCCACAGGTGGACATGATGGCGTCCCGCCTAAACAAAAAACTAGATATTGCGCCAGGTCAAGGGACCCTCAGGCAATAGCTGTGGACGCTCTAGTGACACCGTGGGTGTACCAGTCGGTTTATGTATTCCCTCCTCTGCCTCTCATACCAAAGGTACTGAGAATAATAAGAAAACGAGGAGTAAGAACGATACTCGTGGTTCCGGATGGGCCAAGAAGAGCTTGGTACCCAGAACTTCAAAGAAATGATATCAGAGGACCCATGGCCTCTACCGCTCAGACAGGATCTGCTACAGCAGGGGCCCTGTCTGTTCCAAGACTTACCGTGGCTGCGTTTGACGGCATGGCGGTTGAATTCCGGATCCTAAAGGAAAAGGGCATTCCGGAAGAAGTCATTCCTACGCTGATAAAAGCCAGGAAAGAAGTAACCGCAAACCATTATCACCGTATTTGGCGAAAATATGTTGCGTGGTGTGAGGCCAGGAAGGCCCCAACAGAGGAATTTCAGCTGGGTCGTTTTCTGCACTTCCTACAGTCAGGGGTGACTATGGGCCTAAAATTGGGTTCCATTAAGGTCCAGATTTCGGCTCTGTCGATTTTCTTCCAGAAAGAACTGGCTTCACTGCCTGGAGTTCAAACATTTGTAAAGGGAGTGCTACATATTCAGCCCCCTTTTGTGCCTCCTGTGGCACCTTGGGATCTCAACGTGGTGTTGAGTTTCTTAAAATCACATTGGTTTGAGCCACTTAAAACTGTGGATTTGAAATATCTCACGTGGAAAGTGGTCATGTTATTGGCCTTGGCTTCGGCCAGGCGTGTGTCAGAATTGGCGGCTTTGTCATGTAAAAGCCCTTATCTGATTTTCCATATGGACAGGGCAGAATTGAGGACTCGTCCCCAGTTTCTCCCTAAGGTGGTATCAGCTTTTCACTTGAACCAACCTATTGTAGTGCCTGCGGCTACTAGGGACTTGGAAGATTCCAAGTTACTGGACGTAGTCAGGGCCTTAAAAATTTATATTTCCAGGACGGCTGGAGTCAGGAAAACTGACTCGCTTTTTATCCTGTAGGCACCCAACAAAATAGGTGCTCCTGCTTCTAAGCAGACTATTGCTCGCTGAATTTGTAGCACAATTCAGCTGGAGCATTCTGCGGCTGGATTGCCGCATCCTAAATCAGTAAAAGCCCATTCCACGAGGAAAGTGGGCTCATCTTGGGCGGCTGCCCGAGGGGTCTCGGCTTTACAATTTTGCCGAGCTGCAACTTGGTCAGGGGCAAACACGTTTGCTAAATTCTACAAAATTGATACCCTGGCTGAGGAGGACCTTGAGTTCTCTCATTCGGTGCTGCAGAGTCATCCGAACTCTCCCGCCTGTTTGGGAGCTTTGGTATAATCCCCATGGTCCTTACGGAGTTCCCAGCATCCACTAGGACGTCAGAGAAAATAAGATTTTACTCACCGGTAAATCTATTTCTCGTAGTCCGTAGTGGATGCTGGGCGCCCATCCCAAGTGCGGATTGTCTGCAATACTTGTATGTAGTTATTACCTAACTAAGGGTTATTGTTGAGCCATCTGTTGAGAGGCTCAGTTATATTTCATACTGTTAACTGGGTGTAGTATCACGAGTTATACGGTGTGATTGGTGTGGCTGGTATGAGTCTTACCCGGGATTCAAAATCCTTCCTTATTGTGTCAGCTCTTCCGGGCACAGTATCCTAACTGAGGTCTGGAGGAGGGTCATAGTGGGAGGAGCCAGTGCACACCAGATAGTACCTAATCTTTCTTTTAGAGTGCCCAGTCTCCTGCGGAGCCCGTCTATTCCCCATGGTCCTTACGGAGTTCCCAGCATCCACTACGGACTACGAGAAATAGATTTACCGGTGAGTAAAATCTTATTTTTTACACAATAACCTGAGCAAGTGGGGTCACTCTTTGAGGGGTGACATCAAAATGCTGATTCCTCCTCATGACAGGAATCGGGTGATACACTTTGATGTTACGTGCAGCACTCGGCTCCTGTCACAGTGTAGGAGTCGCTGCCAGTGCAGCCAGACGAGTCTCTAAGGGCAGCCCAGCCTCTCTGGAAATGGTGAAAATGGGGTCAAACCACGCACCTTCCCACAAAGCCATAACCCCATTTTGGGCACATGCCATTGGTACGTGCGTGCAGTGGCGGATTTAGGGGGGGGGGGGCACCCAGGCACGTGCCCCCCCTGTCATTTAGGATATATTCATAATACAGTAGCTGCATGGGCTGTGGGGACCGCATGCAACCTGCGGTCCCCACAGCCCATGCAGCTACTGTACTATGAATATAGCGTGTCACCAGGAAGCAGGGCTGGCCGGAGCGGAGTAGGGTGGTCACAGCGGCGGATTGGGATGCCGGTACATACTACCAGTCGGTCGGCTTCCCTGTTCACTTCAGTGGCCGTGCTGCTCCCCCTTCGCTTTGGCTGGCTCCTATATCCGCGGCTGCGGCGATAAGAGCTTATGCGCATGCTCAGAAACCCATTCAAGCCGGAGCCGCGGCAGTGAAGAGAGTGTCTGCTGGCTGCTGCCCTCAAGGCAAATAACCAGGGGCAGCGAGTGCACCGAGGAGCCAGGTATCCAGGGCCTGACAAACAGTGTTATAGCACGGGGCACCCTGGAGCAATACATCCCTTGATCACCAGCATCCTGTAGGAACTGGAATCGCGACCGGAAGCATATGCAAGTTAGTGCCGGCGGTGATGCTGATCACCTGTGTATGTCTGACTTTGCAATGCGTCTGCTCCCTGCACACTGTGTAAGATGGGACTGTGCTATGATAGGAGGTCAGGGTTTGGATGCCTAGGAGAGCTGCATGAAAGTTATTCCTGAATCCTCAGTGTCAGTTTGTGTATATCAGTAAGTCAGCATCTGTGTCAACATCTGTTTGTCAATGTATCAGCATCTGTGTGTCAGTGTCTGTGGCAACATCTGTCTGCGTCAGTGTGTCAGCATGTTTCTGTGTGTCAGTGTCAGTGTCTGTCTGTTAGCGTCTATGTGTCAACAGCTGTCTGTCAGCGTCTATGTCAGCATGTTTCTGTGTGTCAGTATCAGCATCTTTCTGTGTGTCTGTGTCAGCAACAGTATGTCAGTATCTGTCTGAGTGTCAGCTTCTGTCTGTGTGTGTCAGCCCCCTAGAAAGAGTACCCCCAATCCCCCCCCTTCCCACCGAACGCAGGCACATACCCAGTCCACCCCTTTTTTTTTATTTTGTAGGCCAATGTCTTTTAATATTTTCCACGTGGGGGCCAATGTATTTTTTTTTTGTGCGGCATACATTTTCTTTATTTTTACTGTCCGGGGCCAATGTAGTTTTTTTTCTGTAGTGACCGATGTGTTTTATTGTTTTCTGTAGTGGCTAGTGTGTGGGTTTTTTCTGTGTGTGCCAATATGATTTTTTTTTTTTCCCTGTGGATGTTAATATGTTTTTTTTCTGCGGGTGCCAATATGTTTTGTTTTATGTGGGTGCAAATATGTTTGTTTTTTTATTTGGTGGCCAATGTGTTTTTTTTTTTTTTATATCCTATGGGGGTCAATGCATTAATTATTTTTGATGTCGGTGGTCAATTTGTTTTTGTTTTCTTGTGAAAGCCAGTGTGTTTTTTTATTTTATTTTTCTTCGTTGTTCAGTTCGGATTTTTTTTTTCTGTAGGGCCAATGGTGTGTGTGTATGTGTATGTGTTTTTTTCCTGTGGTGGGGCAATGTGTTTGTTTTTTTCTGTGGGAGTAAATTTTATTTTTTTTGGCTGCGACTGCATTTAACTCAGAATCAGGCCCCGCCTTTGACAGACTCCGCACCCTTTGACAGACCCCACCCCTTAACAGGCCCCGCCACATTAGGGCTGCTTTCATAAATTTCCCGGGCTGGTTTTCCATCCCAATCCGCCCCTGAGCGTGGAGGCGGCCGTGATTTGGGGGCATTGCTTCTACTTCTCCTTAGCCCGGACTACTGTGGCTGGGTCCCACCGCTGCCTGTACCTGCTGCGGTCGCTGTCAGTCAGGGCAGCCTGATCACGGCGATGCCCCTGTGTGTGCGGGCGCTGCGGCTCTCCGGGGCTGCCCGGTTCCTGCGCTCTCTCCGTGTGCAGAATCTCCACACCAGCTCCACTCTGGCCTCCAAGGCGCCCATGTCCACCGCAACGGGCCATGGTCATGACGACCATGAGGATGATATAACCGACTCCTATGCCAGGGTAAGACCCTCACTTATATACCTACTATAGTGTCATTGCCCATATGTGCCATACCCCCTATATCCTATAAACTGTGCCATGTGTACTGAGGTGACTCCCCCTGTAAACCTGTCCATACTATTCCTATATACTGTGTGCCCTGTATGAGGTGATACCCCCTATATACGCACTCACTCCGTCCCCTACCAGACCTGTCCCCGCATACTCACCCTGTCCTCTATCAGACCTGTCCTGCACACTCACCCTGTCCCCTACCAGACCTGCCCCCGCACACTCACCCTATCCCTGCACACTCACCCTGTCCCCTACCAGACCTGTCCTTGTATACTCACCCTGTCACCCACCAGACCTCTCCCCGCACACTCACTGCGTCCCCTACCAGACCTGTCCCCGCACACTCACCCCGTCCCCTACCAGACCTGTCCTTGTATACTCACCCTGTCACTCACCAGACACCAGACCTGTACTCCATGCCCACAGCGTGATAACAATGAGGTTGTGGCTTGTTGGTATGGCACTGTGACGCCACAACCCTTGTTATGAGACCACACCCACCTTCCCAGGAGCGTGCGCAAAAGTCCCCCCCCCCCCCCCGCCTTCCCCTGTCATGGTGCCCCCCCTGTCATTTTGTTCTGGATCCGCCCCTGCGTGCGTGGGCCTTGTCAGCACACCAGGGGGTAAATTTACTAAAATGGGAGTTCTATTTAAGATGGGATGTTGCCCATAGCAACCAATCAGATTCCAGGTATTGTGTTCTAGAAGGTGCTAGATAAATGAGAAGTAGAATCTGATTGGTTGCTATGGGCAACATCCCATCTTAAATAGAACTCCCATCTTAGTAAATTTACCCCCAGGTGATATGGGTGTGATGTACTTGACCTAGACAGATCTCTGGGTGTTCTCTTTCTGCAACATTCCCCAGAACTGTCTCAAAACCCAAAAGTTATGCGATCGTATCTAAGTCAGGGCTCAGATGGATGTTTGGACTACTTTCATCTGTTATTCATGCTTATACTTGGTTGGATTATGCCAAGATGGAGGACTCACTTGTTTACAGAGATTTATTCAGGAAGAGAGATGTGAGATCAGTGACATCCTTTTAAGATTCTTGGAAAGGACTGAAAGTAGAAAAGTTGCATTTTGTCATTAAACACTTCCAAACATGTCTCATGCTATCTGTTGTTATCAGAGCCATATATAGACATTTGGTGCCTGTGCCGGAGAGAGCATTGCCCCTCCCATTTTTTTTTTTTTTAAATAAGGGCAGTGCACGCTGAATGCCCTTCTGCTCCATGGAAGGTTTCTGTCCTCCCTGAGCTTGCCTTAGAACACCTGTGCTATGGTTTGACAGGTGTACTGCCCGAGCCAAGTTTCAGTCTTGCAGGGAAGGGGCGTGGCATACAATAGTACCCCCCAATTCAAAGTATGCACTCAGTACTACAACCTTATTCACCTTACACCATGCAGTAGTGCCCCTTTTTCACATTACACCCCACAGTAGTGTTACTTATTCATGTTACATCACACATTAGTACCCCTTATTCACATAATGCCACACATTATAGAAGAATGGAATGAGAGCACTGGCTAGAGAGAAGCGACCGTAAGAGATGGCAAGTGCAGACAGGATGGCTCCTCCACACAGACCAGGCTCAAAGATTTTAGCCGGTGATATCAGGACAAGTGACAACTGCAGTAGGACAGTCTCAGAGAGGAGGGGCCCCTTCATTGGGGTGGGCGGTGACATGAAGGGAGGGTAGGGGCATTCTTCTCCAGTAGCTAACCTGGCTGTTGCAGCTGCCTGTCAGCCAGGAAGGTGTTGCAGATGACACTCTCCCCTCACGCACTTTGGTGTTTTTATTTGTATGAGGGTCTATTTCTATAACTAACAAGGAATTAATTCACAAGCTTGGGTATCTCATCATAGGAATCATAAGAGGAAATTGTTTAAAGAACACTCCTTTCTGTCGAGATTCTAGAACTTCATAAAGTCACTCCATCTGACCATAAATATCTCTCAAACTTTTTCAACAAGGTTTTAAATACAATATATACAATTTTCATAAGTGCTAAGTGTTACTTTTTAAATGATTGAGCAGCCCCCAGGGTTGTTATATGTATTTTGTTTTTGATCTTACTAACAGGAGCTGCTGTTCTATTTTATTTTATATAAAGTTTTTTCATAGTAATTCATTATAGTTAGGGCAGCCTGTCCTAACGATAATAAATTACAATGAAAAAACTGGGTAGGATAAGGGTACATGCTTTTAGACATATATAAAGTAGCCTGAAGATTGAGTATTGGTCCCAAGGAGCACCCCCGTGATTTATCTATGTTGAACTTTGTTTAGTTCCAGAGTCTTCTTTAATGAATGAAATGAGGTGCCCTGATTGGACCTGAGGTTCAATGTAGCATGCTTATGTCATTTCACTACATAATTCTCATAAAAATATAAATATACTGTATTTTGTTTTTAGTTGCAGAACAATTTTCTCCATGGTACATGCAGCATATAGTTCAATACACCTCTTGTTACTTTAGGCCGAATAGTTGAAGAACATGAAACTCTTGTGGATCTCGGCATCACACCTCATGGAACAATCCAGCTGGACATGCAGTCATTGGATCCTGAAAACTATCCAATCAAAGCTATGAAATTTCAGCATGAATACAGCATGCCAGATGTCATAACTGTTAGGGTACAAACAGGTATGGGAAATACTTTCAAACAAGTGATTTCAGAGCTGAATTAAGCGGGGGGCCCTGGGGGTAAGTACTCCGGGCCCCCCTTCCTAAAAGCCCCCCCCCCCCCCCCCCCACCACAGATCGGAGCTTTTACTGGTCTGCGGTGCTGCGTTCCCAGCTCCCGTTTGGTTGGGAGGAGACGCAGAGGAATGAACACTCACTCTCCTGTCTCCTGTGTTACAGCAGCCTGCCAGCAAAAGTAAGGCTGGCTGTATTATTATGGCTCATGTTTTTGTGTGTGTGCAGGGCCGGACTGGCCCACAGGGGAACAGGGGAAACCACCGGTGGGCCCTATTGCCTGTGGGCCCTCCTCCTCTTCTAGGGATCAGGTTCCAGACTATCCTAGTGGACTGGATTTATGCATTATACATATGTTACATTATACTTCACATGAATATTGGTTATTGTATATTTACCAAGGGGCACAGAACATGTACTCTGTAATGGTTAGACAAACCTCTGTGTTGGCTGGCCATGCGCCACTGGAGTGTGGCCACACCCTTAAGCATGGGCACCTACAACAGCATCCCCCCGGTGGGCCCTTCATGCCCCTGTCCGACACTGTGTGTGTGTGTGTGTGTGTGTGTGTGTGTGTGTGTATATATACAGAAAATAAATATATATATATATCTATATATATATATAGAAAACTGTATTCAGGCAGCACTCCCAATTAAATGTTGAAAAGTCCCGTTGCCGTTGATGCAGCGCAGGGATGACTTGGATTCCTGATTACATTATCCTATGCATCCATGTGCCCCTGCAGCTGCATCTTAGCAGCAGTGTCTGTCTTAGCAGATTCTTCTGACCTTTTTTCACATATGCGAGTATGTTTGAGAGGATTTTAGACTTATCACCCGCATATTATGGTCGAGTAGTATCAGACGTTCTGGTATTACTTTCTAATCTGATGTCTGTTTGACTAAAGCACTAATGCCGGTCTTGAGAAAGGTTCATTAGTTGAACCGAAACGTCGACACTACGGCTTTTTTGGATGACCAATAAACATTGTTCTTTTATGTACAAACTGCCTTTTATATTAGCGTGAGTGCACCCTCCACCGAGTGGAATTTTGGCTATTGTGAGTAGACCGATTTCGGTCTATTGGGAGCACCCGCCACGTTGAACCATTGGAGATGTGAGTGCAGGATCAACTGGGATATATATACACAAAGAACCATATATACATGTATATATACTGTGCATATATATATATATATATATATATATATATATACCACCTTTTTTAATATAGGTTTTAAATTGGTATCTATCTGTGCCCTGACCCAGGTCAGTAACTATTAATACAGATTTACTAATGTAAAAGTCCGGGGAGTGCTGACTCTTCCTTTCTACGGGATACCTAAATACAATATATATATATATAAAACTCAGCTGCCTGCCTCTTTATTAGGGGCCTCGCTCTCTGACGTGCCCCGGGCCCCCCAAAGCCTTAATCCGTCTCTGAGTGATTTTTTATTTGCCAGTAATTTAGCTATGACTAATTTCCATTGCTCATTATTTCTTTACATTTCTCTGACGTCCTAAGTGGATGCTGGGGACTCCGTCAGGACCATGGGGAATAGCGGCTCCGCAGGAGACAGGGCACAAAAGTAAAAGCTTTAGGATCAGGTGGTGTGCACTGGCTCCTCCCCCTATGACCCTCCTCCAAGCCTCAGTTAGGTTTTTGTGCCCGGCCGAGAAGGGTGCAATCTAGGTGGCTCTCCTAAAGAGCTGCTTAGAGTAAAAGTTTTATTAGGTTTTTTATTTTCAGTGAGTCCTGCTGGCAACAGGCTCACTGCAACGAGGGACTTAGGGGAGAAGAAGTGAACTCACCTGCGTGCAGGATGGATTGGCTTCTTAGGCTACTGGACACTAGCTCCAGAGGGACGATCACAGGTACAGCCTGGATGGGTCACCGGAGCCGCGCCGCCGACCCCTTGCAGATGCTGAAGAGAGAAGAGGTCCAGAAATCGGCGGCTGAAGACTTCTCAGTCTTCATGAGGTAGCGCACAGCACTGCAGCTGTGCACCATTGCTCTCAGCACACTTCACACCAACGGTCACTGAGGGTGCAGGGCGCTGGGGGGGGCGCCCTGGGCAGCAATGAAAGTACCTATACTGGCTAAAAATACATCACATATAGCCTCTGGGGCTATATGGATGTATTTAACCCCTGCCAGGTTGTCAGAAAAACGGGAGAAGAAGCCCGCCGAAAAGGGGGCGGGGCCTATTCTCCTCAGCACACAGCGCCATTTTCCCTCACAGAACTGCTGGAGGGAAGGCTCCCAGGCTCTCCCCTGCACTGCACTACAGAAACAGGGTTAAAACAGAGAGGGGGGGCACTTATTTGGCGATATGATTATATATTAAGATGCTATAAGGGAAAACACTTATATAAAGGTTGTCCCTGTATAATTATAGCGTTTTGGTGTGTGCTGGCAAACTCTCCCTCTGTCTCCCCAAAGGGCTAGTGGGGTCCTGTCCTCTATCAGAGCATTCCCTGTGTGTGTGCTGTGTGTCGGTACGTGTGTGTCGACATGTATGAGGACGATGTTGGTGAGGAGGCGGAGCAATTGCCTGTAATGGTGATGTCAGTCTCTAGGGAGTCGACACCGGAATGGATGGCTTATTTAGGGAATTACGTGATAATGTCAACACGCTGCAAGGTCGGTTGACGACATGAGACAGCCGGCAAACAGATTAGTACCTGTCCAGGCGTCTCAAACACCGTCAGGGGCTTTAAAACGCCCATTTACCTCAGTCGGTCGACACAGACACAGACACGGACACTGACTCCAGTGTCGACTGTGAAGAAACAAACGTATTTTCCTTTAGGGCCACACGTTACATGTTAAGGGCAATGAAGGAGGTGTTACATATTTCTGATACTACAAGTACCACAAAAAAGGGTATTATGTGGGGTGTGAAAAAACTACCTGTAGTTTTTCCTGAATCAGATAAATTAAATGAAGGCGCTCACACGCTTATCACAAGTGGCGTTACCGTCTCCAGATACGGCCGCCCTCAAGGAGCCAGCTGATAGGAGGCTGGAAAATATCCTCAAAAGTATATACACACATATTGGTGTTATACTGCGACCAGCGATCGCCTCAGCCTGGATGTGCAGTGCTGGGGTGGCTTGGTCGGATTCCCTGACTGAAAATATTGATACCCTTGACAGGGGCAGTATTTTATTGACTATAGAGCATTTAAAGGATGCATTTCTATATATGCGAGATGCACAGAGGGATATTTGCACTCTGGCATCAAGAGTAAGTGCGATGTCCATATCTGCCAGAAGATGTTTATGGACACGACAGTGGTCAGGTGATGCAGATTCCAAGCGGCACATGGAAGTATTGCCGTATAAAGGAGAGGAGTTATTTGGGGTCGGTCCATCGGACCTGGTGGCCATGGCAACAGCTGGAAAATCCACCTTTTTTACCCCAAGTCACATCTCAGCAGAAAAAGACACCGTCTTTTCAGCCTCAGTCCTTTCGTCCCCATAAGGGCAAGCGGGCAAAAGGCCAGTCATATCTGCCCAGGGATAGAGATGAGCGGGTTCGGTTTCTTTGAATCCGAACCCGCACGAACTTCACTTTTTTTTTCACGGGTCCGAGCGACTCGGATCTTCCCGCCTTGCTCGGTTAACCCGAGCGCGCCCGAACGTCATCATGACGCTGTCGGATTCTCGCGAGGCTCGGATTCTATCGCGAGACTCGGATTCTATATAAGGAGCCGCGCGTCGCCGCCATTTTCACACGTGCATTGAGATTGATAGGGAGAGGACGTGGCTGGCGTCCTCTCCATTTAGATTAGATTTAGAAGAGAGAGAGAGAGAGAGATTGCTGTGATACTGTAGATTAGAAGAGAGTGCAGAGTGCAGACAGAGTTTAGTGACTGACGACCACAGTGACCAGTGACCACCAGAGACAGTGCAGTTGTTTGTTTTATTTAATATATCCGTTCTCTGCCTGAAAAAAACGATACACAGTCACACAGTGACTCAGTCTGTGTGCACTGCTCAGCCCAGTGTGCTGCACATCAATGTATTGTATATAAAGCTTATAATTGTGGGGGAGACTGGGGAGCACTGCAGGTTGTTATAGCAGGAGCCAGGAGTACATGATAAATAATATTATATTAAAATTAAACAGTGCACACTTTTGCTGCAGGAGTGCCACTGCCAGTGTGACTAGTGGTGACCAGTGCCTGACCACCAGTATATTAGTAGTATTGTATACTATCTCTTTATCAACCAGTCTATATTAGCAGCAGACACAGTACAGTGCGGTAGTTCACGGCTGTGGCTACCTCTGTGTCGGCACTCGGCAGGCAGTCCGTCCATCCATAATTGTATTATAATATATACCACCTAACCGTGGTTTTTTTTTCGTTCTTTATACCGTCGTCATACTAGTTGTTACGAGTATACTACTATCTCTTTATCAACCAGTGTACAGTGCGGTAGTTCACGGCTGTGGCTACCTCTGTGTCGGAACTCGGCAGGCAGTCCGTCCATCCATAATTGTATTATAATATATACCACCTAACCGTGGTTTTTTTTTCGTTCTTTATACCGTCGTCATACTAGTTGTTAGTAGTATACTACTATCTCTTTATCAACCAGTGTACAGTGCGGTAGTTCACGGCTGTGGCTACCTCTGTGTCGGCACTCGGCAGGCAGTCCGTCCAACCATAATTGTATTATATACCACCTAACCGTGGTTTTTTTTTCATTCTTTATACCGTCGTCATACTAGTTGTTACGAGTATACTACTATCTCTTTATCAACCAGTGTACAGTGCGGTAGTTCACGGCTGTGGCTACCTCTGTGTCGGCACTCGGCAGGCAGTCCGTCCAACCATAATTGTATTATATACCACCTAACCGTGGTTTTTTTTTCATTCTTTATACCGTCGTCATACTAGTTGTTACGAGTATACTACTATCTCTTTATCAACCAGTGTACAGTGCGGTAGTTCACGGCTGTGGCTACCTCTGTGTCGGCACTCGGCAGCCCGTCCATAATTGTATATACCAGTGACCTAACCGTGGTTTTTTTTTCTTTCTTTATACATACATACTAGTTACGAGTATACTATCTCTTTATCAACCAGTCTATATATTAGCAGCAGACACAGTACAGTGCGGTAGTTCACGGCTGTGGCTACCTCTGTGTCGACACTCGGCAGCCCGTCCATAATTGTATATACCACCTAACCGTGGTTTTTTTTTCTTTCTTTATACATACATACTAGTTACGAGTATACTATCTCTTTATCAACCAGTCTATATATTAGCAGCAGACACAGTACAGTGCGGTAGTTCACGGCTGTGGCTACCTCTGTGTCGGCACTCGGCAGCCCGTCCATAATTGTATATACCAGTGACCTAACCGTGGTTTTTTTTTCTTTCTTTATACATACATACTAGTTACGAGTATACTATCTCTTTATCAACCAGTCTATATATTAGCAGCAGACACAGTACAGTGCGGTAGTTCACGGCTGTGGCTACCTCTGTGTCGGCACTCGGCAGCCCGTCCATAATTGTATATACCAGTGACCTAACCGTGGTTTTTTTTTCTTTCTTTATACATACATACTAGTTACGAGTATACTATCTCTTTATCAACCAGTCTATATATTAGCAGCAGACACAGTACAGTGCGGTAGTTCACGGCTGTGGCTACCTCTGTGTCGGCACTCGGCAGCCCGTCCATAATTGTATATACCACCTAACCGTGGTTTTTTTTTCTTTCTTTATACATACATACTAGTTACGAGTATACTATCTCTTTATCAACCAGTCTATATATTAGCAGCAGACACAGTACAGTGCGGTAGTTCACGGCTGTGGCTACCTCTGTGTCGGCACTCGGCAGCCCGTCCATAATTGTATATACCAGTGACCTAACCGTGGTTTTTTTTTCTTTCTTTATACATACATACTAGTTACGAGTATACTATCTCTTTATCAACCAGTCTATATATTAGCAGCAGACACAGTACAGTGCGGTAGTTCACGGCTGTGGCTACCTCTGTGTCGGCACTCGGCAGCCCGTCCATAATTGTATATACCACCTAACCGTGGTTTTTTTTTCTTTCTTTATACATACATACTAGTTACGAGTATACTATCTCTTTATCAACCAGTCTATATATTAGCAGCAGACACAGTACAGTGCGGTAGTTCACGGCTGTGGCTACCTCTGTGTCGGCACTCGGCAGCCCGTCCATAATTGTATATACCACCTAACCGTGGTTTTTTTTCCTTTCTTTATACATACATACTAGTTACGAGTATACTATCTCTTTATCAACCAGTCTATATATTAGCAGCAGACACAGTACAGTGCGGTAGTTCACGGCTGTGGCTACCTCTGTGTCGGCACTCGGCAGCCCGTCCATAATTGTATACTAGTATCCAATCCATCCATCTGCATTGTTTACCTGAGGTGCCTTTTAGTTGTGCCTATTAAAATATGGAGAACAAAAATGTTGAGGTTCCAAAATTAGGGAAAGATCAAGATCCACTTCCACCTCGTGCTGAAGCTGCTGCCACTAGTCATGGCCGAGACGATGAAATGCCAGCAACGTCGTCTGCCAAGGCCGATGCCCAATGGCATAGTACAGAGCATGTCAAAACCAAAACACCAAATATCAGTAAAAAAAGGACTCCAAAACCTAAAATAAAATTGTCGGAGGAGAAGCGTAAACTTGCCAATATGCCATTTACCACACGGAGTGGCAAGGAACGGCTGAGGCCCTGGCCTATGTTCATGGCTAGTGGTTCAGCTTCACATGAGGATGGAAGCACTCAGCCTCTCGCTAGAAAACTGAAAAGACTCAAGCTGGCAAAAGCACCGCAAAGAACTGTGCGTTCTTTGAAATCCCAAATCCACAAGGAGAGTCCAATTGTGTCGGTTGCGATGCCTGACCTTCCCAACACTGGACGTGAAGAGCATGCGCCTTCCACCATTTGCACGCCCCCTGCAAGTGCTGGAAGGAGCACCCGCAGTCCAGTTCCTGATAGTCAGATTGAAGATGTCAGTGTTGAAGTACACCAGGATGAGGAGGATATGGGTGTTGCTGGCGCTGGGGAGGAAATTGACCAGGAGGATTCTGATGGTGAGGTGGTTTGTTTAAGTCAGGCACCCGGGGAGACACCTGTTGTCCGTGGGAGGAATATGGCCGTTGACATGCCAGGTGAAAATACCAAAAAAATCAGCTCTTCGGTGTGGAGGTATTTCACCAGAAATGCGGACAACAGGTGTCAAGCCGTGTGTTCCCTTTGTCAAGCTGTAATAAGTAGGGGTAAGGACGTTAACCACCTCGGAACATCCTCCCTTATACGTCACCTGCAGCGCATTCATAATAAGTCAGTGACAAGTTCAAAAACTTTGGGTGACAGCGGAAGCAGTCCACTGACCAGTAAATCCCTTCCTCTTGTAACCAAGCTCACGCAAACCACCCCACCAACTCCCTCAGTGTCAATTTCCTCCTTCCCCAGGAATGCCAATAGTCCTGCAGGCCATGTCACTGGCAAGTCTGACGAGTCCTCTCCTGCCTGGGATTCCTCCGATGCATCCTTGCGTGTAACGCCTACTGCTGCTGGCGCTGCTGTTGTTGCCGCTGGGAGTCGATGGTCATCCCAGAGGGGAAGTCGTAAGCCCACTTGTACTACTTCCAGTAAGCAATTGACTGTTCAACAGTCCTTTGCGAGGAAGATGAAATATCACAGCAGTCATCCTACTGCAAAGCGGATAACTGAGTCCTTGACAACTATGTTGGTGTTAGACGTGCGTCCGGTATCCGCCGTTAGTTCACAGGGAACTAGACAATTTATTGAGGCAGTGTGCCCCCGTTACCAAATACCATCTAGGTTCCACTTCTCTAGGCAGGCGATACCGAGAATGTACACGGACGTCAGAAAAAGACTCACCAGTCTCCTAAAAAATGCAGTTGTACCCAATGTCCACTTAACCACGGACATGTGGACAAGTGGAGCAGGGCAGGGTCAGGACTATATGACTGTGACAGCCCACTGGGTAGATGTATGGACTCCCGCCGCAAGAACAGCAGCGGCGGCACCAGTAGCAGCATCTCGCAAACGCCAACTCTTTCCTAGGCAGGCTACGCTTTGTATCACCGCTTTCCAGAATACGCACACAGCTGAAAACCTCTTACGGCAACTGAGGAAGATCATCGCGGAATGGCTTACCCCAATTGGACTCTCCTGTGGATTTGTGGCATCGGACAACGCCAGCAATATTGTGTGTGCATTAAATATGGGCAAATTCCAGCACGTCCCATGTTTTGCACATACCTTGAATTTGGTGGTGCAGAATTTTTTAAAAAACGACAGGGGCGTGCAAGAGATGCTGTCGGTGGCCAGAAGAATTGCGGGACACTTTCGGCGTACAGGCACCACGTACAGAAGACTGGAGCAACACCAAAAACTACTGAACCTGCCCTGCCATCATCTGAAGCAAGAAGTGGTAACGAGGTGGAATTCAACCCTCTATATGCTTCAGAGGTTGGAGGAGCAGCAAAAGGCCATTCAAGCCTATACAATTGAGCACGATATAGGAGATGGAATGCACCTGTCTCAAGTGCAGTGGAGAATGATTTCAACGTTGTTCAAGGTTCTGATGCCCTTTGAACTTGCCACACGTGAAGTCAGTTCAGACACTGCCAGCCTGAGTCAGGTCATTCCCCTCATCAGGCTTTTGCAGAAGAAGCTGGAGGCATTGAAGAAGGAGCTAAAAGGGAGCGATTCCGCTAGGCATGTGGGACTTGTGGATGCAGCCCTTAATTCGCTTAACAAGGATTCACGGGTGGTCAATCTGTTGAAATCAGAGCACTACATTTTGGCCACCGTGCTCGATCCTAGATTTAAAGCCTACCTTGGATCTCTCTTTCCGGCAGACACAGGTCTGCTGGGGTTGAAAGACCTGCTGGTGACAAAATTGTCAAGTCAAGCGGAACGCGACCTGTCAACATCTCCTCCTTCACATTCTCCCGCAACTGGGGGTGCGAGGAAAAGGCTCAGAATTCCGAGCCCACCCGCTGGCGGTGATGCAGGGCAGTCTGGAGCGACTGCTGATGCTGACATCTGGTCCGGACTGAAGGACCTGACAACGATTACGGACATGTCGTCTACTGTCACTGCATATGATTCTCTCAACATTGATAGAATGGTGGAGGATTATATGAGTGACCGCATCCAAGTAGGCACGTCACACAGTCCGTACTTATACTGGCAGGAAAAAGAGGCAATTTGGAGGCCCTTGCACAAACTGGCTTTATTCTACCTAAGTTGCCCTCCCACAAGTGTGTACTCCGAAAGAGTGTTTAGTGCCGCCGCTCACCTTGTCAGCAATCGGCGTACGAGGTTACATCCAGAAAATGTGGAGAAGATGATGTTCATTAAAATGAATTATAATCAATTCCTCCGCGGAGACATTGACCAGCAGCAATTGCCTCCACAAAGTACACAGGGAGCTGAGATGGTGGATTCCAGTGGGGACGAATTGATAATCTGTGAGGAGGGGGATGTACACGGTGATATATCGGAGGGTGAAGATGAGGTGGACATCTTGCCTCTGTAGAGCCAGTTTGTGCAAGGAGAGATTAATTGCTTCTTTTTTGGGGGGGGTCCAAACCAACCCGTCATATCAGTCACAGTCGTGTGGCAGACCCTGTCACTGAAATGATGGGTTGGTTAAAGTGTGCATGTCCTGTTTTGTTTATACAACATAAGGGTGGGTGGGAGGGCCCAAGGATAATTCCATCTTGCACCTCTTTTTTCTTTTCTTTTTCTTTGCATCATGTGCTGATTGGGGAGGGTTTTTTGGAAGGGACATCCTGCGTGACACTGCAGTGCCACTCCTAAATGGGCCCGGTGTTTGTGTCGGCCACTAGGGTCGCTAATCTTACTCACACAGTCAGCTACCTCATTGCGCCTCTTTTTTTCTTTGCGTCATGTGCTGTTTGGGGAGGGTTTTTTGGAAGGGACATCCTGCGTGACACTGCAGTGCCACTCCTAGATGGGCCCGGTGTTTGTGTCGGCCACTAGGGTCGCTAATCTTACTCACACAGCTACCTCATTGCGCCTCTTTTTTTCTTTGCGTCATGTGCTGTTTGGGGAGGGTTTTTTGGAAGGGACATCCTGCGTGACACTGCAGTGCCACTCCTAGATGGGCCCGGTGTTTGTGTCGGCCACTAGGGTCGCTAATCTTACTCACACAGCTACCTCATTGCGCCTCTTTTTTTCTTTGCGTCATGTGCTGTTTGGGGAGGGTTTTTTGGAAGGGACATCCTGCGTGACACTGCAGTGCCACTCCTAGATGGGCCCGGTGTTTGTGTCGGCCACTAGGGTCGCTAATCTTACTCACACAGTCAGCTACCTCATTGCGCCTCTTTTTTTCTTTGCGTCATGTGCTGTTTGGGGAGGGTTTTTTGGAAGGGCCATCCTGCGTGACACTGCAGTGCCACTCCTAGATGGGCCCGGTGTTTGTGTCGGCCACTAGGGTCGCTAATCTTACTCACACAGTCAGCTACCTCATTGCGCCTCTTTTTTTCTTTGCGTCATGTGCTGTTTGGGGAGGGTTTTTTGGAAGGGACATCCTGCGTGACACTGCAGTGCCACTCCTAGATGGGCCCGGTGTTTGTGTCGGCCACTAGGGTCGCTAATCTTACTCACACAGCTACCTCATTGCGCCTCTTTTTTTCTTTGCGTCATGTGCTGTTTGGGGAGGGTTTTTTGGAAGGGACATCCTGCGTGACACTGCAGTGCCACTCCTAGATGGGCCCGGTGTTTGTGTCGGCCACTAGGGTCGCTTATCTTACTCACACAGCGACCTCGGTGCAAATTTTAGGACTAAAAATAATATTGTGAGGTGTGAGGTATTCAGAATAGACTGAAAATGAGTGTAAATTATGGTTTTTGAGGTTAATAATACTTTGGGATCAAAATGACCCCCAAATTCTATGATTTAAGCTGTTTTTTAGTGTTTTTGGAAAAAAACACCCGAATCCAAAACACACCCGAATCCGACAAAAATAATTCGGTGAGGTTTTGCCAAAACGCGTTCGAACCCAAAACACGGCCGCGGAACCGAACCCAAAACCAAAACACAAAACCCGAAAAATTTCAGGCGCTCATCTCTACCCAGGGATAGAGGAAAGGGAAGAAGACTGCAGCAGGCAGCCCATTCCCAGGAACAGAAGCCCTCCACCGCTTCTACCAAGTCCTCAGCATGACGCTGGGGCCGTACAAGCGGACTCAGGTGTGGTGGGGGGTCGTCTCAAGAGTTTCAGCACGCAGTGGGCTCACTCGCAAGTGGACCCCTGGAGCCTACAAGTAGTATCCCAGGGGTACAGATTGGAAATTCGAGACGTCTCCCCCTCGCAGGTTCCTGAAGTCTGCTTTACCAACGTCTCCCTCCGACAGGGAGGCAGTATTGGAAAGAATTCACAAGCTGTATTCCCAGCAGGTGATAATCAAAGTACCCCTCCTACAACAAGGAAAGGGGTATTATTCCACACTATATTGTGGTACTGAAGCCAGACGGCTCGGTGAGACCTATTCTAAATCTGAAATATTTGAACACTTACATACAAAGGATTTCTACAATAGGGGGGAAATTATTTGCGCCACTTGTGTACAACACCAAATAATCTAAGATCCACGTATAAATAATAAATGACACTCCCTAGGAATTAACACAGGGCGTCAGCTGTCCCCCAGAGACACAGGGATGGTAATTCCCTGAAACAACGAGAAAATGCACACAGGGGGGTGGGGGATATAGCGACCGTCGGTGTCTTAAATTAGTTCAATAAATATGGATCTAAAAAGTGTATCTAATAACGAGTAACCAGATCAGAAGGTGATTTAAAAAAGGGGGGGTGTTTATTTAGACACTAAAACAGATATTAATTACATATAGAGCTAAAATCTAAACAGCAGTTCTTCTTAAAAAATGGGATTTAAAACAACATACACAATACTTTAAAATACCAGTTAAAATATGTTTAAAACTCTGTAAAACAATTTTAACTTAACTTGGTAAAAGGTCACTGCCAGGTAGCCTAGGGCTACCTGGCAGTGACCTTTTACCAAGTTAAGTTAAAATTGTTTTACAGAGTTTTAAACATATTTTAACTGGTATTTTAAAGTATTGTGTATGTTGTTTTAAATCCCATTTTTTAAGAAGAACTGCTGTTTAGATTTTAGCTCTATATGTAATTAATATCTGTTTTAGTGTCTAAATAAACACCCCCCCTTTTTTAAATCACCTTCTGATCTGGTTACTCGTTATTAGATACACTTTTTAGATCCATATTTATTGAACTAATTTAAGACACCGACGGTCGCTATATCCCCCACCCCCCTGTGTGCACTTACATACAAAGGTTCAAATCAAGATGGAGTCACTCAGAGCAGTGATAGCGAACCAGGAAGAAGGGGACTATATGGTGTCCCTGGACATCAGGGATGCTTACCTCCATATCCCAATTTGCCCTTCTCACCAAGGGTACCTCAGGTTCGTGGTACAGAACTGTCACTATCAGTTTCAGACGCTGCCGTTTGGATTGTCCACGGCACCCCGGGTCTTTTCCAAGGTAATGACCGAAATGATGATTCTTCTTCAAAGAAAATGGACGATCTCCTGATAAGGGCAAGGTCCAGAGAACAGTTGGAGGTCGGAGTAGCACTATCTCAAGTAGTTCTACGACAGCACGGGTGGATTCTAAATATTCCAAAATCGCAGCTGTTTCCGACGACACGTCTGCTGTTCCTAGGGATGATTCTGGACACAGTCCAGAAAAGGGTGTTTCTCCCGGAGAAGAAAGCCAGGGAGTTATCCGAGCTAGTCAGGAACCTCCTAAAACCAGGAAAAGTGTCAGTGCATCATTGCACAAGGGTCCTGGGAAAAATGGTGGCTTCTTACGAAGCGATTCCATTCGGCAGATTTCACGCAAGAACTTTTCAGTGGGATCTGCTGGAAAAATGGTCCGGATCGCATCTTCAGATGCATCAGCGGATAACCCTGTCTCCAAGGACAAGGGTGTTTCTTCTGCGGTGGCTGCAGAGTGCTCATCTATTAAAGGGCCGCAGATTCGGCATTCAGGACTGGGTCCTGGTGACCACGGATGCCAGCCTGAGAGGCTGGGGAGCAGTCACACAGGGAAAAAATTTCCAGGGAGTGTGATATAGTCTGGAGACTTCTCTCCACATAAATATACTGGAGCTAAGGGCAATTTACAATGCTCTAAGCTTAGCAAGACCTCTGCTTCAAGGTCAGCCGGTATTGATCCAGTGGGACAACATCACGGCAGTCGCCCACGTAAACAAACAGGGCGGCACAAGAAGCAGGAGGGCAATGGCAGAAACTGCAAGGATTCTTCGCTGGGCAGAAAATCATGTGATAACACTGTCAGCAGTGTTCATTCCGGGAGTGGACAACTGGGAAGCAGACTTCCTCAGCAGGCACGACCTCCACCCGGGAGAGTGGGGACTTCATCGGGAAGTCTTCCACATGATTGTGAACCGTTGGGAAAGACCAAAGGTGGACATGATGGCGTCCCGCCTGAACAAAAAACTGGACAGGTATTGCGCCAGGTCAAGAGATCCTCAGGCAATAGCTGTGGACGTTCTGGTAACACCGTGGGTGTACCAGTCGGTGTATGTGTTCCCTCCTCTGCTTCTCATACCCAAGGTACTGAGAATTATAAGACGTAGAGGAGTAAGAACTATACTCGTGGCTCCGGATTGGCCAAGAAGGACTTGGTACCCGGAACTTCAAGAAATGCTCACAGAGGACTCATGGCCTCTGCCGCTAAGAAGGGACTTGCTTCAGCAAGTACCATGTCTGTTCCAAGACTTACCGCGGCTGCGTTTGACGGCATGGCGGTGGAACGCCGGATCCTAAGGGAAAAATGCATTCCGGAAGAGGTCATTCCTACCCTGGTCAAAGCCAGGAAGGAGGTGATGGCACAACATTATCACCACATGTGGCGAAAATATGTTGCGTGGTGTGAGGCCAGGAAGGCCCCACGAAGAAATTTCAACTCGGTCGATTCCTGCATTTCCTGCAAACAGGAGTGTCTATGGGCCTCAAATTGGGGTCCATTAGGGTTCAAATTTCGGCCCTGTCAATTTTCTTCCAGAAAAGATTGGCTTCAGTTCCTGAAGTCCAGAAGTTTGTCAAGGGAGTACTGCATATACAACCCCCTTTTGTGCCACCAGTGGCACTGTGGGATCTCAACGTAGTTCTGGGATTCCTCAAATCACATTGGTTTAAACCGCTCAAATCTGTGGATTTGAAATATCTCACATGGAAAGTGACCATGCTGTTGGCCCTGGCCTCGGCCAGGCGAGTGTCAGAATTGGCGGCTTTGTCTCACAAAGCCCATATCTGATTGTCCATTCGGACAGGGCAGAGCTGCGGACTCGTCCCCAGTTTCTCCCTAAGGTGGTGTCAGCGTTTCACCTGCACCAGCTTATTGTGGTACCTGCGGCTACTAGGGACTTGGAGGACTCCAAGTTGCTGGATGTTGTCAGGGCCCTGAAATTATAGGTTCCAGGACGGCTGGAGTCAGGAAAACTGACTTGCTGTTATCCTGTAGGCACCCAAAAAACTGGGTGCTCTTGCTTCTAAGCAGACGATTGCTAGTTGGATGTGTAGTACAATTCAGCTTGCACATTCTGTGGCAGGCCTGCCACAGCCAAAATATGTAAATGCCCATTCCACAAGGAAGGTGGGCTCATCTTGGGCGGCTGCCCGAGGGGTCTCGGCTTTACAACTTTGCCGAGCTGCTACTTGGTCAGGGGCACACCCTGGCTGAGGAGGACCTGGAGTTCTCTCATTCGGTGCTGCAGAGTCATCCGCACTCTCCCGCCCGTTTGGGAGCTTTGGTATAATCCCCATGGTCCTGACGGAGTCCCCAGCATCCACTTAGGACGTCAGAGAAAATAAGAATTTACTTACCGATAATTCTATTTCTCGTAGTCCGTAGTGGATGCTGGCGCCCATCCCAAGTGCGGATTGTCTGCAATACTTGTACATAGTTATTGTTACAAAAATCGGGTTATTATTGTTGTGAGCCATCTTTTCAGAGGCTCCGCTGTTATCATGCTGTTAACTGGGTTCAGATCACAGGTTGTACAGTGTGATTGGTGTGGCTGGTATGAGTCTTACCCGGGATTCAAAATCCTTCCTTATTGTGTACGCTCGTCCGGGCACAGTATCCTAACTGAGGCTTGGAGGAGGGTCATAGGGGGAGGAGCCAGTGCACACCACCTGATCCTAAAGCTTTTACTTTTGTGCCCTGTCTCCTGCGGAGCCGCTATTCCCCATGGTCCTGACGGAGTCCCCAGCATCCACTACGGACTACGAGAAATAGAATTACCGGTAAGTAAATTCTTATTTTTACATCATTTGTTTTGCATTGTGTGTGTTTGTGTGTATCTTTATATCTTAGTTGTGTTTCTAGAAGTGTCATGCAGAAACCTGGAGAGATTAATGCTTACAGTACAGTATGATACAGTATTTCTGCAGCAGGTTACATTGGTTTCCGCATGGAAACAACAGGGTGTAGAGTGGATCTTGATCCAGAGGCACCAAGAGTCTAAAACTTTAGGCCTTGACAAAGACCCTATTACGGGTGGAAACGCGTCGGCAGCAGGTGGACGTGGTCTGTTTGTTCGTGCAGAACAGGGGAGAAACAGTTCGGGAGGAGAAGTAACGGAGAAGCCTGGCTGCGCTGCAGCGCTGGGGGACTCACCGTCAAAGGACAGCTAGCGGTGGAGATTTGGTGTCAGCGGGTAAGACAAATCCCGTTTTTGAAAGTACCGCTTAAATAATGGTATCCCGAGGATCTGGTGAGCTCCGTTTCTTGTGCATATGAGATCCAGGATTATAACCGGTAAAACTCTGTAAATCTGAACTGTACCCCATGAACTTTTTAGAAGGAGAATTTTTTATGAACAAAGGTCTGCTTGTATTGTATCATCTATGCTGGATGAACTATTTCTAATACGCTGGGAACAAGTCCATCTATTTCCCTTATACAATACGCAGCTGGGAAGTTTAAACAGAAGGGTAACAGCAGCGCTGTGTTTCTTTCTTGACTTTAGTGTTTTGAATGTGGATTTATTCCAGATTGAGCTGATCTGCTTATGCACGGAGGAAAGCAGCTGCAGCTTGTAAGCGCTCAGTAAGGAGGACTGCACTTTTGTGCCATTTCAAACTTTAGGCTGTCCCAGGATGCATTGAGGCTTCCTCTATAACACCGCCTCCAGACACTGTGAGGTGAGCCCAGTTTTAGTTGGTATCTGTAGCAGCAGGTCACTTAACAGGTAGTATGCACTGGGCAGCCCTGAAAAAGCTTTTTCTGACAGAAATTTCTTCAAAAGTGGACTGTCAGCGCTGTATGTCATGGTGACACTTCAGCGATGTCACTCTATCACCTCCCTAGCGGGGTTGCATACTCCTGCAACCTGTTCCCGGGGACTTGCGGCGGAGACGCTATGGCTTTAGGCACGCGGTCACAGTCGCTCTCCTGTTTCACGTGGCTGCTACGGGGAGGATGTAACAGGGTCCACCAGAAGGTCCGCGACTTAGGGAGACGGGTTGCGGCGCTGACGTGGACACTGTCACCGAGCAGGGACCCCACTAGACCACCAGGGCAATAGAGCACAGGTCGGGTGTACTAAAGCCCCATTTAATAAGGCTCGCTAGTACCTGGGGTGGAAGTCTAGCATAGGGGAGCTGGCGCTTGACCTGTAGCCTCTCCCCGGCCCAGGGCGCCATCTAATGCAGATTTTCCCGCCCTGGAGCTGCCTCAAACTCTCCCTCAGTTCCTGACTGAGACGCAGGGCGCCATCTTATAAGCATAGTTGCGGCTAGTCTCTGGGACTGCAGGGCAAGGTCTCCCTTGTAAAGCCCCCTGTATACAGCTATGTGACTTTACAAACACTTGAGTATCCTACATGTTTTTATACAGACAGTGTTAATTAAGAAAAAGTGTACCTATTACAGGATATATTGCATAAGTATTCTGATATAAACCTCCCGTCTAGGACCATGCTGTGTTATATATACATATATCTGTACATATACTAGTACAGTGCACTTTTATTGACATAATAATTATCAGCATTGCCCGTGACTGTGTGTGCCTGTGTCTGCTGTGTGATTTCGCTTTCAGTGTTTCCCAGATAGATCTATCACTATATTCTGTACCCTAGGGGACTAGGTGCGTCAAGGTCATATATATAGTGCATCACACTATTTACCTATTACGTGTATTCTACTGTGTACTCGGTCACATAATACTGGATTTATTCGCTGGTGTTGTGTACTGTGTCTACAGTCACATACTAACGGATTTATTTTCAGGTATTGTACTCTGTCTGGCTTTATCGTACTAATTCGCTCTGTTGTTGCATTTGTGTACAATGTCTAACAAGAAGGGCAGTAAGTCTTTGGAAGTGTGTGCCAAAGATTTACTGGGTATTCTGGTGGAACGCCTTATGCCCCCTATGGGACCACCTGTTTGCCATTACAGCCACAAATTGTCTCTATGGTCAATCCGCCTTGGGCACAAAAATTTTCTAATCAGTTGCATCAATTAAATCATTCCTTTGTCAGGCAGAAATCTACTCCAGGTCACTCTTGCTGCTTCCTCCTCACAAACCACAAATCTCTCAGATGTTTCATCTGAAGAGGAGGTGGAGCATACTGTCCTGTCAGACACTGAATCAGGTGTTTCTGACGAGGATTCTCCATTGCAAATTGATGCCCCTGCCCTTGTGGTTGCTATTAAGCAAATCCTACAAATCACTGATGATGAGGATTACCCTACTGTGGCTAAGAAAACTGATATGTTTAAACGGTAGAAGGTGGTTAAAAATCTATTACCCCATTCTGACCATTTGGTGGACATCAGGCAGGACCCTTGTTCTAATCCAGGGAAGAAATTCCCTCTGTCTAAACTGGCCTTGGCTCGCTATCCTTTCCCTGCAGAGTTATGTAACAAGTGGAAAAATTCACCGCCGAGTGGTGTCGTCCACTCTGCCTGTCACCATTGTCACTTCACTGAAGGAACCGACAGATAAGCGTGTGGAGGGATGCCTGAAATCTATTTACTCCCTTACAGGTGTTGTATATAGACCCACTATTGCGGCCTCTTGGGCTGCAAAAAGAATTGAAGCATGGGTTCAGGCATTAGAGGAAGAGCTGCCCGAGGATATATCTGACAATGCCAGACAATACCTGTCTCACATTACCACCGCCGCCTATTATATTCAGGAGGCGTGCTCTGAGGCGGGTGTGTTGGCAGCCTAGGCGTCAACTACGTTTGTCCTGGCTCCCAATAAACATTCTGGAGTTGCAGGCTGTGTTCAATGCATTGACAGGCCGGTTCAAGTACGGTCATACATAAACCATCAAGGCGGCACTCGAAGCCGCATGGCTATGATGGAAATGTCAAAAATCCTTCATTGGCGGAACGCCATCTGCCAGCAATATCGGCAGTGTTCATTCCAGGCATCCTAAACTGGGAAGTGGACTTCCTCAGTCACCAGGACGTGCACACTGGAGAGTAGACTCTTCATCCAGAAGTCTTTTCAACTCCTAGTGGACAAGTGGGGCCTACCAGACGTAGACCTGATGGCGTCTTGACACAATCGCAAGGTTCCGGTCTTCGGATCAAGGACCAGTGATCCTCAAGCAGCGTTCGTAAACGCACTGGCAATTCCATGGAACTTTCAGCTGCCCTACATGTTCCCTGCAGTGTCACTCTTGCCCAGGGTCCTGCGGAAGTTCAAACAAGAAGGAGGATTTCTACTTCTAGTCTCTCCAGCGTGGCCCAGATGGCATTGGTTCTCAGATATGCACGGTCTATCGACAGAGCGTCCTCTTCTACTTCCTCAGCGCCCAGACATCCTCGTACAGGGCCCTTGTCCATATCCGGACCTGGCCAGGCTGGCTTTGATGGCGTGGCTCTTAAGGCATCACTCCTGAGAGCCAAAGTATTCTCTGTGACATCCAAACTATGTTAAAAGCCTGCAAACCGGCATCTGCTCAGATCTATTACAGGGTCTGGAATTCTTACTTCACCTGGTGTACTGATAAGAATTATGATGCATACAGATTCAGAACTTCCAGAATTCTGGCTTTTCTGCAAAGTGGCCTTGACTTGGGCCTTCGTCTGGCCTCCCTCAAGGTTCACATATCTGCCTTGTCGGTATGGTTTCAGTGAAAAATTGCGTCTATACTGTACCTGACGTTTATACATTCACTCAGGGACATTCACTCAGGGTGTCTTACGGATTCAGCCTTCCTATGTTCCTTCTGTGGCTCCATGGGATCTGTCTGTTCTCCTGAATGCTCTGCAAGAGTCTCCATTTGAACCTCTTGAGACGGTGGACCTTAAATGGCTCACGGCCAAGGTCTTGTTTTTACTGGCTTTGCCTCTGCAAGATGGGTGTCGGACTTAGGCGCATTGTCCTGTCGTCCACCCTTTCTAATATTTCATCGTGACCGGGCAGTTCTTAGAACTCGTTTGTTTGGTTTTCACAAAGGTGGCTGGTCTGCGAATAAGCAAACCTTGGCCAGATGGATTAGAATGGTGATTGCACAAGCTTATGCACAGGCTGGCCTCCCAGCTCCTGCTGCTATTAATGCCCATTCTATTCAGTCTGTTGGACCTTCTTGGGCGGTCCGCCGTGGCGCGTCCGCAGAACAATTGTGTATGGCAGCTACGTGGTTCTCTGTGAACATGTTTATTTGATTCTATGCCTTTGATACTTGTCACGCCGCCGCCCCGGGCCCCTTACTTACCTCTCTGGGCGCGCTGGTCCTCTCTGCGGCCGTCCTCGCTGGCGGCTCCCGGCTCCCGTCGCTCGGCCCGGCGTCTGGGCGGGTGACGTCATCAGGCACTTTCCACCAACCAGCTGGTGGTGGGAAGTATAAATTCAGGCACTAGGAACTGCATCAGTGCCTGAGTATTATCAGTTCCCCAGGAGTGGTGATTGCCAGACTTCCGTGCCTCCAAGCACCTCCGTGCCTCCAAGCACCTCCGTGCCTCCGAGCATCCCCGTGCCTCCGAGCATCTCCATGCCTCCAAGCACCTCCGTGCCTCCAAGCACCTCCGTGCCTCCGAGCATCTCTGTGCCTCCCAGCACCTCTGTGCCTCCGAGCATCCCCGTGCCTCCAAGCACCTCCGTGCCTCCGAGCATCTCCGTGCCTCCAAGCACCTCCATGCCTCCGAGCATCTCCGTGCCTCCAAGCACCTCCGTGCTTCCGAGCATCTCCGTGCCTCCAAGCACCTCCGTGCCTCAAGCACCTCCGTGCCTCAAGCACCTCCGTGCCTCCAAGCACCTCAGTGCCTCCAAGCGCCTTAGCACCTCCAAGCACCTCAGTGCCTCCAAGCACCTTAGCGCCTCCAAGCACCTCAGTGTCTCCACGCGCCTCCAAGCACCTCAGTGCCTCCAAGCGCCTCAGCGCCTCCAAGCACCTCAGTGTCTCCAAGCGCCTCCAAGCACTTCAGCGCCTCCCTGCACCTCAGTGCCTCCAAGCACTTCAGCACCTACAAACACTTCAGTGTCTCCAAGCCCCAGCGCACGTAAGCGCAGTTGTGCCTCCAGCACCTGGTATTCTTCTCTGATTCACCAGCACCTTTCAAGTTCTGTCTTTCAGGAGACCTTCAGCGTCCACGTGTGCCTCCTGTTTGCCGACCTGATCCTGCATGAGGAAAACTTACATTCGGCCATCTCTGCTGCGGCCCAGTTGCGGTTCCTCTTCCCGGTCACCGGAAGAAACCCCGAGTCCACAACACTCCCAAACCAGGTCAGTGATAATACTTCCGTCTCCGAGGATGCTTCCTTTGGACGCTGGGTTCTCATAACCACTGAGGCGCATATCCTCCCTTGACGAACTGCTTTAGGATATCACCGATGTTTCCCTGTGGAAACCAATGTAACCTGCTGCAGAAAAGGAGAGTTATGGTAGACTTACCATTGTTAACTCAATTTCTTCGAGGTACATTGGGTTCCACAGGGCACCCACCCTGATGCACCTAGCTTCTATGGGTTTCTTCTCCTGTTGTGAGAATGTGGTTCTGTGTAACTAACATCTACCTTCTCTCTTACCTGCTCCTACATTGGACTGGTTAACGAAACTGAGCTCACAGTGCCTGGAGGCGGGGTTATAGAGGAGGCCCCAATGCATCCTGGGACAGCCTAAAGCTTTAGCCTGTTGGTGCCTCTGGATCAAGTTCCACTCTACACCCCGATGTTTCCATGTGGAACCCTATGTACCTCGCAGAAAGAGAGTTAACAATGGTAAGTCTACCATAACTCTACTTTTCTAATAAGAAATGTCAGTACAAGATAACAGCACCCTTACTTCCATGATATTGCCTGGGCAAAACATTATATTCATGTCTTACTGACACTGTTATGTGTTTGCTTAATAGAAGAAACCTATCAGGATATAGCAGTGGAAATTGAAAGGCTGAATTATCGTAAACCATATCTGGGTGGATATCGACATAAAGCTACCGGTGTAGTGTTCTATCATGCCGGAACACAGACTGTACCCAAAAAGAGGCCAGATAAAGGAGTTGTTGTGTTCTGTAGAGATACTCAGGTATCTATTATTTGTTGATTTAATATATATTATAAATTGTAATTTGTAAAAAAAAAATTCTGCAGGACTATAAATAAATACAACCAGTGGGATGTAATGGAGTCCGAGATGGCCGGAGATGCGGGTTTCTGACCGATCTCGGACGTTATTATAAAGGGGCAATCAAAGACAAAACCATGCCTTGTAAGTGTTTGCCCTCTTTTTCTTTTTTTTTAAACATCTGTTTATTAATAGCAAAACAGAGACAGACAAAAAGTTCATAAGATACAGAATGTACAATATGGCTGTAGACAGATAGCACAACAGAACAGAATATCCATCTAATACAAAAATAGAAATGAGCAGGTACACGTGGATAACTCATCAATGATGACATATCTACAAGTGGCATGGAGAGATCGCTACAGTCGACAATAGTAAATGAATCAGTTAGGAAACAGAAAATAGTCAAAATTAAACAGTAGCAACAATAGAAAGTAAATAAAAAAATAAAAAGAAAAGAGGGGGTTACTTACAATACAATAAAACAACATACTGTACAGTACATAGGGGGGTCATTCCGAGTTGTTCGCTAGTTGCTTTCCTTCGCACAGCGATCAGGCAAAAAAATGGCACTTCTGCACATGCGTATGCGGCGCAATGCGCACGCGCGTCGTACTATTACAACGAACGATGTAGTTTCACACAAGGTCTAGCGAAGCTTTTCAGTCGCACTGCTGGCCGCAGAGTGATTGACAGGAAGTGGGCATTTCTGGGTGTCAACTGACCGTTTTCAGGGAGTGTTCGAAAAAACGCAGGCGTGCCAGGAAAAACGCAGGCGTGGCTGGGCGAACGCAGGGCGTGTTCGTGACGTCAAAACATGAACTGAACAGTCTGAAGTGATCGCAAGCACTGAGTAGGTATGAAGCTACGCTGAAACTGCACAAAATTATTTTGTAGCCGCTCTGCGATCCTTTCGTTCGCACTTCTGCTAAGCTAAAATACACTCCCAGTGGGAGGCGGCATAGCGTTTGCACGGCTGCTAAAAACTGCTAGCGAGCAAACAACTCTGAATGACCACCATAATCAGAGTGAGGACCAGGGAAGAGCAGTAGTTACTTAAAAGCAGATTCTAGAATGTGCATTTCACAATATCTCATTAGTAATATGATTCATGATGCTATTCCGCCCATTCATACAAAAAAATGTATATATACACACACACATTATATATATATATATATATATATATACACACATATATATATATATATATATATATATATATATTTAATTTTTTTTCCATGCAAATCTGCAATAGAATGGTCATCATGAGTATAAGCTCAGGACATCAAATCTACCTGCCTGTAAAGCAACCACTCCATGTTTTCAAAAGGTTTGAGTATCTTAGTTTGAGCTGAAACACTTAACCATGCAATAAAAAGTTCCCATTTTTTGTTAAATTTCACCACTCCTGTTTCAGTGTCTGTAATTGTTAACTTTCTATCAAAATAAAGGAGCTGTAAAAGGTAATCTTTTACCATGTTTAATTTGGTTGGGATTCTAGATTCTAGAGGTCCATTGAATAGAAATGGCTTTTTTGGCCACTGTAACAATCGTGGTCAACAGCTGTAGAATGGCCTGCTTGAATGGTCCCAGATTACAATTATCAAAATTGGAGCAGAGTAGTGCTAACGGGTCAGGTGGAATCTATAAGGAGAACAGAGTATTGATATATTGCTACATTTTACACCAGAATATCCGTATTTTCCCACATTCCCAAAAATGATGACTCAGCGTGGCATGAGAAGCACGGCATTTGGGGCAATGCCCTGTTTCATCGGCAATCATGTGCATCTTTAAAAACGTCTGAGATTGTTCGGCATCCTGCACCACCGGCGATCTCGGTCTCCATTACATCCCGCCATATATGTTGAAAGAATGTTATAGATACATAAATGATTGTTTGTTGGGGCAGTTCATTAAATGGTTTGTAGTACAAATTTCAAGTCTATATGTAAAAGATCACTTTGGTACATTCAGAAAAATACGGCCCTTATTCCGAGTTGATCGCTCGCTGCCGTTTTTCGCAGAGCAGCGATCAGGTTACTATTGCGCATGCGTATGCACCGCAGTGGGTACAAACAGCATCGTTGCTGTGCAATGCTTCTAGCGATGAATCCATTCGCACAACCGATCGCAAGGAGATTGACAGGAAGAAGGCGTTTATCGGTGTCACTGACTGTTTTCTGGGAGTGGTAGGGAAAACGGAGGCGTGTCCAGATGTTTGCAGGGTGGGTGTCTGACGTCAATTCCGGGACCGGACAGAATGAAGTGATTGCAAGGGCTGAGTAAGTTTAGACCTACTCAGAAACTGCAAAAACTTTTTCGTCCCGCTCAGCTGCACAAGCGTTCGCACACTTGCGTGGGCGGTGACTATATGTTTGCACGGCTGCAAAAAGTAGCTATCGAGCGATCAACTCGGAATGAGGGCCTACATTCAGAAGTTTATTTGCATTTATGTGCAATAGATGAAAACAATGCTACAATAAGAGAGACATGTCCATTGTAAAAGCAGGCTAGGAATAGCCATATCAAATGGCAGTCATCTAATTAACTGGTCTTCTGCCATCAAGAGTCCCTTGAATCACCCTAATCATACTTCAGGGCTCAGTACTTGGTATGTAAAAGTGAATTGCTGTAAAACCCTGCACAGTCTTGCCTAACACTTCCTCTTAGTCCTGCGTGGTCTATATGGTCTCTCTCACTTTCCCTGATAACAAGCTTATTTTCCTTTTAGACTGTATATGAGAAGAACAAGATCCAACAGTCAAGCAATACAATGGCAACACAAATGACAAAAATTGGTTGCTATGTAGCAAATTTAACAGATAAACTATTACAGCCCAAGAAGTATGTGACAGCCGATGAATTTCACGCAAGAAGATTGAAAGCTGTAAGTAATTAAATGCTTACATTTAAGATGTAGCCATGAGTAGCATGGAGGTTCATTGTGGGTTTAGTTGGGAATGTGATGGTTCCATAAAGGTCACAGATATGTACAGAGGTGCTCTCATACACCTAGCATTAATACGTCATGCGGCGCAATTAAACTGAGCCAAGTGCTGAGGCATAGTGACTTTTTCCTTAAATTTGCATCTTAACAGACGGCAGATGCAGCAAAACACCACTCCATCTGTAACAGAGACCCAGGCTGTTTCTTTAACTGCACTGAGATTAGTTTAAATACCATATATACAAAGTCGCACGACTCACCGATGAAACACAACAGAACTTGACATAAAAAAATCCATCAGGGACAAACGTAGGATTTTTAGGGGTGGTGGTTTCCAGGGGTGTAGTATGTGTTGCCGGCGGTCGGGCTCCTGGTGACCAGCATACCGGCGCCGGAATCCCAACCGCCGGCATACCGACAGCTGGGCGAACGCAAATGAGCCCCTTGCGGGCTCGCTGCGCTTGCCACGCAGCGGGCACGGTGGCACGCGTGCCACGCTATCTATTCTCCCTCCAGGGGGGTCGTGGACCCCCAAGAGAGAGAAAAGTTGTCGGTATGCCGGCAGTCGGGATTCCGTCGCCGGTATGGTGGTTTTATATATATATATATATATAAAATATACACTGTATATACACACACATATGGGATGCAGTTACATTGCCTGCAGTCAGGACCACAGCGGTCTCAGCATACCGACACCAAAATCCTGACCACTGACAATGCAGACAGACAGCTAACAGGGGCTATTCTCACTCATGGGTGTCCACGACACCCATACAGCGGGAATAGAACCTGTGGCGTGCGCAGCAAGCCACCAAGCTCACAGCATGGCGAGCACAGCGGCATCGGTAGGCTGACCGTCGCATCTCTGTGATCCGACGGCATAACATACCCAACCCACACGTATATCTAACTATCTCTGTCTGTCTGTCTCTCTCTCTCTCTATATATATATATATATATATATATACATACATATATATATATATATATATATATATATATAACCCCATATGTGTGCATACATACAGAGCCAAGGGATACATGAGAGGGACAGAGAAAGAGGAATGGAGATGAAGGGGGGGGGGGGGGGCATGGGGATAAACAGAAGGGGTGCATGGGGGGAGAGAGAGAGAGAGAGAGAGAGAGAGAGAGAGAGAGGGAGGACATGGAGAGAGAAAGGGGACATGGGAGTGGAGGGGAGCATGGGGAGAGAAGAGGGGGCAGAGAAAGAGGCACAGGGAGAGGGGGCATTGGGAGACAGAGGCATGGAGAGATAGAAGGGCATGGAAAGAGAGAGGCACAGAGAAAGAGGATGGCGTTGAGGGGGGAGGGGGCATGGGAGAGAGAGGCATGGGGATGTAGAGAGAGAGGGGGGTAAGGGGCATGGGGGAACGAGAGCGAGGGAGTAAGGCATGAGGAGAGAGAGATTTGAACAGCAGCACAATGAGGAGCGGTGACAGAGAGAGCAGTTACAATACCTTCAGGTTGGGAGGAAGCCCCGTGGTCCCACAAGCTTGGTGCCCCGGGATGTGCAGTGCTCTGGAGGGCCATTCCTCGCAGCCCGGCGACATTTAGGCAGCTGTGGGTGGATATTAGATATGCGGGAGGAGGAGAATAGGCAGAGATGCAGAAGACGGGGGACAGGCAGAGACGCAGGAGGATAGGAGGAGATGCGGGAGGGTGGGAGGAGCAGAGGTATAGGCAGAGTCACGTCGATGCGCTGCAAGCCCCGCAGTTGATGCAGGATGCTATGAGCTAGAAGAGCACACTTGCCTGCCTGTACTTCCGTACAGCTGGGTGCCCTAAGCCATTTATTGTGCGTTATGCACAGCCTGCTCGATTGATCTGCGGGCAGGGTGGGTTTCCAGGTACTCGGAAACCCCCCCTGCGTGCGCATAAGTCCATGGTCACCATATCGTAGCTTTTAGTATACAGATTCAGACACATTTGCACACATGTCGCATATCACATTAATCAGTGTATTTTTGTCACACATAATATGTTGTTTCCCAATGTAAATAGGTTCATGCCGTCATTCCCTGGGTCATCTCATTGAGCATGCAGCATGCCTGACGGGACAACCCAAGAACAACCCATGGGAGAGAGCATTCGGACGTGTGATGTATACGATATATTGTTCCGGTCTGCCTTGGAGCGATATAACATACGATATATCGCCTAAAGTGTACTGGTAATGGTTACTCAGATGGCTGATGGTGATCTGATGGCTGCATCTTCGGACGCAGCAGTGCATCACAGATGCATGCAGGAGACATCTATTTATAGTTGCCTGCTGCAGCATCAGCATAATTTAGCCTTAGTGGCTGCTTCTGTATAATGTGTACGCTGTAAACGACGAGTGACTCCGCGGGTTGTTAACAACCCTCGGTCTCGGCCATGCATGCAGCTCAATTTGAACTCATCATCCAAAGCTGCATACTCCAGCCGGCCGCGGCATGACATCACTGTGTGATATCGCTAGCGATATCGCACATTGTGTATGCCCACATCGGGCGGCCCGGGAGGGGGACACACTAGGCGATGTGGCTCACTGAGCACATTGCCTAGTGTGTACATACCTTAAGTTTCTGTATGCCTAACATATATTGTTACTACTCTACATGTGTCTATAATATAGTTATTTATCTGTATTTGTCTCCTAATTATGTTTATTATAGTCTGAGATTAGATTTATGTTGGTTTGATTAACAATTGTATGTATTTTGCCAGTAGTAGCCCATGATACTTTAACTTGTTCATCAATACTGTGTATTATGGCTATACTATATGTGATTACCATAATAAATGATGCCTCATTATAGATGCATTCTATTACATTATAGATACTAATTTCACATTTTAATCTGTTTACCACAAATATTAAGTGTACAGTATTTTCGGTATATGCAAATGTTTGCTGCTTGATGTTCTCACCTCATGTGATCTTTTTGCACTTTTTGTATTCTCCATTAGTAATGATGTCCTTTTGTCTTTACCATAATAAATAGCTACCCTTTGAGGCACTGAATAATTAGATACATATTTTATGGTTTACAGACATGATATATGGAACAAATATTCAAGTTTAATTTGTGGTAATGTATAATCTTATTAGGTGATAGTAATACAGACTTACTTTCGCCGCTTCCATGCCAAAAGAGTTGTGGAGCAACTGAGGGAAGAGAAAAGGCTGAGGACAGAATGGGAGGAAAAGGAGGAATTAAGGAAAAAGGAAGAGAAAGAAGAAAGGCTGAGGAAAGAGTATGAGCGTAGAATGAACCCCAAAACCAAGGAAGATTTTGAGCTGCTCTATCATGCTCTTGAATGTAGGTGATCGCTCTGTATTATGTATCTCTAGCTTCAACACACTTATAGCATAAACTGTAAAGAAATGAAAAAAAGAAAAAAAAAAGCCCTAGGCGCTCATTCTTAGTTGGATGGAATTCGAAATGCTGTGTAAAATGCGCCCCTATAAAGGTGTCTATTGCTTATCTTGAAGAGCTGTGTAACATAAGATCTTGCAGAGTAGCACATCCACGGGGCTGCCATAATTTTAACCCCCCAGTACCAATGGGGTATGGCCAAGTGTGTGGCAGGCATGGTTATGTCCGTTGTTAATACTGCAACCTCCTTGCAGCTGGAGGGGGTATCATGCCACCATTGTGCAAGCTCAGGGCTGCTCAGCACACTAACATATGCACTTCTTTAGTAGAGAACAGTAGTATATGCACCTGGTCTATACCAGAAGATGAGGCTTCACAGTAGTAGTTGTAAGCGCTAACGTTACAGTACACACATTATATACAGTAATGTCTATCTATGGCTACACAATGTTATTAATAAATAATAAAAGTGCATTGACAATGTAAAAGAAATTATAACTAGATGCAAATACAAATGAAAATACAAATTAAGTTCAAACATCCGTTGCCTTCCCCTTTAAAGATCAAATTGGAATGTGCTTTCCCGTTGCGGTCTGATTACAGATATAAATGGAATAATGTGTATACATAGAGTGCAGCAGCCTCACCAATACTAATACACATCTGTTGATGGAATTTAGGTGCACTCAGCCTCTTAGAAGTGGCTGCAGATCATCCACATCATCAGTTTGTTTTTTTGCACTAGGGGTTGAGCACCCACAAGTGTCCAGCTCCAGACAAGTGCATATGCATCTTTATCATGGTCTGCATAGGATGCATTTTATTTGAACATACCCTTTCTGTACTTATCCCTCATTTACATGTCCCTCCCATCCTCCATTCTACCTCTGTAAGCAGCAGGAGTCATAAGCGAAATATGCATTCCAGTTGTGACAGGGCAGGTGTGTGTAGACATGTGCTATTTGTGAGGAAAAAGTTCAGCTGTACGTGAGCCCTTAGGGTGTATTCAGAAACAGGGGACTCACTGGTGTTGGCATCACCCAGTGCACAAAAAAAACAAAACCATGTCCAAAAAGGTGGCGTGGCCTCATGGGAAGGGGGCGTGGCTGTTTCTCTGCATTTTCAGAGATGCTGGGCTGCCCTTGGACACTCATCTGGTAGCACTGCTTGTTCTTACACTGTGATAGGAGCCGAGTGTTGCATGTCACAATGCAGAACCCGGCTCTTGTTACTGAGGAGGATTAAAAATTTTGGCGTCACCTCTCGGATGGTGACACCCGGGGATGGGCTGCACTTGCCTAGAGACGCCACTGTTCAGAACCCTATTTTGCCAATCATTTAGTGCAGTATGTAGATAAAGAAACCACAGCAAAGACCATTTAGACTTGTGTGTTATAAAATCCTATGCTAACATAAATAATGTATGTAATAGGTTGTTGCTCAATATATGGAAACACATAATCGGTATCGGACCCTCATATGTGCAGCATGTACACCTTGACATTGAGGCTATCGGTGTCTGGATGGGGCACAGTTCTTGCATCAGAAAGTCACTGACCTGATTCCAGTTGATTGTGCTGGAAAACACTACATCTGGCATTGTTCCTAATAGTCCTATGAATGGGCATGCGCAGTCAGACCTGGTGACTGAGGAGACAATGACCTACAGATAGCATCAGTGTTGCTCTCATCTAACCATTCAACAACCACAGCTGTTCTGTGGATGCCACATTTCCCTTTGTTATATATTACTATATCCCAAATGTGGTATATGAAAATTAGGAAAGTATGGTTAATATGTTGTTTAAATCTTTTGATGCAGGGACTACACACTGCAATCATTCTTATGGCCCATACATACACGGTGAGATTCGGGCTATGCCCGATTCTCGCTATGCGACAGGGGCTAGGTCGGCACATAGTGCTTGAAATACCTACTATGTGCGATTTTGGCTAAGTGTCAATTTTGACTATCTCTTCTATAGAGATAGTCAAAATTGACTTGCCTGCACAGTCTATCTATTCTTGCGATGCCAACCGCTCGGGACCGCGATCTGCACTAACTATTCTTATGACTTTGACTATATAGTCAAAATCGTAAGGAAAAATCTCACCGTGTGTACACACCATAAGGAACTGTGAAGTACCTTTTGTATTATTTTCTTCCTAAACAGCCATTAAACCTTATAAATTCCTTTTAAGTCATAAAGTCAGACAACTAAAACTACATAACAGTGGTGGGCTGGCAACATTTGGCTTTGGATAGCTCACAAGTTAGTGGCTATAAAATAGAAGCAGCCATCTAAGTTTGTATTTATCATTTCTGGAATTCAGGTTAATACATCTGCACCATAGTTCTAATTATTTCTAATGAACCATTGACCATGTGTACTGTACATGCAGAAAAAAAATCTGACTGTATGCATCGCCTCTTCTAGAGCCTTAAGGGGGGGTTCTGTTGTATTGCTGGTACAGTATATGTGGAAAAAAACCTCTGTACAGTAACCATAATCTGTATAGTGCACTTGTTTAGGTCTGAAAGCTGCTGTTCCTGTGACTTGATGTCAGCCTTTTTCAGCAAAAGCAAGAGTGGCCCAAGGCAGTTATTCATCCACCCACTTAAGTAGCCCTTTCTGTAGAACAACCATTTTTGAATTCTCTTTACTTCAGTGTTCTTTTACAATCCATGGTATGAGTTTGAAAAGCAGTATGATTCATTTCAATCTGTGATTAAGAGTTGTGAGGTTGTTATTTGAAGTGCAAAAAGATGTTAACTTTCAGTGGAGAACTTATTAAAAAAATATGTCACAGTACAGCTGTTAGATTAGCTTTTGTAATATTAATGTAATATTGACATTTCCTGCTTCCAAACTTTCTACTTTGAAAAGGCCATGTTCTTTTTTTCCTACCTTATCATTTTCACAATAAATAATGAAAAACATGCCCTTACAAACAACATACACCATAGAACTAGCAGATGCAGCTTGTAGAAGTGTGTTAACCACCAATATATTTTAAATGTGTAAAAGTGAGGAAAATATAGATCTTGCCTAGCATCACCTGTGTTTTTTTTTTATTTTTTATTAATGCTTCTCAGTTTAATTGTGTGCATTCTTTTAAGTATGGAGGAAAGAAGAGGTAGAGCGCATTAACCAAACATATACTGGTGCTGAAAGGAAAGCAGCTCTCTGTGGTTTGCTGGACCAGGAGACACAGATGATCTCCTCCATTGGCAGACACAAAATCAATGCGGGTGAAGAGAACCATGTGAAAGTTATACAGTCTCTCCTGAACAAGGTATGTGATGTCTTTAGTTCTCATAGCATTATTATTATATTGATTATATTAATCAATCCATGGCTATGGTTCCGCATTTTCATGGACAGTACAAGTCATGTGATGCTTTATCTTGTATTAATGCTGATAGGTGATAATATCCAAACATAAAACAGAGTATATGTGCAATCTTCTAGCTGGACATCAATCACATTAATATTAGTGCCAGCTGTTGTATACATCATTGCTGGGAGTTTATTTTCCTCACTCTCCTCTTTTTATCCCCACCTCTATCTCTTTCTCCCCCTTCCTATATCTCTTCCTGTTAGGGTCTCCTGCTCTGTGCTGCCACGTCGTCATGGCAAACGGGAGACAAGTGCTAGCGGAGTAACCTGAGCGTAGCTGATACTCCGGTTCGGGTCTTTTGCTGTGCAGTGGTTACAGGCTCTGTGCACGGCAGGGGATCCGGTGCTGGTTTTTGTGCTCACAGTCTTTGAGGTCTGAGTGGGGCGTGGACAGCACCTGCTATATAAACCCTCTTCTCAGGTTAGGCAGATGCTGCTGAATCTTTGTTGGTTAGTCAGTTCCTGAAAGCTAGCTAGTACTGTGTAAACTTTGTATTTGTTTGTTGCTTACTGCAAATAGGCCTTGGGATTTGGTATTACACTCTGCCAATCCAGACCTAGCAGTAAGACTGGAGTCAGTCGTTTAACCTGCTGGGGTTCTTTTGATACTCTGTGAACCTAGCAGGTTTGCGGCTGTATTCTCAGACTTGCCTGCCAAAATCCTTTCTCACTGTGCAAGGTGTTCAGGTGTCAGTTTAGTGGCAGTAAGCTGAACCAGTGCACTGCAAGTGAGGACTAGGATTGTGGAGACTCTCCTTGTGTCTATTACTCCATCTCTGACCAAGGAGTTTACTGCCACACCCGTTGGTAACCCTTTAGGGTTTTGCTGTTGCCCTTAGCAACAGCATTTCGGGTTCTCTACGTATTAAATCACAACATCTCGCTTCTTTCCATCTGAGCATTCCTAATACTAGGGAGACACCCAGTTTCTTAGCCTTTGGGTTTCTCTGTTCACTTTGTGTTTATTTTGTTACCCTATCACCTTCTATGTATGTAATGTCATATTCCCCAGTCTGTCTGTGAGTTTATTTGTTTTGCATCCCTCTCCGTTCAGACACCAGTACATTCCTGCTGGCACTGGTGTGCATAACATATTCAGCAGCCTAATACTCCTGTTGAAATTTTGTGGGAATATGGAGCATACCCCTCAAAATACTTTGCAACAGGTGGTCGATCAGGTGCAGGTCCTGACTCGACAATTTAATGATTTGTCCATTAAAATGCACACCTCGCAGGCCGCTGGCGGAGCTCCCGCAGCAGCAGTGCCTTCAGGGGTTAAGGAGCCGAAAGTAAATCTCCCGGATCGTTTTTCTGGAGATCGCTCGCAGTTCTTTTGTTTCAAGGAGAGCTGCAAGCTATATTTCCAGCTTAGGCCTCAGTCTTCTGGGTCGGAGATTCAGCGGGTGGGCATAGTGATTTCCTTGCTACAAGGAGACCCACAGGTCTGGGCATATGGGTTGCAGCCTGACTGTCCGTCGCTTAAAAGTGTTGATGCTTTTTTTACGGCACTGGGCATGTTGTATGATGACCCTGACAAGACGGCATCAGCCGAGGCTCAGATTTCGATCCTTAAGCAAGGGCGAAGGCCAGTTGAGGTTTATTGTACGGAGTTTCGGAGGTTGGCCCATGATACCCAGTGGAATGACCCAGCCCTGAGACACCAGTACCGAAGAGGTCTTTCTAACCAGTTAAAAGACCAACTGGTACAATATCCCTTGCCTGATAGCTTGGATCAGCTCATGCAGTTATCCATTCGGGTGGATAGACGGCTGAGAGAGCGCAGGCTTGAAAGGGAGACCGAGGTTTCCTTCTTTCCCAAGGGAACCTCAGACTCTGAGGAATTTTCCGAGGAGCCTATGCAGATTGGGGCTACCCGCCTCTCCTCGCGTGAGAAGACGCGGAGGAGACAGCAGGGGTTATGTTTGTACTGTGGGAATAAAGGTCATGTGGTAGTATCATGCCCAGAAAAGCCGGAAAACTTCAGGGCCTGAGGGTGATGGGAAATATCCTGTCAGGCCAGAAGTCAGAATTTCCCAAGAAGACTTTTATCATTCCGGTGACCTTGAAGATCCTCGGTCAAACTGTCAAGACTGAAGCCTTTGTGGACAGTGGGGCCGACGGGGTTTTTATGGACCGCCAATTCGCCCTGAAACACTCTGTTCCCTTAGTACCCTTGGCATCGGAAATTGAGATTTGTGGGTTAAACGGGGAACCATTATCCCAGGGTAAAATTACCTCTTGCACTAGCCAGATTTCTTTGTTTATTGGAGCCACACACTCTGAAAAATTGTCCTTTTATGTGACTGTCTGTACTTTTGCCCCATTGGTGTTGGGGTTACCCTGGTTAAGGGCCCACAATCCTCAATTTGACTGGGTCTCTGGGGAGATTCTTAGTTGGGGTACTGATTGTTTCAGGAGTTGCTTGAGCCTTTCAGTCAGGCTTTCGCAGCTAAGTTTGCCAGGATTGCCAGGATGTTATGCAGATTTTGCGGACGTGTTCTCCAAAAGAGTTGCAGAGGTACCACCTCCCCATCGCCCCTATGACTGTGCCATTGATTTGTTGCCGAATGCTAAGCTTCCCAAGAGCAGGTTGTACTCCTTGTCACGTCCTGAGACTCAGGCTATGGCAGAGTACATTCAGCAGAACTTGGCTAAGGGATTTATCAGATCTTCACAGTCTCCAGTTGGGTCGGGGTTCTTCTTCGTGGGTAAAAAGGACGGTTCGTTGCGACCCTGCATCGACTTCAGGGAATTGAACCGTATCACGATTAAAAACTCATACCCACTGCCTCTCATTTCGGTCTTGTTTGACCAGCTTCGTACTGCCACCATTTTTTCTAAGATTGACCTACGCGGTGCGTACAATCTAATCCGAATAAGAGAGGGGGATGAATGGAAGACTGCCTTTAATACCCACTCAGGGCATTATGAATATTTGGTGATGCCTTTTGGGCTCTGTAATGCCCCGGCAGCCTTCCAGGACTTCATGAACGATGTGCTCAGGGAATATTTGGATAGATTCTTAGTTGTATACTTAGATGACATCCTAATCTCCTCCCATTCCCTGGAGGAACATCGGAAGCATGTACGCTTAGTCCTCCAGAAACTCAGATCACCGGCTTGGGGCGAAGCTGGAGAAGTGCGAATTTGAAGTTCAGCAAATCGCATTTCTAGGATATATTATCTCCCCAGAAGGTTTCCAAATGGAGGATTCCAAGGTACAGGCAGTCCTGGATTGGGTGCAGCCCACTAGTTTGAAGGCGCTTCAGCGTTTTCTGGGCATTGCAAATTTTTATAGACGATTTATCGCTGGATTTTCGTCTATAGTGGCGCCCTTGGTGGCACTCACTAAGAAAGGGGCGGATGTTGCTCACTGGTCTTGTGAGGCCAAAGCTGCTTTTGCCCGTCTCAAAAGGGCATTTGTCTCGGCCAAGGTGCTGCGACACCCAGATCCAGAGCGTCCTTTTGTGGTGGAGGTGGATGCCTCTGAGATGGGTATTGGGGCAGTGCTCTCTCAGATGGGGGTGTCTGATAATCGCCTTCATCCCTGTGCTTACTTTTCCCGTAAATTTTCGCCTGCCGAGATGAATTATGACGTGGGTAACCGGGAATTGTTGGCTATTAAGGATGCACTCGAGGAGTGGAGACACTGGCTTGAGGGGGCTAAGTTTGTGGTCTCAATTCTCACCGACCATAAGAATTTGGCATATTTAGAGTCAGCGAAGCACCTCAATGCCAGGCAGGCACGATGGACTTTTGTTTTTTGCTCGCTTTAATTTTTTGATAACATATCGCCCTGGGTCAAAAAACATCAAGGCTGATGCGCTCTCGCAGAGTTTTGCTCCAATCCAGGAGACCACCGAGGAGCCATTGTCCATTGTGTCCCCATCATGTATTAAAGTGGGCATTACCCAGGACCTCTTGTCATTAGTCCTTAGAGCACAGGAGCAGGCTCCTCCAGACCTTCCGGTAGGTCTTTTGTTTGTGCCTCCTAGGTTAAGACAGCGAGTGTTCCTGGAATTCCATGCCAAGAAGTCGGTGTTATGCAAAACAGATGGACTCACAGACAAACTGGGGGATATGACATAACGTACACAGAAGGTGATAGGGTAACGAAATACACACAAAGTGAACAGAGAAGCCCAGAGGCTAAGGAACTGGGTATCTCCCTTGTATTAGAACTGCTAAGATGGAAAAAGCAAGATGTTGTGTTTTAATACGTAGAGTACCCGAAATGCTGTTGCTAAGGGCAACAGCAAAACCCTAAAGGGTTACCAACGGGTGTGGCAGTAAACTCCTTGGTCAGAGATGGAATGATAGACACAAGGAGAATCTCCACAATCCAAATTCTCACTTGCAGTGCACAGGTTTTAGCTTACTGCCACTAAACTGACCCCTGACACCTAGCACAGTGAGACAGGATTAGACAGGCAAGTCTTAGAATACAGCCGCAAACTTGCTAAGTTCACAGAGTAGTAACAGAACCCCAGCAAGCTAAACGACTGACTCCAGTCTTACTGCTAGGTCTGGATTGGCAGAGTGTAATACCAAATTCCCAGGCCTATTTGCAGTAAGCAACAAACAAATACAAAGCTACACAGTACTGGCTAACGTTCATGAACTGACTAACCAACAAAGATTCAGCAGCATCTGCTTACCCTGAAAAGAGGCCTTATAAAGCAGGTGCTGTCCACGCCCCACTCAGACCTCACAGACTGTGAGCACAAAAACCAGCACCGGATCCCCTGCCGTGCACAGAGCCTATAACCACTGCACAGCAAAAGACCCGAACCGGAGTATCAGCTGCGCTCAGGTTACTCCACTAGCACTTGTCTCCTGGTTGCCATGACGACGTGGCAGCACAGGGCAGGAGACCCTAACAGTACCCCCCCTCTGACGAGGGGTCAAAGAACCCCTACCACCGGGTTTATCGGGGAACTGCGAGAAGAAAGAGCGTATCAGTCTGGGGGCATGAAGATCACAACTGCGCACCCACGACCGCTCCTCCGGGCCATACCCCTTCCAGTGCACCAAAAATGACAGCCGACCCCGAACCACCTTGGAGTCAAGAATCCTTTCAACAACAAACTCCCTCTGGCCACGTATCAGAAGAGGGGAAGGTCTTCCACTGGTAGAAGGATTACTAATCGCCCGTTTTAAAAGGGAACAATGAAATGTTTTATTGATACCCAAAGAACGGGGCAGATCTAACTGAAATGCCACCGGATTGATAACCCTGGTGATCTTATAAGGGCCGATGAACCGGGGCCCTAACTTATGAGATGGCTGTCTCAACTTCAAATTCTTGGTAGACAACCAGACGAAGTCTCCTAATTTGAAGCTGCAGGGTCTTTTCCGCTTATCAAAAACCCTTTTGGTCACTAATGACACAGACACAAGGGCTTTCTTCACTTTCCGCCAAATACCTCTAAGGACCGAAACCACAGAGGAACCACCAGGCGTGGAGTCCACGGGGTCAAAAGAATTGGCCTTAGGATGATGCCCATACACACAAAGGAAGGGAGAGATCCCTGTAGCAGAGTGAGCCGCGTTGTTATAGGCAAACTCCGCCATGGACAGATGAGCAACCCAGTCAGTCTGACACTTGGAGACATAACACCTGAGGAACTGCTCCAAGGACTGGTTCACCCTTTCAGTCTGCCCATTAGACTGCGGATGGTAGCCTGACGACAAGCTGACAGAAATCTGGAGATCGGAACAAAATGCCCTCCAGAATTTGGCCACAAACTGGGATCCGCGGTCAGAGACCACATCAAGTGGCAACCCGTGGAGACGCACAACATGCAGCATAAATAATTCAGACAGGCGTCTGGCTGATGGCAGCCCAACCAGTGGAACGAAGTGCGCCATCTTCGAAAACCTGTCAACGACAACCCAGATGGCTGTCATCCCCGAGGATTTGGGCAAGTCCACCACAAAATCCATTGAAATGTGGGTCCATGGCTTAGATGGGATAGAGAGTGGATGTAATGGGCCAACAGGAACCCCTCTAGGAGTCTTATTTCGGGCACAGATGTCACATGCCCGAACCCACTGATCCACATCCTTAGCCACCGAGGGCCACCACACCGCCCTAGATAGCAACTCCCGAGTTCTGGCAATACCCGGGTGACCTGCCGACTTCTTGGCATGGAATTCCAGGAACACTCGCTGTCTTAACCTAGGAGGCACAAACAAAAGACCTACCGGAAGGTCTGGAGGAGCCTGCTCCTGTGCTCTAAGGACTAATGATAAGAGGTCCTGGGTAATGCCCACTTTAATACATGATGGGGAAACAATGGGCAACGGCTCCTCGGTGATCTCCTGGATTGGAGCAAAACTCCGCGAGAGCGCATCAGCCTTGATGTTTTTTGACCCAGGGCGATATGTTATCAAAAAATTAAAGCGAGCAAAAAACAAAGCCCATCGTGCCTGCCTGGCATTGAGACGCTTCGCTGACTCTAAATATGCCAGATTCTTATGGTCAGTGAGAATTGAGACCACAAACTTAGCCCCCTCAAGCCAGTGTCTCCACTCCTCGAGTGCATCCTTAATAGCCAACAATTCCCGGTTACCCACGTCATAATTCATCTCGGCAGGCGAAAATTTACGGGAAAAGTAAGCACAGGGATGAAGGCGATTATCAGACACTCCCATCTGAGAAAGCACTGCCCCAATACCCATCTCAGAGGCATCCACCTCCACCACAAAAGGACGCTCTGGATCTGGGTGTCGCAGCACCTTGGCCGAAACAAATGCCCTTTTGAGACGGGCAAAAGCCGCTTTAGCCTCACAAGACCAGTGAGCAACATCCGCCCCTTTCTTAGTGAGTGCCACCAAGGGCGCCACTATAGACGAAAATCCAGCGATAAATCGTCTATAAAAATTCGCAAAGCCCAGGAAACGCTGAAGCGCCTTCAAAAAAGTGGGCTGCACCCAATCCAGGACTGCCTGTACCTTGGAACCCTCCATTTGGAAACCTTCTGGGGAGATAATATATCCTAGAAATGCGATTTGCTGAACTTCAAATTCGCACTTCTCCAGCTTTGCCCCAAGCCGGTGGTCTCTGAGCTTCTGGAGGACTAAGCGTACATGCTTCCGATGTTCCTCCAGGGAATGGGAGAAGATTAGGATGTCATCTAAGTATACAACTAAGAATCTATCCAAATATTCCCTGAGCACATCATTCATGAAATCCTGGAAGACTGCCGGGGCATTACAGAGCCCAAAAGGCATCACCAAATATTCATAATGCCCTGAGTGGGTATTAAAGGCAGTCTTCCATTCATCCCCCTCTCTTATTCGGATTAGATTGTACGCACCGCGTAGGTCAATCTTAGAAAAAATGGTGGCAGTACGAAGCTGGTCAAACAAGACCGAAATGAGAGGCAGTGGGTATGAGTTTTTAATCGTGATACGGTTCAATTCCCTGAAGTCGATGCAGGGTCGCAACGAACCGTCCTTTTTACCCACGAAGAAGAACCCCGACCCAACTGGAGACTGTGAAGGTCTGATAAATCCCTTAGCCAAGTTCTCCTGAATGTACTCTGCCATAGCCTGAGTCTCAGGACGTGACAGGGAGCACAACCTGCTCTTGGGAAGCTTAGCATTTGGCAACAAATCAATGGCACAGTCATAGGGGCGATGGGGAGGTAGTACCTCTGCAACTTTTTTGGAGAACACGTCCGCAAAATCTGCATAACACCCTGGCAATCCTGGCAAACTTAGCTGCGAGAGCCTGACTGGAAGGCTCAAGCAACTCCTGAAACAATCAGTACCCCAACTAAGAATCTCCCCAGAGACCCAGTCAAATTGAGGATTGTGGGCCCTTAACCAGGGTAACCCCAACACCAATGGGGCAAAAGTACAGACAGTCACATAAAAGGACAATTTTTCAGAGTGTGTGGCTCCAATAAACAAAGAAATCTGGCTAGTGCAAGAGGTAATTTTACCTTGGGATAATGGTTCCCCGTTTAACCCACAAATCTCAATTTCCGATGCCAAGGGTACTAAGGGAACAGAGTGTTTCAGGGCGAATTGGCGGTCCATAAAATCCCCGTCGGCCCCACTGTCCACAAAGGCCTCAGTCTTGACAGTTTGACCGAGGATCTTCAAGGTCACCGGAATGATAAAAGTCTTCTTGGGAAATTCTGACTTCTGGCCTGACAGGATATTTCCCATCACCCTCAGGCCCTGAAGTTTTCCGGCTTTTCTGGGCATGATACTACCACATGACCTTTATTCCCACAGTACAAACACAACCCCTGCTGTCTCCTCCGCGTCTTCTCACGCGAGGAGAGGCGGGTAGCCCCAATCTGCATAGGCTCCTCAGAAAATTCCTCAGAGTCTGAGGTTCCCTTGGGAAGGAAGGAAATCTCAGTCTCCCTTTCAAGCCTACGCTCTCTCAGCCGTCTATCCACCCGGATGGATAACTGCATGAGCTGATCCAAGCTATCAGGCAAGGGATATTGTACCAGTTGGTCCTTTATCTGGTTAGAAAGACCTCTTCGGTACTGGTGTCTCAGGGCTGGGTCATTCCACTGGGTATCATGGGCCAACCTCCGAAACTCCGTACAGTAAACCTCAACTGGCCTGCGCCCTTGCTTAAGGATCGAAATCTGAGCCTCGGCTGAGGCCGTCTTGTCAGGGTCATCATACAACATGCCCAGTGCCGTAAAAAAAGCATCAACACTTTTAAGCGACGGACAGTCAGGCTGCAACCCATATGCCCAGACCTGTGGGTCTCCTTGTAGCAAGGAAATCACTATGCCCACCCGCTGAATCTCCGACCCAGAAGACTGAGGCCTAAGCCGGAAGTATAGCTTGCAGCTCTCCTTGAAACAAAAGAACTGCGAGCGATCTCCAGAAAAACGATCCGGGAGATTTACTTTCGGCTCCTTAACCCCTGCAGGTGCTGCTGCTGCGGGAGCTCCGCCAGCAGCCTGGGAGGTGTGCATTTTAATGGACAAATCATTAAATTGTCGAGTCAGGACCTGCACCTGATCGACCACCTGTTGCAACGTATTTTGAGGGGTATGCTCCATATTCCCACAAAATTTCAACAGGAGTATTAGGCTGCTGAATATGTTATGCAAAACAGATGGACTCACAGACAAACTGGGGGATATGACATAACGTACACAGAAGGTGATAGGGTAACGAAATACACACAAAGTGAACAGAGAAGCCCAGAGGCTAAGGAACTGGGTATCTCCCTTGTATTAGAACTGCTAAGATGGAAAAAGCAAGATGTTGTGTTTTAATACGTAGAGTACCCGAAATGCTGTTGCTAAGGGCAACAGCAAAACCCTAAAGGGTTACCAACGGGTGTGGCAGTAAACTCCTTGGTCAGAGATGGAATGATAGACACAAGGAGAATCTCCACAATCCAAATTCTCACTTGCAGTGCACAGGTTTTAGCTTACTGCCACTAAACTGACCCCTGACACCTAGCACAGTGAGACAGGATTAGACAGGCAAGTCTTAGAATACAGCCGCAAACTTGCTAAGTTCACAGAGTAGTAACAGAACCCCAGCAAGCTAAACGACTGACTCCAGTCTTACTGCTAGGTCTGGATTGGCAGAGTGTAATACCAAATTCCCAGGCCTATTTGCAGTAAGCAACAAACAAATACAAAGCTACACAGTACTGGCTAACGTTCATGAACTGACTAACCAACAAAGATTCAGCAGCATCTGCTTACCCTGAAAAGAGGCCTTATAAAGCAGGTGCTGTCCACGCCCCACTCAGACCTCACAGACTGTGAGCACAAAAACCAGCACCGGATCCCCTGCCGTGCACAGAGCCTATAACCACTGCACAGCAAAAGACCCGAACCGGAGTATCAGCTGCGCTCAGGTTACTCCACTAGCACTTGTCTCCTGGTTGCCATGACGACGTGGCAGCACAGGGCAGGAGACCCTAACAGTCGGCAGGTCACCCGGGTATTGCCAGAACTCGAGAGTTGCTATCTAGGGCGGTGTGGTGGCCCTCGGTGGCTAGGGATGTGGATCAGTGGGTTCGGGCATGTGTCATCTGTGCCCGAAATAAGACTCCTAGAGGGGTTCCTGTTGGCCCATTACATCCACTCTCTATTCCATCTAAGCCATGGACCCACATTTCAATGGATTTTGTGGTGGACTTGCCCAAATCCTCGGGGATGACAGCCATCTGGGTTGTCGTTGACAGGTTTTCGAAGATGGTGCACTTCGTTCCATTGGTTGGGCTGCCATCGGCCAGACGCCTGTCTGAATTATTTATGCTGCATGTTGTGCGCCTCCACGGGTTGCCACTTGATGTGGTCTCTGACCGCGGATCCCAGTTTGTGGCCAAATTCTGGAGGGCATTTTGTTCCGATCTCCAGATTTCTGTCAGCTTGTCGTCAGGCTACCATCCGCAGTCTAATGGGCAGACTGAAAGGGTGAACCAGTCCTTGGAGCAGTTCCTCAGGTGTTATGTCTCCAAGTGTCAGACTGACTGGGTTGCTCATCTGTCCATGGCGGAGTTTGCCTATAACAACGCGGCTCACTCTGCTACAGGGATCTCTCCCTTCCTTTGTGTGTATGGGCATCATCCTAAGGCCAATTCTTTTGACCCCCAGGACTCCACGCCTGGTGGTTCCTCTGTGGTTTCGGTCCTTAGAGGTATTTGGAGGAAAGTGAAGAAAGCCCTTGTGTCTGTGTCATTAGTGACAGCTTCAAATTAGGAGACTTCGTCTGGTTGTCTACCAAGAATTTGAAGTTGAGACAGCCATCTCATAAGTTAGGCCCCCGGTTCATCGGTCCTTATAAGCTCACTAGGGTTATCAATCCGGTGGCATTTCAGTTAGATCTACCCCGTTCTTTGGGTATCAATAAAACATTTCATTGTTCCCTTTTAAAACGGGCGATTTGTAATCCTTCTTCCAGTGGAAGACCTTCCCCTCTTCTGATACGTGGCCAGAGGGAGTTTGTTGTTGAAAGGATTCTTGACTCCAAGATGGTTCGGGGTCGGCTGTCATTTTTGGTGCACTGGAAGGGGTATGTCCGGAGGAGCGGTCGTGGGTGCACAGTTGTGATCTTCATGCCCCCAGACTGTTACGCTCTTTCTTCTCGCAGTTCCCCGATAAACCCGGTGGTAGGGGTTCTTTGACCCCTCGTCAGAGGGGGGGTACTGTTAGGGTCTCCTGCTCTGTGCTGCCACGTCGTCATGGCAACCGGGAGACAAGTGCTAGCAGAGTAACCTGAGCGTAGCTGATACTCCGGTTCGGGTCTTTTGCTGTGCAGTGGTTACAGGCTCTGTGCACGGCAGGGGATCCGGTGCTGGTTTTTGTGCTCACAGTCTGTGAGGTCTGAGTGGGGCGTGGACAGCACCTGCTATATAAACCCTCTTCTCAGGTTAGGCAGATGCTGCTGAATCTTTGTTGGTTAGTCAGTTCCTGAAAGCTAGCTAGTACTGTGTAAACTTTGTATTTGTTTGTTGCTTACTGCAAATAGGCCTTGGGATTTGGTATTACACTCTGCCAATCCAGACCTAGCAGTAAGACTGGAGTCAGTCGTTTAACCTGCTGGGGTTCTTTTGATACTCTGTGAACCTAGCAGGTTTGCGGCTGTATTCTCAGACTTGCCTGCCAAAATCCTTTCTCACTGTGCAAGGTGTTCAGGTGTCAGTTTAGTGGCAGTAAGCTGAACCAGTGCACTGCAAGTGAGGACTAGGATTGTGGAGACTCTCCTTGTGTCTATTACTCCATCTCTGACCAAGGAGTTTACTGCCACACCCGTTGGTAACCCTTTAGGGTTTTGCTGTTGCCCTTAGCAACAGCATTTCGGGTTCTCTACGTATTAAATCACAACATCTCGCTTCTTTCCATCTGAGCATTCCTAATACTAGGGAGACACCCAGTTTCTTAGCCTTTTGGTTTCTCTGTTCACTTTGTGTTTATTTTGTTACCCTATCACCTTCTATGTATGTAATGTCATATTCCCCAGCCTGTCTGTGAGATCATTTGTTTTGCATCCCTCTCCATTCAAACACCAGTACATTCCTGCTGGCACTGGTGTGCATAACACTTCCCCTTTTCCATCTCTCTCCCTCATCCCCCCCCCCCCCCTCTGTCTCACTTTCTCCCTTCTTTCCCCTATTTGTCTCCCACATCTCCCTTTTGCTCTTTCTACCTCGTTTATTTTCTCTCCCCTTCAATTTTCTCCCCTGCCGTTTTCTCTTATGTCCTAGAGGATGCTGGGGGTCCACATTAGTACCATGGGGTATAGACAGGTCCACTTTAAGCGTTTGAGAGTGTGGGCTGGCTCCTCCCTCTATGCCCCTCCTACCAGACTCAGTTTAGAAAATGTGCCCAGATGAGCCGGTCACAGCTAGGGGAGCTCCATAGGAGTTCTTTTAGTTTTATTATTTTTAATAGCGTTAAGGCACAGGGAGGCTGCTGGCAACAGCCTCCCTGCTTTGAGGGACTAAGGGGGGAGTAGTGTCCGCCCTGCGGGGTCTGAGCCACTATCTCCGCTGACAGGACACTGAGCTCCGGAGGGGATCGAACATTCCCCGCCACAGGGGATCGCTCACCCCAGCAGCATGCCGCCACCCCCTTACAGAGCCAGAAGATTTGTGGCGAGTTAGTCACCGCCACCCCTGGCAAGCGTGGAGCCGGTGTGAAGATGGCGGCAACAGGGTATGGAGCGCAGTAGTAACTGCACTCCGGGGCTCAGCGGTACATGGTTCGGCGCTGTGAGGGGTGCCCTGAGCATGCGCCTACAACCTACACTGACCTCCAAGCCTGTCAAGGTCCCAGGATCGCTGCCAGCACAATTCCTCAGGCCAGTATAATCTTCAGAAGAGTGGAAAGACAGCGACATTGAAGGGGGCAGGGATTCTCCTCAGAGTGGACCCAGCAGCGTTCAGCGCCATTTTCCTGCCTGCAGAAGCACTGACAGGGAGAGCTGTACCTCCAGATCAACTCCAGCTGCCTTGTACGGTACCAGGGGGTTGTAAAAGGGGGGGGGGGAGGCTGTGTAAAGTCTGTGTAGTCTATTAAGGTACACAGACAGTGCTGGTAGTGTTATTAGTTCTACCTTAAAAAGCGCTGTGTGTGGGTTGGCTCCAATCTCTGTGTCTCTCTGTGGCATACTTAAGGGGGAGGGGGGGGGGAACTGTGTCTGACATTTCTCTGTGTGTGTGTAGGTGTTTTACTTTCTCACATAGCCATGTCTAGTGACTCTGTGCCATATGCTGCAGAAGATGTTTCCTCTCAGGAGGGATCCATTCCATGTACACAGGATTGAAATGCTTTGTCTCAGATTCCCATTGTTGAAGCTAATACTGAGACTGAAACTCAGGTGTTGAAGAAGTCTATGGCAGTTTGGTTAGGCTCTGTCCCTATTCCTGCAAAATCTCCTAGCATGTTCCCATAGAAACGTGCTCTTGCCCAAATCATGCAAGATAACACGGATACCGATTCTGATACTGCAGATGGTGATGGGGAGGTGCTGAGGGGGCCGGCATCCCTTGCAAAGGGGGAGCAGCTCATGATTGAGGCCATTAGAGATGTGTTAAATATTAATGACACCACACCTGAACAGGTTGAGGAGGCTTACTTCACTGATAATAAGAAAGCCTTGCTAACCTTCCCTGCGTCTAAGGAATTAACCGCTAATTTTGAAAAATCCTGCGAGAACCCAGAGAAATAATTCCAGATCCCAAGAAAGGTTCTGGTTGATATTCCCTTCCCTGAGGAGGATAGAAAGAAATGGGAAAATCCACCCATAGTTGACGCATCTGTTTCCAGACTGTCTAAAAAGGTGGTTTTATCTGTCCCTGGATCTACCGCGTTAAAAGAACCGGCTGATCGTAAAATTGACACTACGCTCAAATCCATTTACACTGCTTCAGGAGTGCAGGTGCATGGATTTCACAAGCCATAGTAAAGTGGTCAGGCACATTACTAGAGGATCTGGATACAATGGATAGAAGTGACATTGAATTGTTTTTATGTAACATACAGGATTTGGTGGGGTTCATGGTGGAATCCATGAAGGACCTGGGGACGCTAACTGCATGGATATCTTCCATGTCGGTCTCAGCCTGAAGGGGACTCTGGCTACGCCAATGGTCTGCAGACGTGGAATCCAGGAGAAGTGTGGAGAACCTACCCTACACAGGTCAGGCTCTATTTGGGGAAACGTTGGATGTGTGAATTTCCACGGCAACCGCGGGTAAGTCACCTTTCCTTCCCTATGCTGCACCTTCTATGAAGAATCCGTTTTCTTCAGATGTGCCGCAGTCCTTTCGGACCGCTAAGGTAAAAATGTCCAAGCCTCCTACCACTTTCTTTAGAGGTGGTCGAGCAAAATCCAAAAAGCCTGCACCCGCAGGCTCCCAGGACCAGAGTCCTGCTTCTGGTTCCTCAAACTCCTCAGCATGACGGTGGACTTTAAGGCCTGGAGGACGGGCTGGTGGGTGCGAGACTCAAACTTTTCAGACACATCTGGGCGTCGTTCGGCCTGGATCCCTGGGTACGGGATATTGTGTCCCAGGGGTACAGACAGGAGTTTCAAGAACTCCCGCCTCACCGATTCTTCAAATCAGGCTTGCCAGCTTTGCTGACAGACAGGGCTATCCTACAGGAAGCCATCCTAAAATTGGAAAAGTCACAGGTCATTGTCCCAGTTCCACCTCATATACGAAACAAGGGTTATTATTCAAACCTTTTAGTGATACCGAAACCGGATGGTTCGGTCAGACCAATTTTAAATTTTAAATCTTTGAACCCTTACCTGAGGGTGTTCAAATTCAAAATGGAGTCTCTCAGAGCAGTGATTTCAGGTCTGGAGGAGGGAGAATTTCTGGTATCCATGGATATCAAGGATGCATACCTCCACATTCCGATTTGGCTGACGCACCAGGCTTATCTCAGATTTGCACTGTTGGACAGTCATTATTAATATCAGGCACTGCCATTTGGCCTCTCCACAGCACTGAGGGTGTTCACCAAGGTGATGCCGGAGATGATGGTTCTCCTCCGCAGACAAGGGGTGAACATAATCCCATATCTGGACGATCTGCTGATAAAGGCATCATCCAGGGAGAAGTTGTTGCAGTCCATTGTTCTCACGACTCATTTCAGGGAACGCGGTTGGATCCTGAACCTTCCAAAATCGCATTTGGAGCCGACCAGGAGGTTGTCTTTTCTGGGAATGATCCTCGACACGGAAGTGCAGAGGGTGTTTCTCCCGGAGGAGAAAGCATTGGTGATACAAACATTGGTCCGGGATGTCCTGAAGCCAGCCCGGGTTTTGGTTCATCAGTGCATTCGCCTTCTGGGGAAGATGGTGGCCTCTTTAGAGGCTCTACAGTACGGAAGGTTTCATGTTCGGCCCTTCCAACTGGATCTCCTGGACAAGTGGTTGGGATCTCATCTACACATGCGCCAGAGAATACGTCTGTCGCCGAAAGCCAGGATTTCACTCCTCTGGTGGCTACAACTACAGTACCTCACCTTCTGTAGGGCCGCACGTTCGGGATTCAGGACTGGATCCTTCTAACTACAGAGGCGAGTCTCCGGGGCTGGGGCACAGTCACTCAGGGGGTAACCTTCCAAGGTAGGTGGTCAAGCCTGGAATCCAGCTATCCATAAACATTCTGGAACTAAGATCCATCTACAACGGTCTTCTCCAAGCGGCCCATCTTCTGCGAGATCAAGCCATTCAGGTGCAGTCGGACAGTGTAATGATGGTTGCGTACATAAACTGACAGGGCAGAAGGAAGAGCAGAGCTGCAATGTCAGAGGTAACAAGAATCATCCTCTGGGCAAAAACACGAGTTGGCGATGTCAGCAATCTTCATTCCGGGAGTAGACAACTGGGAAGCGAACTTCCTCAGCAGACACTATCTCCATCCAGGAGAGTGGGGACTTCATCCAGAGGTGTTCAAGGAGGTAACAGATCTTTGGGGTGTACCTCAAATAGACATGATGGCCTCTCATCTCAACAAGAAACTTCAGGGGTATTGTTCCAGGTCGAGGGACCCACAATCCGTGGCATTGGACGCCCTAGTGACTCCGTGGGTGTTCCAGTCGGTGTACGTGTTTCCTCCACTTCCACTCATTCCAAGAGTTCTAAAACTCATAAGGAGAACAAAAATTCAGACAATCCTCATTGCTCCAGACTGGCCAAGAAGGGCTTGGTACGCGGATCTTCTGGATCTACTGCTAGAAGAGCCAAGGCCTCTTCCTCTTCGGGAGGACCTGCTGCAGCAGGGGCCGTTCTCTTATCAAGACTTACAGCAGCTACGTTTGACGGCATGGAGGTTGTACGCCAGATATTAGCTCAGAAGGGCATTCCGACTAAGGTTATTCCTACCCTGATATGGGCTAGGAAAGGAGTAAAGTCTAAACATTACCATTGTATTTGGAAAAAATATGTATTTTGGTGTGAGTCTAAGAAATTTCCAACTGTGGAGTTTCAACTGGGATGATTTCTCCTCTTCCTGCAAGCAGGTGTGGATATGGGCCTCAGGTTGGGATCCGTAAATGTCCAGATTTCGGCCCTATCCATTTTCTTCCAGGAGCAACTGGCTTCCCTCCCTGAGGTTCAGACTTTTCTGAAAGGGGTTCTGCACATCCAGCCTCCCTTTGTGCCGCCTACGGTGCCCTGGGATGTTAACGTGGTGTTACAATTCCTCCAATCGGATTGGTTCGATCCTCTACCGGAAGTTGAGGTCAAATTTCTCACGTGGAAGGCTTTCACTTTGTTGGCCTTAGCTTCTGCTAGACGTGTGTCGGTTCTGGGGGCTTTGTCTTGTAAGAGCCCCTACTTGATCTTCCATGAAGATAGAACTGAGCTCCGAACACGTCCACAGTTCCTTCCGAAGGTTGTTTCGGCATTTCCTATCAACCAACCTACTGTGGTGCCAGTTGCTACTGACTACTCAATTTCATCAAAGTCCTTGGATGTTGTAAGGGCTCTGAAGAGCTATGTGAAGAGGACTGCTCGTCACAGAAAATCGGACTCTCTGTTTGTCCTGTATGATCCCAAGAAACTTGGGTGTCCTGCTTCTAAGCAGACAATCTCTTGCTGGATCAGGTTCACTATCCAGCATGCGTATTCTACGGCAGGATTGCCGTGTCTAAGATCAGTTAAGGCCCATTCTACTCGTAAGGTGGGTTCTTCCTGGGCGGCTGCCCGGGGTGTCTCGGCTTTACAGCTTTGCCGAGTGGCTACTTGGTCAGGGTCAAACACGTTTGCAAAGTTCTACAAGTTCAATACTTTGGCCTCTGAGGACCTGACGTTTGGTCAATCAGTTCTGCAGGAGCCTCCGCGTTCTCCCTCCCGTTCTGGGAGCTTTGGTACATCCCCATGGTACTAATGTGGACCCCAGCATCCTCTAGGACGTAAGAGAAAATAGGATTTTAATTACCTACCGGTAAATCCTTTTCTCGTAGTCCATAGAGGATGCTGGGCGCCCGCCCAGCGCTTCGTGATCCTGCAGTTGTTACTTGGTTCAGTACTGCTTAGTACTTCGTTAAGTACTGTTTTGTTACTTGGTAAGTAATTTTGTTCAGCCGTTACTGATGTTTCAAGCTAGTTGGCTTGGTTTGCCTTGTGTGTGAGCTGGTGTGAATCTCGCCACTATCAGTGTAAAATCCTTCTCTCGAAGATGTTTGTCTCCTCAGGCACAGTTTCTAGACTGAGTCTGGTAGGAGGGGCATAGAGGGAGGAGCCAGCCCACACTCTCAAACTCTTAAAGTGCCAGTGGCTCCTAGTGGACCAGTCTATACCCCATGGTACTAATGTTGACCCCAGCATCCTCTACGGAGTACGAGAAAAGGATTTACCGATAGGTAATTAAAATCCTATTTTCTTTTGCCCTCTCCACACCTCCTCCACACTTTTCTCTATCTCCCCCTCTTTCATTTAGAGACTCTTTGTTCTATTCTTCTGTATGTGCATACACATGCTAGAGCAGCCATGGTCAATGGGACAAACAATAGTGGTGGCAGAATATTTGGGTAAGTGGGGAAAGTTGGTAAATGTGCTGTCAAAGCTGGCCCAGGATGTTTTTTTTTCATTATTAGTGGCAGTGGGGGCTCTCAGCAGGGTGCGCAAACGTTACACATGCAACAGCCAAGCTCTCACTGCATGTATCAGGGACATACAGTGTTATAGGATTATATGGTAAATTTATTCTTATAGGATTATCATAACTATTTGTAGGTATACTGTATGTATGTTTGAAAAATTGGTTCTAATTTTTTTTTAACTATCAAAAATATCTTTATCAAACTTTAACAAATACATTTGCTATTTTTAGATTTGTTCACTTGACCCCATTGAGTTTGCTTGTCATACATTAAGTTTACCTAGATTGTGGTTGCTAGAATGCTTTACACCTCTATTTGGCTTTGGTGCAAAATCTATACAGGAGTTTTAGCAATCTGCTAATGAGAGCTTGTGATCTGTTTGTTCAGTCACTACCCCACACTCTTTCAAAACTGCCGAACTTCCTCTAGTCATAGCCCCACACTGTTACAGAAATCTGTGCCGAACTTTCACCAGTCACTGCTCCTCACCACTACAGAACTCTGTGCCTCACTTCCTTCAGTCACTGCTTCCTGTCCTTACAGAACTCTATGCCCAACTTTTCCCAGTCACTGCTCCGGAATGTAGTGACGTGACCGGCGGTCACATTAGCGATGGCTAAATCCCGCCCCCTTTTAAATCCCGACAGTCGGCTTGCCAACTGGCAGGGACTATTCCCTATTCCCACTCATCCACGACACCCATAAAATGAGAATAGAACCCGTGGTGAGCGCAGCTTGCCACCGAGCCCGCAAGGTACTTGTTGCACTGCCCCCTTCCCCCGCTGTCGGTATGCGCGTACCCATCCCACTGCTCCTCACCTGTACAGAACTCTGTGCCCCACTTCCTATAGTCACTGCTCCTTGCCTCTACAGAACTCCATTCCCCACATCCTCACTGTCTACAGACAGTTTGGCTCCCAGTGTTACCAATAAAAAAAAGTGCCCCCCCCCATAGGTATTCTAAAATGCGACCTCCCCTTCCCCATAGACATAAAAAAAAACTATTTCTCTAGCATCCATAAGGGATATTGGGGTAATCTAGTAAATGGGATATAGACAGGGTCCAAAGGAGCCAGTGCACTTTAAATTTCTTTAATTGGGTGTGCTGACTCCTCCCCTCTATGCCCCTTCTATGGGCAGCAGTTTAGAAAAAAGTGCCCTCAGGAGAGGATGCACATCTCTGCAGCTCCGGAGAGTTTTCTTCAATTTCTTTGTTTTCTGTTTGTTATTTTCGGTTGCTGTCTGGGCAACAGCATAACTGACCCGTGGGAGTTGGGGGTGGGGGGCGGGCAGTCACTGGCCTTTACGAGGTGCAGAGCTGTTTCCCTGCTGAATGACCCCCGTGGTTGTTGTTCAGCGGGGCACTGCGCCTTAGCTGTCACAGCCGCAGCACGCCGCACACCCCTAATGCTGCCTGAAGGTGACATCGGTGGTGAGTACAAACTGAGGGCCCCGCTAGTGGGGTCCCCCGGTTCAAAGTGTGGCTGACCACATGTGTGGCCTATGGGACCCTCCTTGGGGGGTCCCGCTAAGATCCCCCATGTGGAAACTGGCACAAACGCTTGACTAAACACTTGTGAGGTTTTGAGCAAAAACGGAGACTTTGCCAGTATAATACTATTAGGTATCTCCGGCGCCAATGGAGGGGGCGGAGCTACCTCAGAGCGGGACCTGAGGCGTTTTGGCGCCTTCCTCTGCTTATTTCAGCACAGACAGCACACACAGCGCTTCTTGATCCTCAGACACGCTGGATATCTGGTACAGGGTTAACAAAGGGGGAGAGCCGCTTGTGTACACTATATAAATCCTATTTAGGATAGAAATTGTTAGTGTTTACAGTTAGAGTGAGCTGACAGCCTCACTGGGGCTGTGCAGCTCAGGGTGTGCTGGTGTCCTCTTTCTCTTTGTGTCTCCTTTCACATACAGTAGGGCAGGCTTGCAATATCACTGTCTATGTGTATGTGTATGTTGTGCTTACTGTGAAACATGGGTAAACACAAACTGTGCAGTGTATGTCACACCAGATTCTCTCCATTATCTACTGAGTCTGTTTCATGTGAACAATGCAGTCAATCTTCACAAATCAGTGAAGGGGCTGGGGGAGAGGGTCCAGAGCCCCACTGGGTAGGGTCTCTTAAAATTATGATGTCAGATAGCTCACTGCTAATGTGCAGACAACTCAGCTACTACAACAAGCTGTTGCAGAATTAGCTGCTAGGGCAGATGTACAGCGCCCCCCCCCCCCTCTCTCATGCAAGTCCACAGAAGCATGGTTTACCTGCTCTACTCTCTGATACAGATGATGATATACAGGAGGATGGGGATGACCTGGATCCCATTAGTGGGATCCTGATTCTGCTCAGAGTATTGAACCCCTAATTCTGGCTATACGGGACGTGTTAAAGTTCCCTCTAGAGGACACTGCCTCACAGCAGTCATTTTTCTTTATAGAAAACAAGCCTAATGTCCCTTTCCCTGACTTTACAGAGTTAGATGACCTATTCAAACAAGCCTGGAAAAATCCAGACAAAAAATTCCAAGTGTGCAAAAAGTTTTTGCGCACTTTCCAATTAGAAAATTTTGGGAGGTACCCCCTGGGGTGAATGTATCTGTCTCTCGCCTCTAAGAAGGCGGTGCTGCCTGCCTCAGGCTCCTTTACCATGAAGGATCCTGGGGATAGGAAGATAGAGACTACCCTAAAGTCTATATACACGGCAGCCGGTATATGACAAAGACCACTCATTGCGGGTTGCTGGATGTCCCATGCCATTCATTCCTGGGCCATTCAGATTTAGGGGAGCCTCTTGGGAGATATGGCCTTAGTTACTATGGGGACTCTCCTAAAACACATTCGGGACACTACACGTGTCCTCTGTGATTCACTCAAGGAGATGGGGAACATTAATGCTCGGACTTCTGCCATGGCAGTGACGGCTCGCAGGGCCTTGTGGTTGCATCAGTGGATTACGGACGCAGAATCCAAACATATTGTGGCATCCCTCCCTTTTTCGGGGGAATTTCTTTTTGGGGTCAAATTGGATACCTGGATTTCCAAAGTTACGGCTGGAAAATCCCCTCTGGGGCCCTGCCGGCGTGACGCTCCTATCCGGGGCTGTCTGTCCAGTCCTTTCGGTCTCAATCTAAGGCCAGAGGTGCCTCCATTGCGACTAGAGGCACCAAAGGTAAATCCAGAAAACCTGCAAGCACCAGTTCTCAGGAACAATCCATCAGTTCTGCTTGCACTAAGGCCTCAGCATGACGGTGCTCACCCACCCCGAGGGGATCTCGAGGTGGGCGCTCGACTGCGTCACTTCAGCCATATCTGGGAGACTTCCTGCCAGGATACCTGGGTCAGAGATCTCATCTATCAGGGCTACAAGCTGGAGTTCACCAGTACTCCCCCCCCCCCCCACCCCCCCAATGATTTTTCAAATCAAGCTTACCAGCTTTGGAGGATATGCAAGTTACATAGCAACAGGCAATCTGAAAGTTGGTCCAGTCCCGCGTCATTGTTCCAGTACCACTACCGCAACACGGCAAGGGGTTTTATTCAAACCTGTTTGTGGTGCCAAAACCAGACGGTTCGGTCAGACCCATTTTGAATTTAAAATCCTTGAACCCTTACTTGAAGGTGTTCAAGTTCAAGATGGAATCCCTGCTAGCAGTGATTGCGGGCCTGGAAGAACAGGAATTTATGGTCTCCTTGGATATCAAGGATGCCTATCTCCATGTTTCGACTTGGCTGCCTCATCATGCGTACCTGCGGTTTGCTCTACTGAACAATCACTTCCAATTCCAGACACTACCCTTCGGTCTGTCCACAGCCCCGAGGGTATTCACAAAGGTGATGGCGGAGATGATGTTCCAACTCCAGGTCCAGGGGGTCGGTGTGGTCCCTTATCTGGACGATCTTTTGATAAAGACATGATCCAGGGAGCTTTTATTGCTCCATATCGACCGCGCCATCAATCTTCTGTCAGACCATGGGTGGATCCTCAACTAACAGAAGTCCCACCTGGAGCCAACTCAGAGGCTTCTGTTCCTGGGGATGTTGCTGGATACTGTGGCACAGAAGACTCTTGGGGAAGATGGTTGCCTCATACGATGGGATGTTTCATGCCAGAACATTTCAGTTGGATCTCCTGAGCAAGTGGTCCGGATCACGTCTACAGATGCACCGGATGATTCGGCCTTCACCTCAGGCCAGGATTTCCCTCCTGTAGTGGCTACAGTCCTCCAATCTACTGGAAGGCCGGAGTTTCGGGATTCAGGATTGGACCCTACTCACGACGGATGCGAGTCTACAGGGATGGGGAGCTGTCACCCAAGGGGCGCAGTTCCAGGGCAGGTGGTCAGCCCACGAAACCCTCCTTCCAATTAACATTCTGGAACTTCAGGCGATCTACAATGCTCTGCTTCAGGCCTCTCCTCTGCTCAAAGATCTTTTGATCCAGGTACAGTTGGACAACGCCACGGCTGTGGCATATATCAATCGTCAAGGAGGAACAAAAAGCAGAGCCTGCATGCGAGAGGTGTCAAAAATACTCCTCTGGGTGGAAAGAAATGCAAAAGTAAAGTCAGCAATATTCATTCCGGTTGTGGACAACTGGGAAGCGGACTTCCTGAGTCGTCACGATCTCCACCCGGGGGAGTGGAGACTCCACCATCTGGTGTTTCAGCAGATCATCGACCGGTGGGGTTGTCCAAAAATAGACATGATGGTTTCTCTTCTCAACAAGAAACTTCCCTGGTATTGCTCACGGACCAGGGACCCTCGGGCAAGGGCAGTGGATGCACTGGCATCGCCTTGGCCGTACCAGCTGGTCTACCTGTTTCCTCCGATTCCATTGCTCCCCAGGGTGCTCAAGCGAATCGGGAATCAAAGAGTCTAGGCAATTCTGATTGCCCTGGATTGGCCTTGGAGGGCGTGGTACGTGGATCTTCTGGACATGTCTGTCGAAGACCCTTGGCCTCTACCACTAAGAAGAGATCTTCTTTAACAAGGGCCGTTTGTCTACCCGGACTTACGGTGTCTTCATTTGACAGCATGGAGGTTGAGCGGAACATCCTAGCTCACAAGGGCCTTTCCAAGAAGGTTATTGCTACAATGGTTCAGGCCAGGAAACCTGTGATGTCAAAACACTATCATCATATCTGGAGAAGATATCTTTCTGGGTGCGAGGAATGCACGTATCCGCCTGCTGAGTTTCACTTGGGACGTTTCTTACGTTTCCTGCAGGCTGGAGTGGATAAGGGCTTATGTCTGGGTTCCATTAAGGTCTAGATTTCAGCCCTTTCCAATTTCTTCCAGAAGAAATTGCTGCTGTTGCCTGAAGTTCAGACCTTCTTGCAAGGGATGCGCCACATCCAATCTCTTTTTGTGCCACCTACGGCACCCTGGGATCTGAATGTGGTATTGGCTTTCCTGCAGTCCTCCTGGTTTGAACCTCTGATGTTGGTAGAAGACAAGTACTTACGTGGAAGGCTTCTGCTAGCTGTGTCTCAGAATTGGGGGCCATGTCGTGTAAAAGTCCATACTTGGTCTTTTACGAGGACAGAGCAGAGCTCCGGACTAGACAGCAGTTCCTGCCGAAGGTTGTCTCTGCATTTCACTTGAATCAGTGTTAGGTTCCTGGTGCTCAGAACAAGGGAGATGTTATGAAGTGAGTCCAGAGCACCAGGACGTAATGCTGGGAAAGGGGAATGGAAAGGGAATAGCCCCTGGCGCCCTATCTCCGTTGTCTCGCCCGTGCTGTCAGTATACTCTTGCGAGACTATGGTTGCTTGAGCCCATGGCAGCCGCGTTTGAAGGGCGGATTACGTCTGCCCAACTTCGATGCCCCCTCAGGTCTTAATGAGAGACAAAGAGTGTACCAAGACAGGGTGATAACAAGGGGCCCTCTTACTGAAACAACCAAAGCCAGGGGCTACTAACTAACCTAAAACTAAATGTATGTGCGGCATGCCGCCAAAGGAAAAGAACAACAAAGGAAATGCTGACCACACGCCGACACAATACTTTTGTGTACCGGCGGTGACAGCATAAGCAGAACCCTCTGCAAAACACCAGTGACAGAAATAATAATGGAATACAGCGGCCTAGGCCGACGGATGCGGCAGAGCCGCTACTCACGGAACCGGTACGAATACTGGCAAACGGACAGGAACTCCCAATGCTGCTGACACAGACTCTCAGAACTGGATGACAGGCAGAATCCCAAACGACAGACCGGTGGACACCAAGAAGCCAGAAACTTGACCAGGCACAGGCAAAGCCACTGGACCTCAGGACAGGAATGCCTAACGGCAGGACACGGGATCAGACACAGGAATCGACACAGGGACTGACACAGGAATCCAGGAACTAGCAGGAACCAAGCTCCGAACTCAAGCAGATTGGAAACCTAGAAATATCACCAGCGTCTGTGAATAGCACTGAGCCAGCATATAACAGAGAGGCCTAATTAATAATCTCATGCAGCTGCCCTGTTGCATGACTCCAAACTGACAAGATGCAATTAGCAGCCAGGTGAGGCTGAACACATGGGAACAAGCTGCAATTACACAGACTCACCAGCGGCAGCAACCAAGAGTACTCTTAAACAGAGCAACGGGAAATCCTGGCCTGCGAAACAACTTATAAACATAAAATAGGAATGAACCACTACCTGTGGTTCATAACAGTATCCCCTCCTTAAGGGTGAGTTCCGAGCACCCCATGACACCCACGGGGAACATGAACAGAAGAATAACATAAAATACCTAACTGACATGCAAAACAGGAATGAGCCACAGCCGTGGCTCATAACAATCAGCCTATTGTGATTCCATCCAGTTCTGGTGCTTCTGCTCCTCCGGAGGTATTGGATGCTATACGAGCCTTGAAAATCTATGTCAAGAGAACGGCTCGGATCAGAAAGACGGATTCTTTGTTCATGCTCTATGATGCGCAGAAAAAGGGTTGTCCTGCTTCAGAGCAGTCCATTGCTCGTTGGATTAGGCTTACTATTCAACAGGCCTATGTGTCGGCAGCCTTACTGGTTCCTAAGGCTCTGAAGGCCCACTCTACGGGATCAGTGGGTTCTTCCTGGGCCGCTGCCTAGGGAGTCTCGGCCTTACAACTTTGCAGAGCTGCTACCTAGTCGGGGAAGAACACCTTTGCAAAGTTCTACAAGTTTGATATCCTGGCCCAAGAGGATACCCAGTTTGAGCAGGCTGTGCTGCAGCAGTCTCCGCATGTTCCCGCCCATTCTGGAAGCTCTGGGATGTCCCCATCATACTAGATTTCCCCAATATCCCTTATGGATGCTAAAGAAAATAGGATTTTAATACCTACTGGTAAATCCTTTTCTCGTAGTCCATAAGGGATATTGGGCGCCCGCCTCAGTGCGTTGACTTTTCTGCAGGTTCTTGTTATGTAGTTACCTGTTCAGCTGTTGCTGTTGTTGTTACCAGCCGTTGCTGGTTGTTGTATGTTAGTGGTGTGCTAGTTTGTAAATCTCACCGCTATTTGTTATCATATTTCCTTCTCTCATATATGTCCTTTCTCCTTCGGGCACGTTTTTACCCATAACTGCCTGTGGGAGGGGGCATAGAGGAGAGGAGCCAGCACACCCAGTTGAAGAAATTTAAAGTGCACTGGCTCCTTTGGACCCCATCTTTACCCCATTGTACTAGATTTCCCCAGTATCCCTTATGGACTACGAGAAAAGGATTTACCGGTAGGTATTAAAATCCTATTTTTGCACTCCAACAAAACTTTCGTGGCCTGACTAAAATAGCTGTGGCTTCGCAGGAAAAGACTACCTTACACCCCAGTTTTAACCCTGCACCAACAGACTTCGGCCATTACAGGAAAGAAAAATATTCCACCATATTAAGCCCCTTGCACAATATTATGCCCCTTGCACCATATTAATGCCACACACTGCAATGCCCATTATACATTATGCCTTACAGTAAGACTTTTAATTACTTTTAAATGCCAGGGGTTTCATGCTGTGGGTTCCCATCCTCATTGCCAGGGGTTTCATGCTCCGGGTTCCATGCTCATTGCCAGAGGTTTCATGCTGTGGGTGTCATGCTCGTTGCCAGGGGTGTTTACTGCTCATTGCCAGGGGTTCCATGCTCGTTGCCAGGGGTTTCATGCTCTGGGTATCATGCTCGTTGCTCATGCTCGTAGCCAGTGGTGTGTAATGCTCATTGCCAGGGGTGTATAGTTGTTGGCACCAGTCTACCAGCATTGCTATCCTGCTATCATGACGTTGCGGCGCAAACGCATCATTTTTCAAAACTTTGGCCCTCGAGCAGAATACTATGGGAGGGAGAAGTGGGAGCGGGGTAACAGCCAGCAGGTGTTGCAGCGGCGCCAATAGAAACACCTCTGCCTGTCCTTACAGAACTCTGTGACCCAACTTCCTTCAGTCACTGTTCCTTGCCCCTACAGAACTCGGTTCCCCACTTCCTCCAGTCACAGCTCCCTGTCCTTACAGAACTCTGTGTCAACTTCCTCCAGTCATTGCTCCATGACACTATACAGTAGAACTCTGTGCCTAATTTCCATTTGTCACCGCTGCCTTCCATTGCAGAACTCTGTGGCCAACTTCTCCCAATCACTGCTCCTCACCACTGCAGAGTTTTGTGCCTGACTTCTTCCAGTCACTGTTCCTCGCTTCTACAGAACTCAGTTCCCCATTTTCTCTGGTCAGAGCTCCCTGTACTTACTGGACTCTGTGCGCGACTTTCTCCAGTCACTGCTCCTTGCCCCATACAGAACACTGTGGATGACTTCTTCCAGTCACTGCCCCATGAAACTATAGAACTCTGATCCCAACTTCCTTTTGTCACTGCTGCCTGCATAACAGATCTCTGTGGCCATCATCTTCCGGTCACCACTTCTTGCCCCTACAGAAGTCTGTTCTCACTTCCTCCAGTCATTGCTCATTTCTGCAACTGCACAACTTGAGCTGTCAGACAGAGTACACTGTCTGTCTCTTAGCAGATGCCTGTCTCTTAGATGTGGCATGTCTTTTAGCCACCGTCTGTCTCTAGCCCAGGCCAGTTTCTCAGCTGTTGTCTGTTTTTTAACTGCTGCCTGTTTTTCAGCCACTGCCTGTTTCTTGGATGTTCTGTCCATGAGCTTAGCCTACCTTATTTAAAGTTCAGGAAGTCTACCCATATCCTGGGAGTCTCCCAGACATTCCAAAAGGGTTGGCAATTTTCAGGATTTTTCTTGTAAAAGCACAAGTGAATTAATAATACCAGTAATCTATGTTACTATGTTACTATCTTTTTAGACTTTGCCAAAGCGTTCGATACTGTACCACACATGAGACTTATATACAAGCTACAAGAATCAGGGCTAGGAAGCACAATATGCACTTGGGTCAAAAACTGGTTAGATAATAGGAAGCAGCGCGTTGTGGTTAATGGATCTTTTTCAACTTGGACTGAAGTGCTAAGTGGTGTGCCGCAAGGCTCAGTATTAGGACCGCTATTGTTCAATATTTTCATTAACGACCTAACAGAAGGTCTAGAGAGCATGGTGTCAATTTTTGCAGATGATACCAAATTGTGTAAGGCTATAAATACAGAGGAGGATGCCGAGTCTCTTCAGAACGACTTAGTTAAATTAGAAGCATGGGCAGCCAAATGGAGAATGCGCTTCAACACAGACAAGTGTAAGGTAATGCACTGTGGTAACAAGAACAAAAATTACACCTACCTACTAAATGGGGTAAAATTAGGGGATTCTGTACTGGAAAAGGACTTAGGTGTCCTCATAGATAGCAAGCTAAGAAGTAGTATCCAAAGTAGGACTGCAGCAAAGAAGGCTAATAAGATATTAGCATGCATAAAACGGGGTATTGATGCTAGGGACGAGAGTATTATACTCCCGTTATATAAATCACTAGTGAGGCCACACCTTGAATACTGTGTACAGTTCTGGGCACCGTACTACAAAAAGGATATCCTGGAGCTTGAAAAGGTACAGAGGAGGGCGACCAAACTAATTAAGGGCATGGAGACGATGGAATACAAGGAAAGGCTTGAAAGACTAGGCTTGTTTACATTGGAAAAGCGGAGACTAAGAGGGGATATGATCAACATCTACAAATATATAAGGGGACAATACACAGAGCTTGCGCGGGACCTGTTTTTGGTTAGATCAACACAGAGGACTCGTGGACACTCGCTCAGGTTAGAGGAGAGGAGATTCCGCACAATACAGCGTAAAGGCTTTTTCACGGTAAGGACAATACGTGTTTGGAATTCCCTGCCCGAGGGAGTTGTAATGGCGGAATCTGTCAACACCTTTAAGAATGGGTTAGATAAATTCCTATTGGAAAAGGATATCCAGGGGTATGGTGCATAGTCATGCATTATAGTTACTATAAATAGGGATAAAATGCAATGGCTGACAGCAGCATCAGTCAGAAATTTTAGTCAAATCATCATGCATAGGACACCACAAATAGGTTGAACTCGATGGACAATTGTCTTTTTTCAACCTCAGATACTATGTTACTATGTTAATCTGATTATTTTATCAATAATGCAATTATACTTTCAGCCAAGTAAAACTTCTAGTTTCAGTAGCGGCTTTACTGCTATGCATCCAAAGTAGTTGCTTAGTGCCTGGCGGGTTCCAGTGGCCCACCAACAGGGCTGAGTTTGTGAAGGGGACACAGTTACCAGTGACGGTAAACTGTTCAAACTAGAAATAAACTACAGTTCCTAGCAGCCTTGGGCCCAGCAGCAAGGGGCTGTTGGGAGTTGTAGCTTAAGTTTGAACACTGTCTGTAGTGCGGTGTGGTGCCAAACTGTCTGGCAATGTCAGCTTCCCCATCAGCCTCCTGCCACCTCCTGTCCCACCTCCCAGACCCTGTGTATCATGCCCCACTGGCGGTCGGCGGTGCTGAGCAATGAAACAGACTGCTGCTGCAGTTTTTCTCTGCTCTGTGCTCCTCTCCTGTGTGGCCAGCATCCACTACTGACTCCAGCAACTTGTCAGCTTCACCCACAAGCCTGGTATGTATAGCCTCTTGCTAAGGCTGGTAAGTGGCACAACTACTGTGGGCATTGTGTATCAGGGGCACAACTATTGTGGGCATTATACGTGTAAGGAGCATGACTACTGTGAGCATTATGTGTGTAAGCAGCAAAACTACTGTGGGCATAATGCATATACAGTGGCGCAGAGAGGGGTGGGAGTGGGTACAAATTACCTGGGCTGCTGGAGGGGCCCAGGTCCACTGTCCTTCCCAATATACCTGTGCTGTGGCTAGTGGCAGCAGCGCCATCTTTCTGGTGATCTATTATGGAAGATGGCGCTGCACATAGAAAGCAAAGACTCTGACACTGTGCCAGAGTCTTTGCTCTCTAGCGGCCAGCATCATCTTCCCAAATATGACTGGGAAGATGGCACTGGCCTATGAGGAGGGACCTGCTTCCTGTTCAAGTAAGGTAGGAAGTGGGTGCCATCCCCCACACCCCACCCTATATTAAAATTGCGCCTCCCCGTATTAAAATTGCACCTCCCTGTGCACAATTATTTTCTTATTTAATTTTTTTTATAGTAACCGGAATCATCACGCCCCCTCTTTTAAGCTACACCCCCTTACCAGGGCCCGACATGGCTCTCTATGACCCTGTGCGTATAAGAGGCACTACTACTGTCGGCATTATGTATATAAGTTGCACTACACTGTGGGCATTAGATGTGTAAGTGGCACAACTACTGTGGGGATTATGTGTATAAGAGGCACTACTACTATGGGCATTATGTGTATAAGGGGTTCTACCACTTTGGGCATTATGTGCGTAAGGGGCACTACTACTGTGGGCATTGTGTATAAGGGGTATTACTGTGTAGTGTAACCTGAATAAGGGGTACTACTGTGTGTCGTAACGTGAATAAGGGACACTACCACTGCATGTGGTTTAATATAAATCAGGGGCACTGAGAATCTAGGTGCTGGGAGGGCTGTCACCAGGTTCAGGGGTGAAGGGATGACTGTGCAAGCTATCAGCAGAGGGGGTAGTGGTGGTGGGGTGGTTTGTCTGTTCGATTTGTCCCATGGTCCGGGGTGGAAGTGTCTGTGCAAGCTGTCAAGAGAGGGGGGGATCTGGCATACATTGACTGATGACCCCCATCAGTTGTTTTGTTTGAGGGAAGGGGGGGGGGGGGAATCAGTGCCTTGCTCAGGGCCCCATGAGGTCTCAATCTGCCTCTGTCTAGTTTTCATTGCTTTAATAAATACACTAATGCCAGAAATATCTTGGATATTTTGTGGTACAAAATTATTTATGTGCTTCACAGACCTCTAATAAGATTACTGAGATCACACACACACACACACACACACACACACACACACACACACACACACACACACACACACACACACACACACACACACACACGTTACCATTATTGCCTCTAGTTTATTCTGAACTAAGCTACTGTACCAGGATTATTTTTTAGAACAATGTGATCCTCCTGCAGCACTCTCGAATTCTTCAACAAACAACAATGGGGGTAATTCTGAGTTGATCGCAGCAGGAACTTTGGCCCTCATTCCGAGTTGATCGTTCGTTATTTTTCATCGCATCGCAGTGAAATTTCGCTTAGTGCGCATGCGCAATAGTCGCACTGCGACTGCGCCAAGTAACTTTGCTATGAAGATTGGATTTTTACTCACGGCTTTTTCTTCGCTCCGGCGATCGTAGTGTGATTGACAGGAAATGGGTGTTACTGGGCGGAAACACGGCGTTTTAGGGGCGTGTGGATGAAAACGCTACCGTTTCCGGAAAAAACGCAGGAGTGGCCAGAGAAACGGGGGAGTGTCTGAGCGAACGCTGGGTGTGTTTCTGACGTCAATCCAGGAACGACAAGCACTGAACTGATCGCACAGGCAGAGTAAGTGTGGAGCTACTCTAAAACTGCTAAGTAGTTTGTGATCGCAATAATGCGAATACATCGGTCGCAATTTTAGGATGCTAAGATACACTCCCAGTAGGCGTAGGCTTAGCGTGTGTAACTCTGCTAAATTCGCCTTGCGACCGATCAACTCGGAATGAGGGCCTTTGTTAGCACTTGGGTAAAACCATGTGCACTGCAGGGGGGCAGATATAACATGTGCAGAGAGAGATAGATTTGGGTGTGGTGAGTTCAATCTGCAGTCTAAATTGCAGTGTAAAAATAAAGCAGCCAGTATTTACCCTGCACAGAAACAAAATAACCCACCCAAATCTAACTCTCTCTGCAAATGTTATATCTGCCCCCCCCTGCAGTGCACATGGTTTTGCCCAACTGCTAAAAAATTTCCTGCTGCGATCAACTTGGAATTACCCCCAATGTATTTAATCATGCATTACCCAGAACAAGTATGATATACAGACACAATGGGGTATATTTACTAAGCTCCCGATTTTGACCGAGATGCCGTTTTTTCTTCAAAGTGTCATCTCGGTTAATCTCGGTCATTTACTAAACACTAATCACGGCAGTGATGAGGGCATTCGTAATTTTTTGCTAGTTCAGGTAAAAAATTACGAATGAATACACCATCGGTCAAATTACGCCTGTTTAGATATGAATCTCGGTCATTTACTAAGAAGTGCAAAGCAAAAAAACACAAAACACTGCCGTGAAAAATTACAACTCGTAAAAAAGTCCTAAAAAAAACAGACCTGCTTTTTTTTTCCGTGATTTGAGATGCATGCAGGGATCCATGAGATCCGTGCATGTATATCAGTGGGAAGGGGTGGGAAAGTGCTTATTTTTGCCAAAAAAATTGCGTGGGGTCCCCCCTCCTAAGCATAACCAGCCTCGGGCTCTTTGAGCCGATCCTGGTTGCAGAAATATGGGAAAAAAAATGACAGGGGTTCCCCCATATTTAAGCAACCAGCATCGGGCTCTGCGCCTGGTCCTGGTCCCAAAAATACGGGGGACAAAAAGAGTAGGGGTCCCCCGTATTTTTAAAACCAGCACCGGGCTCCACTAGCTGGACAGATAATGCCACAGCCGGGGGTCACTTTTATACAGCGCCCTGCGGCCGTGGCATCAAAAATCCAACTAGTCACCCCTGGCGGGGGTACCCTGGGGGAGTGGGGACCCCTTCAATCAAGGGGTCCCCCCCCCCCAGCCACCCAAGGGCCAGGGGTGAAGCCCGAGGCTGTCCCCCCCCATCCAATGGGCTGCGGATGGGGAGGCTGATAGCCATTTGTGATAATGAAAAGATATTGTTTTTAGTAGCAGTACTACAAGTCCCAGCAAGCCTCCCCCGCATGCTGGTACTTGGAGAACCACAAGTACCAGCATGCGGCGGAAAAACGGGCCCGCTGGTACCTGTAGTACTACCACTAAAAAAATACCCAAAAAAACACAAGACACACACACCGTGAAAGTATAATTTTATTACATACATACACACATACATACATACATACTTACCTTATGTTCTCACGCAGGTCGGTCCTCTTCTCCAGTAGAATCCAAGGGCTACCTGTTGAAGAAATTCTACTCACCAGATCCATGGGTCCAGGCTCCTCGGCAAATCCAGGGTTAATCCACGTACTTGAATAAATAAAAAAAAAACGGTGTCCCGACCACGAACTGAAAGGGGACCCATGTTTGCACATGGGTCACCTTCCCACGAATGCCAGAAACCCACTTTGACTTCTGTCTAAGTGGGTTTCTTCAGCCAATCAGGGAGTGCCACGTTGTAGCACTCTCCTGATCAGCTGTGTGCTGCTGTCCTCACTGACAGGCGGCACACGGCAGTGTTACAATGTAGCGCCTATGCGCTCCATTGTAACCAATGCTGGGAACTTTCTGCTCAGCGGTGACGTCACTTTAGGTCAACCGCAGGGCAGAAAGTTCCCATCATTGGTTACAATGTAGCGCATAGGCGCTACATTGTAACACTGCCGTGTGCTGCCTGTCAGTGAGGACAGGAGCACACAGCTGATCAGGAGAGTGCTACAACGTGGCACTCCCTGATTGGCTGAAGAAACCCACTTAGTCAGAAGGCAAAGTGGGTTTCTGGCATTCGTGGAAAGGTGACCCATGTGCAAACATGGGTCACCTTTCAGTTCGAGGTCGGGCAACCGTTTTTTTGTTTTATTCAAGTACGTGGATTAACCCTGGATTTGCCGAGGAGCCTGGACCACTGGATCTGGTGAGTAGAATTTCTTCAACAGGTAGCCCTTGGATTCTACTGGAGAAGAGGACCGACCTGCGTGAGAACATAAGGTAAGTATGTATGTATGTGTGTATGTATGTAATAAAATTATACTTTCACGGTGTGTGTGTCTTGTGTTTTTTTGGGTATTTTTTTAGTGGTAGTACTACAGGTACCAGCGGGCCCGTTTTTCCGCCGCATGCTGGTACTTGTGGTTCTCCAAGTACCAGCATGCGGGGGAGGCTTGCTGGGACTTGTAGTACTGCTACTAAAAACAATATCTTTTCATTATCACAAATGGCTATCAGCCTCCCCATCCGCAGCCCATTGGATGGGGGGGGACAGCCTCGGGTTTCACCCCTGGCCCTTGGGTGGCTGGGGGGGGGGGACCCCTTGATTGAAGGGGTCCCCACTCCCCCAGGGTACCCCGGCCAGGGGTGACTAGTTGGATTTTTGATGCCACGGCCGCAGGGCACTGTATAAAAGTGACCCCCGGCTGTGGCATTATCTGTCCAGCTAGTGGAGCCCGGTGCTGGTTTTAAAAATACGGGGGACCCCTACTCTTTTTGTCCCCCGTATTTTTGGAACCAGGACCAGGCGCAGAGCCCGATGCTGGTTGCTTAAATATGGGGGAACCCCTGTCAATTTTGTCCCCATATTTCTGCAACCAGGATCGGCTCAAAGAGCCCGAGGCTGGTTATGCTTAGGAGGGGGGACCCCACGCATTTTTTTTTTGGGATTTTACATTGTTTAATTAAAAAAAAAAAAAATAAGAACCCCAGCACGGATCACACAGATCCGGCCGAGATTGATTGTAAAAAAAAAACGGCAGTGTTTTGCTAATCACTGCCGTAAAAATAGGTAAAAAAAAACGAATGACATCGACATCGGAAGAAAAGAAAAACCCGAATACGACAGCTTAGTAAATCCATCGTAATCAATTCAAAAAGTTGCAGTTTTACACTGTCGATGTCATTCGTGATTGAACTTTGACCTTTTTTCGGAAATTACTAATCTTAGTAAATTTACCCCAATGTGGTAAATTTACTAAGATTCGTATTTTCCCGTTTGAGGTCAAAGTTCAATCACGAATGACATCGAAAGTGTAAATATGCAACTTTTTGAATTGATTACGACTAATTTACTAAGCTGCCGTATTCTGCATTTTCGGGTTTTCCGATGTCGATGTCATTCGTTTTTTTTGGCAGTGTTTTACGTGAGTGACTTGTAAAACACTGCCGACTTTAATACAATGAATCTCGGCCGGATCTGAGAGATCCGTGCTGGGCTTCATTGTGCAGCTTGTAATAAAAAAAAAAAATGTTTAAATGTTAAAAAAAAATTGCGTGGGGTCCCCCCTCCTAAGACAAACCAGCCTCGGGCTCTTTGAGCCGATCCTGGTTGCAGAAATATGGGGAAAAAATGGACAGGGGTTCCCCCATATTTAAGCAACCAGCATCGGGCTCTGCGCCTGGTCCTGGTTCCAAAAATACGGGGAACAAAAAGAGTAGGGGTCCCCCGTATTTTTGAAACCAGCACCGGGCTCCACTAGCTGGACAGATAATGCCACAGCCGGGGGTCACTTTTATACAGTGCCTTGCGGCCGTGGCATCAAATATCCAACTAGTCACCCCTGGCCGGGGTACCCTGGGGGAGTGGGGACCCCTTCAATCAAGGGGTCCCCCCCCCCAGCCACCCAAGGGCCAGGGGTGAAGCCCGAGGCTGTCCCCCCCATCCAATGGGCTGCGGATGGGGGGCTGATAGCCTTTGTGAAAAGTGATTGATATTGTTTTTAGTAGCAGTACTACAAGGCCCAGCAAGCCTCCACCGCAAGCTTGTACTTGGAGAACCACAAGTACCAGCATGCGGAGGAAAACCGGGTTGACCGAAAGTGACTTCACCGCTGACCTGAAAGTTCCCACCATTGGTTACAATGGAGCGCATAGGCGCTACATTGTAACACTGCCGTGTGCCGCCTGTCATACAGTACAGGAGCACACAGCCGATCAGGAGGGTGCCACAACGTGGCGCTCCCTGATTGGCTGAAGAAACCCACTTAGACATCAGTCAGAGTGGGTTTCTGGCATTCGGGGAAAGGGGGCCCATGTGAAAACATGGGTCCCCTTTCAGTTCGTGGTCGGGTATCCGTTTTTTTATTTTTTCAAGTACGTGGATTACAAAAGGATTTACCGAGGAGCCGAAAACACTGGATTATGTGAGTATAATTTTTTCTACAGGTACACCATGGATTCTACTGGAGAAGAGGACCGACCTGCGTGGGAACATAAGGTAAGTATGTGTATATGGAGGTGTGGATGGATGTATTAAAGTTATACTTTCAAGGTGTGTGTGTGATGTCTTTATTGGGGTATTTTTTTAGTAGTAGTACTACAGGTACCAGCGGGCCCGTTTTTCCGCCGCATGCTGGTACTTGTGGTTCTCCAAGTACCAGCTTGCGGTGGAGGCTTGCTGGGCCTTGTAGTACTGCTACTAAAAACAATATCAATCCCTTTTCACAAAGGCTATCAGCCCCCGCAGCCCATTGGATGGGGGGGACAGCCTCGGGCTTCACCCCTGGCCCTTGGGTGGCTGGGGGGGGACCCCTTAATTGAAGTGACTAGTTGGATATTTGATGCCACGGCCGCAAGGCACTGTATAAAAGTGACCCCCGGCTGTGGCATTATCTGTCCAGCTAGTAGAGCCCGGTGCTAGTTTCAAAAATACGGGGGACCCCTACTCTTTTTGTTCCCCGTATTTTTGGAACCAGGACCAGGCGCAGAGCCCGATGCTGGTTGCTTAAATATGGGGGAACCCCTGTCCATTTTTTTCCCCATATTTCTGCAACCAGGATCGGCTCAAAGAGCCCGAGGCTGGTTTGCCTTAGGAGGGGGGACCCCACGCAATTTTTTTCCAGAAAATTTAGAACATTTCCCCCCCCCCTTCCCACTGAAAAACATGCACGGATCTCATGGATCCGTGCATGCCTATACAAACACGGGATAAAAAAGCAGGTCTGGTTTTTTTTAGCACTTTTTCACGATTTGTATTTTATCACGGCAGTGTTTGGCAATTGTCGGCAGTGTTTGTGTTTTGCACTTTTTAGTAAATGACCGATTTCTACCAAATTGCAGGCGTATTTGACCGATGGTGTATTGATTCGTGATTTTTTCCTAGGACTTCCAAAATATTACGAATGCCCTCATCACTGCCGTGATTTTTGCTTAGTAAATTACCGAGATGACACTTTGAAGAAAAAACGGCATCTCGGTCAAAATCGGGACCTTAGTAAATATACCCCAATGTTTCACTTCCACTAGAATTTAGGTTCCTAAAGAACAGTGCATATTGAAATAAATAAATGGCAATAAATGTATGTGTGTGTTTTTTTCTTTGGGTGCAATGAATGTGTGTTTTATTTTTTTCCTGTGGGAGCAAATGTGTGTGTTTTTCCTGTGAGGGACAATGTTTGTGTTTTTTTTTCTGGCTTGGGACAATGTGTGCATTTTTTTCCTGTGGGGGATAATGTGTTTTTCCTTCGTCCTAGAGGATGCTGGGGACTCCAAAAGGACCATGGGGTATAGACGGGATCCGCAGAAGACATGGGCACTTTAAGACTTTAATGGGTGTGAACTGGCTCCTCCCTCTATGCCCCTCCTCCAGACCTCAGTTAGATTCTGTGCCCAGAGAGACTGGACACACACTAGGGGAGCTCTACAGAGTTTCTCTAGAAAAGACTTTTGTTAGGTTTTTTATTTTCAGGCAGCACTGCTGGCAACAGGCTCCCTGCTTCATGGGACTGAGGGGAGAGAAGCAGACCTACTCCTGTGAGTTCAAAGGCTCTGCTTCTTAGGCTACTGGACACCATTAGCTCCAGAGGGTCCGATCACTTGGTGCACCTAGCTGCTCGTTCCTGGAGCCGCGCCGTCGTCCCCCTCACAGAGCCTGAAAAGAGAAGCCGGGTGAGTATCAGATGCAAGAAGACTTCAGAGGCGGCAGAAGACTTCTGATCTTCGGAGGTACCGCGCAGCGGTCGTGCTGCGCACCATTGCTCCCACACACTAACAGCACTATATGGGTGCAGGGTGCAGAGGGGGCGCCCTGGCAGCAATTAAACCTCGTTTGGGGTCTGGCACAACAGTATACAGTGCATAGGCACTGTATACAGACCCCCGCCAGTATAAATAAAAGCGGGACACAAGCGCGTCATGTAGGGGGCGGGGTTTCGTCCTCCAGCTCTAATCAGCGCCATTTTCTCTTCACAGCAAGCTGCAGAGACGCTGGTCCTGGCCCTTCACTTCTGTCTCAAGTAACGGTGCAAAAGCAGGGGGGGGGGGCACAGCATATTTGGCATTGTATTTATTTGCATATAAAAGCGCTGCTAGGTCTGGGGTTTTTGTATATTCCTTCAGACCGGGTGAGGCGCTGGGTGTGAGCTGGCAAACTCCCTTTCTTTCTCTCTGTAGGGCCTTACTGTGGGTCTGTCCCTTATAGCATAGTGTGATAGTGGGTGTCGGTACGCGTGTGTCGACATGTCTGAGGCTGGATGCTCTTCCCAGGAGGAGGCTGGTGCGGGGGCAGAACATAATGTGGGAGTGACTCCGTCGGCACAGCTGACTGCTGATGGGTAGATATGTGGAATGTTTTAAATGCAAGTGCGGCTTTGTTGCATAAGAGATTAGACAAATCTGAGTCTCAGAACCAACCGTGGAGACAATCCATGGGAGATGTTTTGTCACAAACTCAGACTTCAGGGTCACAGAAACGACCGTTTACCCAGATAGCAGATACAGATACCGACACGGATTCGGACTCCAGTCTCGACTATAATGATGCCAAGTTGAATCCCAAACTGGCTAAGAGCATTCAGTACATGATTGTGGCGATAAAGGACGTGTTACATATCACTGAGGACTCCGCTGTCCCTGAGACAATGGTCTGTATGTTTAAAGGAAAGAAACCTGAGGTAACATTTCCTCCCTCTCATGAACTTAACGCTCTTTTTGAAAAGGCTTGGGAAGCTCCTGATAAAAAGTGGCTGATTCCCAGGAGACTTTCTATGGCATACCCATTTCCCTCTGAGGATAGGTTAGGGTGGGAGTCAATTCCCACAGTGGACAAAGCTCTAGTGCGATTGTCCAAGAAGGTGGCGCTACCGTCCCCTGGATAACTTGTCATCTGACATAGACACCCTGGATAGGGATAGCGTGCTTTTGACGCTGGGTCATATCTAAGAAGCTCTGCCCTATAAAGGTGGAGTTTTGTTTGGTGAGGGCCTCGCGGACCTGGTTTCTACAGCTACCGCGGGTAAGTCTTCTTTTCTGCCGTTTGTCCCTCCACAGCAAAAGAAAACGCCTCACTATCAGATGCAGTCCTTTCGGTCTAATAAATTCAAAAAAGGACGAGGGTCCTCCTTCCTTGCTGCTAGAAAATATGTGTCAAATATGTGTCTTGGTGCGAATCCAAGAAGGCTCCTACGGAAGAATTTCAGCTGGGTCGGTTTCTCCATTTTTTGCAAGCTGGTGTGGAGGCGGGCCTAAAGTTGGGATCTATTAAAGTGCAGATTTCGGCTTATCAATTTTCTTTCAAAGGGAATTGGCCTCGCTTCAAGAAGTACAGACTTTCGTGAAGGGCGTGCTGCACATCCAACCTCCATTTGTGCCCCCAGTGGCACCGTGGGACCTTAACGTGGTATTACAGTTCCTTACATCACATTGGTTTGAACCTTTGCAAAAGGTTTATTTGAAATTTCTCACTTGGAAAGTGGTCATGCTATTGGCCTTGGCGTCCGCGAGGCGGGTGTCGGAATTGGCGGTTTTGTCTCACAAAAGCCCCTATTTGGTTTTCCATGTAGATAGAGCGGAATTGAGGACTTGTCAACAATTCCTACCAAAGGTGTTTTCTTTGTTTCACATGAACCAACCTATTGTAGTTCCTGTGGCTTCTGAAGCCTTGGGTGATTCAAAGTCTCTCGATGTGGTCAGAGCTTTGAAAATTTATGTAGCCAGAACGGCTTGTATCAGGAAAACTGAGGCGCTGTTTGTCCTGTATGCTTCCAACAAGATTGGGGCTCCTGCTTCTAAGCAGACTATTGCACGCTGGATTTGTAATACGATTCAGCATGCTCATTCTACGACTGGTTTGCCGTTACCGAAATCGGTGAAAGCCCATTCCACTAGGAAGGGGGGCTCGTATTGGGTGGCTGCCCGGGGTGTCTCGGCATTACAACTTTGCCGAGCAGCTACTTGGTCGGGTTCAAACACTTTTGCAAAATTCTACAAGTTTGATACCCTGGCTGATGAGGACCTCATGTTTGCTCAATCGGTGCCGCGGAGTCATCCGCACTCTCCCGTCCGGTCTGGAGCTCCTTTTGGAGTCCCCAGCATCCTCTAGGACGTATGAGAAAATAGGATTTTAATACCTACCGGTAAATCCTTTTCTCTTAGTCCGTAGAGGATGCTGGGCGCCCGTCCCAGTACGGACTCTATCTGCAGTACTTGTTATTAGTTATTGCTTTTGTTACACAAGGGTTGTGTTTGGTTCAATCAGCTTGTTAAATAAATAAAATAACCGCGCTGTGACTGGGATTTGAGTGCTTTAGCAGCTTTGTATAAAAAATTATTAGTAAATTATTGTAAAACAAAGCGCTTGAATATAAGAACAATATGTGTGAGTGGTAACCTGTTAAAAGAAAAAATGAGTAGTGCAATACCTGAAAGGAAAAAAAGGGGTTAGATTAATGTTTACAGCCCTTTTAGAATGTGCTGCGGATTCCAATTATATTCCTGAGGTTCCAAATGTGCCGTTTAAATGAAGCTGAATATAGGTGAAGTCGGTACCTAACTTTCCCTATACTACCAACCTTGATGAGGTGGTGCAGTCCGTCTGCTTCTGTGCTCCTACGGCTGGTTCCCCCGCTCCGTCTTCCTGCTCTCTCCGGCCGCCCGATTCGTGCGCTGTGCAGCGCTTAATGACTGATCGCTGTCCCGGTCTGTGTGGCGGCTTGTGAAGAGAAAGTCCAGCAGCGTGCTGGTGAAGAGACAACGGACCGGAAACTGAATTAAATAAATTCTTGGAATATATGAAAAATAACACACAAAATCTAGATTTCACTACTATGAGCAGTAGAGAAATGGTCATCTACCTTGATTTGGAGATATATATTTCAGAAAATATGCTGCACACAAGGACGCACACTAAAACTGTTAGTAGTAACAGTATGCTACCAACTAGCAGTAACCATCACGTGAACTGGACAAAAAACATACCCGGAAGTCAATTCAGAAGGATTAAAAGAAATTGTTCTCAGCAACATAATTTCATAACACAAACAAACCAGCTCAAAATACAATTTCTCGAAAAAGGTTACAAAGAAACAGCTTTAAACCAGGAAATAGAAAAACTTTCAAACACGGATAGGAGTGAATTAATTCAATATAAACAAAAACAAGAAACATCAAATTTCCAAATGGCATTTATCACTCAATATAACAGTCAGCATAGCCATTTTGAGTCCATTCTTCAGAAACATTGGCACATTCTTCGTTTAGACACAGTTAAAAGAATTGATCCCTGAGAAACCCAAGATCATATACAAGCGAGCAAAAAATTTAAAACAGGAGCTCACAAGAAGCTTTCTACCACAGGAGGAACCAAAAGGAATACGAAGTAAGAACAAGGGACATCATGTTTGTCTGAATTGTAATGCTTGTAAAAATGCAGGTATCCTTTCAAACACACCAATTAATGATTTCATGTCACAAATTTCAAAGAGGGTCTATAATATCAAAGACACTGTCACCTGTAACACAGAGGGGGTAATCTACTTACTGGAGTGTCCCTGTCACAAACAATATATTGGTCAGACAAAAAGAAAATTAAAAATACGAGTAATGGAGCACATATATAATATAAAAAAAGGACTAACAACACACAGTGTGTCGAAACATTTCTTGGACCATCATGGCAAGAATCCGAATGGTCTAAAATTCATAGGAATTCAAAAAATACAACAGCATTGGAGAGGAGGAAATTTCTCAGATTTACTGAAGAAAAAAGAAACAGAATGGATCTTTGCCTTACAAACCCTCCAACCTTTTGGTCTAAATGTGGACATCGAACTAAATGTTTTCTTGAAATAAATAATAAAAACAAACACACACATATAATTTTAATAATTAAATCACAGAACATTTTGATATGTTTACTTGCTTTCACATACACATATAGAGTGCAATACCTATAGGTTTTAAACAATTTTTTTTTTGCCATGTGCATGCCGCCTTTTTACTTGGTATTTCCTGGCAATTAGACCTGGGAATGTCTTTTACTAATAAAGTTTTTTCACAAAAAAAAGGGAATGTTTTCCTATAAAAAATCAAGACGGCTAAACCTGCGCCATCCATGATTAAGGGCTTGCAGCCTGAAACGCGTCGGAGGAAGCGCTAACATTCACGGACTCCACTTCAAAACAAAAAACTGCTTTGTCTCTTCACCAGCACGCTGCTGGACTTTCTCTTCACAAGCCGCCACACAGACCGGGACAGCAATCAGTCATTAAGCGCTGCACAGCGCACGAGTCGGGCGGCCGGAGAGAGCAGCAAGACGGAGCGGGGGAACCAGCCGTAGGAGCACAGAAGCAGACGGACTGCACCACCTCATCAAGGTTGGTAGTATAGGGAAAGTTAGGTACCGACTTCACCTATATTCAGCTTCATTTAAACGGCACATTTGGAACCTCAGGAATATAATTGGAATCCGCAGCACATTCTAAAAGGGCTGTAAACATTAATCTAACCCCTTTTTTTCCTTTCAGGTATTGCACTACTCATTTTTTTCTTTTAACAGGTTACCACTCACACATATTGTTCTTATATTCAATCAGCTTGTTGCTGATTTTTTGGTTCATGCTGTTAACTGGTTAGTTAAATGCCATGTTGTACGGTGTGTTGTGGTGTGAGCTGGTATGTGTCTCACCCTTAGTTAACAAAAATCCTTTCCTCGAAATGTCTGTCTCCCTGGGCACAGTTCCTATAACTGAGGTCTGGAGGAGGGACATAGAGGGAGGAGCCAGTTCACACCCATTTAAAGTCTTAAAGTGCCCATGTCTCCTGCGGATCCCGTCTATACCCCATGGTCCTTTTGGAGTCCTCAGCATCCTCTACGGACTAAGAGAAAAGGATTTACCGGTAGGTATTAAAATCCTGTTTTCTGTTTATTTTTCCTGTGGATTTTTTTTTTCATGAAAATATGTGTAGCACAGACAGCAGCTAGACAGGCTCAACTGTCATTTTAGACACACATCTGGTAGCCCCCAGGTTAATTTTGATGATGAGCTGCTCCACTGTAGCATGTCGTTCGGTCCTCACGCCTCTTCGTAGCCAACATTCACCTCTCAGCGGTGTCCTGTGGAACATAATCTGTGGGGGTAATTCAGAATTGATCGCAGCAGCAAATTTGTTAGCAGTTAGGCAAAACCATGTGCACTGCAGGGGGGGCAGATATAACATGTGCAGAGAGAATTAGGTTTGGGTGGGTTATTTTGTTTCTGTGCAGGCTAAATACTGGCTGCTTTATTTTTACACTGCAATTTAGATTTCAGTTTGATCACACCCCACCCAAATCTAACTCTCTCTGCACATGTTATATCTGCCCCCCCTACAGTACACATGCGTTTGCCCAACGTCTAACAAATTTGCTGCTGCGATCAGCTCTGAATTACCCCCATAGATTCTGAATTAGGCCCTATGAGAGACCAACAGTGGAGTTATTTGTTCCACACAGTGTCCAGCATGTTAGATGGAAGATATATTGATATGACCACCTCCTACTGCGTAGCCCATGAAGTACGTCATGTGTCATGCTCTGGCTTGGTGGGTACGTAAGGTATGTGATAGGCCATCTGCACACATCTCACTTGTTGCTGTCATGGGTAAAAGGGACGATTTATCAGATTTGCAAAAAGGGATGATTATTGGCTTTTGTTTCGAGGGTGGCAGTATTTCTGAAACAGTGAAGTTTGTGAACTGTTCGCCTGCTGCTGTGGTGAAGGTGTACCGTGACTGGACTAATGGCTCCATTGTGAATAACTGACATGGAAACTGCTGTCTGCGAAGCACCATGTGTCATAGATCTGAGAGATGAACGTCGGCTGCAAAGGTGCATGAGAGTCGACTGACATGCTAAAGTGGAGCAGCTCTTCGTCAAAATGAACCTAGGAGCTACCAGATGTGTGACTAAAGTGGCAGCTACTGTTTGTGCTGCACACAGCGGTTGCTGTTAGCTGGTGGTCATAATAATGTGTATAAGAGTACTAGGTTTAGGGAATATGTACATTGGTAGAAAACGGGATTAAAGGTTAGTTATAAATGGGGCTGCAGGTTATTATTTGTGCAGCACAGGAATCAGCATTTGGCATAGCACTTACTGTGTCTACATTTACTGATGACAATAATATATATATATATATATATATATATATATATGTGTGTGTGTGAGCATACACACATACAACATTGAAAACAGCCGAAATGCATTGAGATGTTGTTTATAATAACAGTTGTGTGTATATATACTATATATATATATATATATATATATATATATATATCTCAGAGGTGACTTTATACCACGAACATTGTTTACAATGTACTTGTAGTGTACAGTATATTGTGTTATTATCTGCTGTGCAAAGCAAAAGGCAGAGAACAGTTTGGCATCAAACGTAGCAGGAAACCAGATTTATCCAGATCAGCTCTATTGAACTTCGCACTTTAGTTCCTTTTAGTTATGATGCAAAGCAAAAGTGTAAATCATCTTTGTAGATCATAAGCTGTAGAAATTGGTTAATACAGTTAAGTATATCGGTTTTATATAACTGTGTGTATATTTGGAACAATTTAATACATAGATGTCCTTAGGTGACATGTTGTAATTCAGCGCAAGATGTATTAACCTGTAGAAGGCATAATGAAGTGATAAACAGTGATATGTGCAAGGTGATAAACGCACCAGCCAATCAGTTCCAATATGTAAATTAACAGTTAGGATCTGATTGGCTGGTGCCTTTATCACCTTGCACATATCACTGGTTTATCACTTCCTTATGCCTTCACCGGGTTAATACATCTGCCCCTCAGTTATGTATAGTATGGCGGATTATACTATACACCGGTTTTCCTTTTTAAAACACACTTAAATAATGATTTATATTAAGCTACATTATCAAAGCAACTGGAAAGACAATGGGGGTCATTCCGAGTTGTTCGCTCGTTGCCGATTTTCGCTATGCTGCGATTTGTTGCTAAGTGCGCATGTGCAAGGCACGCAGGGCGCATGCGCTTAGTTATTTAACACAAAACTTAGCAGTTTTGCTGTGGCTTCAGCGGCGCTTTTCAGTCGCACTGCTGATCGGTGTGTGATTGACAGGAAAGGGGCGTTTCTGGGTGGCAACTCAGCGTTTTCCCGGCGTTTGCAAAAAAAGGCAGGCGTGTTAGGAAAAAACGCGGGAGTGGCTGGGGAAACGGGGGGGAGTGGCTGGCCGAACGCAGGGCGTGTTTGTGACTTCAAACCAGGAACTAAACGGACTGAGCTGATTGCAATCTGTGGGTAGGTCCGGAGCTACTCAGAAACTGCAAATAATTATTTAGTAGCAATTCTGCTATTCTTTCGTTCGCTATTCTGCTATGCTAAGATACACTCCCAGAGGGCGGCGGCCTAGCGTGAGCAATGCTGCTAAAAGCAGCTAGCGAGCGAACAACTCGGAATGACCCCCAATGTGAGATGTGTTTTTTTCAGTAGCTGAAATAAGTTTTGTGCCAGAAACTATTGTCATTTTTAATTCAGCTGCTGGGCTCGAGTGACAATCTAGGTAGCTTTAGTCTGACCTTACCTGGCATGTCCTGATGTTTCATTGTAGACTCTGCTAGATTATATCTTCCACAGTAACAGAGAGATACAGTGTTTGGGCCTCCAGCTGTACATGCTTGTGTTAGTACATAATGTGACCAGGATGGGTGTGCTGTTTCTTAGCAAATTAGGGTCAAGCAGACAGATGAGTTGATTGCAGTCATTGTTATCTGCTTCTAGCACAACACAACAAATCAGTTCTGCTTAATGTTATTCTGTATAGTGAATTATAGTTACATTAGTTTTATATTCATTTTGATTTTGTTTCTTTTATTTTTCACCTGTGATTTTGTTTCTTACATAAAGTGCTGTGAACCCAAAAAATGGAAAGCGTTTGATGGAAAAACGACTGAAATGGATACTCAATTTACTATTCGCGCCAGGGAGCTGCGTGACATCTACACCAGTATTAATACCAAGTCCTTTACTAATGATGAGAGGCTTGATGCACTTTTGACACTTAAACATACTGTCAAGGTAATATATATTTATCATGCTAGTTACATGTAAATTTGCTTTATAACATTGACAATATACCATTTCTTTTTATTATTAATCTACACTCTTTCCAGGTTTTATTAAAATTTACGAAATTAGACTTAGACACTGGGCCGAAGTGGGAGCAGCGTGTGGGTAGATTGATGGATGAGCAATGAAAAATGTATATAGAAATGATCATTTGTATGTATATATATATATATTTAGTATAAAATGTAAAAAAAAAAAAAAGCACCTTTGGCACGGTGAGACTGTATACGAATTGCGTAGCTATTTCCACTCTACAGCAACAATTTCATTTTCTACCAGCTTAAACCTGCAAAGGCAGACTCTCACTCTGCACTTTTAATGCGACCGGTTTTGTGGCATCACATTGCAGTTTGGGGAACATCAATTTAATAATAAACTAAGCACACATACTGGTGTGACTTGTGACAAAGGCAATCATCCGTGAACTCTCACAATTAGGCCCAGATTTATCAATCCTTGGAGAGTGATAAATATCACAGTGATAAAGTACCAACCAGTCAGCTCATAACTGTCATTTTTCAAACCCAGCCTTTAACATGGCAGTTAAGTGCTGGTTGGTTGGTACTTTATTACCATGCAATTTATCACTCTTCACGGCTTGATAAATCTGGGCTATAATGTGAACCATATATGAGACTAAACATAACGTTGTCATATTAATAAAAAGAAACAGAAGGTGAGATGGTAAAAATATGTCTACAAGTCCATTTAGTTTCTCTCTTTTTTTATTGTCTTTGTTTTGACAAAACAACAATAAAATATGTATTTAATTGAAAGAGATGATACCAGGGTCCAAACTCACATTGCTGGGCCAAATAGCACATTTTTGGTGGGAAGAGATACAATGCCAGTCCATTCCAGTGCCCGTCCCACTGCTCTTTCATCAGTTTATTGATCACTATCATTATTTCATTCTTGGCCTTTCAGTCAGTACATATTTCCCCAAATAAGCCATAATGGAGTAGTGCTTTCAGTGCTCTTACACCTAGTTTCTGATATTTACCAGCACTCACTGGCATATTTATAATGGGTGCAGTGTGTGCGGTGCACAAGGGCCCCTGGGGTCAAGGGGGGCCAACACAGCGCACCCTGCACCCATTATTGTTAATACCCTCCGGAATCCTGCGGCACAGCAGCAACGCTGCAGAAATCACTGGAAAAATGTTGCAGTGCCATCTTCCCATTGTTTTGTGCATGCACAGTAGGAAAATCATTGGGAAAATGGCTGCTGTGCACTTTAGGTTCTGGGACAGCGCTAGGGTGCCCTAGGGACCCTAGTGCCCAGAGCTACAGCGCTGCCAGCTAGAGACAAGGGGGCCCAGACAGAACCTGCACACGGGCCTCCTCATCTCTAGATACGCCCTTGGCAATACTCTCAAGTTTGTCATGCTGTCTACAGAATGAATCAATTCCTTTTGTATTACATGTGCTGTGCTGTACTTTACAAATACACAGACATACTATGGTTATGTTTTCTGTCCTGGGGGAAAGTATGTAAATGAAATGTTATACCCATGAGACAAACTACTGGGAGAACTGGTGTAACCAGATTAGATATTATCAATAAAAGGACATGTTAGTTTGCAGAGAGAAAAACCTAATATAGTTTTAACATGGTTAAATAACTTCAAAGATGCGCGACCAGCAAAAGACACTGAGTGCTACTCAGAATCAGGCCCTTTTTGTATGACGTTTGCAGTATTGGCTGGCACTAGTCCTAGGACAAATACATACAATAATGGGGGTCATTCCGAGTTGATCGCTCGCTAGCAGTTTTTAGCTATGCCGTGTATTTTAGCTTAGCAGAAGTGCGAACGGTTGTATCGCGGAGCGGCTACAAAAATTTTTTGTGTCGTTTCAGAGTAGCTCAAAACCTACTCAGCGCTTGCGATCACTTCAGACTATTCAGTTCCGGATTTGATGTCACAAACCCGCCCAGCCACGCCTGCGTTTTTCCACACACTCCCTGAAAATGGTCAGTTGCCACCCAGAAATGCCCACTTCATGTCAATCACTCTGCGGCAAGCAGTGCGACTGAAATGCATCGCTAGACCCTGTGTAAAACTACATCATTCGTTGTGCCCGTACGTCACGTGTACGCATTGCGCCGCATACGCATGCGCAGAACTGCCATTTTTTTGCCTGATCGCTGCGCTGGGAACAATTGCAGCTAGCGATAAACTCGGAATGACCCCCAATATTCCCAGAAGACTTGTACTCTCTCTGTTAGCAAGGATGTGGCTCGCTTGTCTCTAACAGGCAAAACACCCCTGCCAACAGAAAGAGAAGAAATCTTCTGTATATAAATCAGCAATGGAGATCGGGCTATCAGAATTGTTTATTCCTTTATTCTTTACATTTATATGACTTTGTGGCATGTTGTCATTTAAAAACTCATTTTCAGGAACATGATTGCAAATTAACCGAGGAGATTGTAGAACTGATTGACAGAGAAGCTGACCTTTTAATGCGCGGGGTAAAAAACTGCAACCTAGACGGTCTACGAAAAAGAATATCAACTCTTTTCCTACAATACATAAAGATCCCCACTTTTAACCCTGAAGTTTCCAGATTGCTCAAGGTAATAACTGTACCATACTTTATCAGTTATTAAATGGAACTTTTAATTGTATTTTCATGTATAGTTAAATACATAATGTAACGCAGAAAATATAAGTTGACACTTTACTGTAGCCTACTTAGGTCTGAATGTAAACACATCAAAAAGTGAGTAGCATACAGTATGTGTTAACAGACATACATGTATTAAGTTTGATTACAGAAATACTAAACTGTATCAGTCATTTCAAATTGTATATACAGATGTGTCGGGATGTAGTTTTGTGACCGGCGGTCTCACAAAACCTCCCCCTACGTCCCGCAACCCGGAGAATCCCAACAGTTGGCATGCCGAGTAGCAGGCACTACTCCCACAACACACATAGAGTGGGAATGGAAAATGAGGCACAAGGGGCTTGTTGCGCTCACCCCAAACCCCCCCGCCGGCATGCATATCCAACCCAATGTGTCCCCTTACACTGTGGCCATTTTGCTGCGCACAGGTCGCTGCATATCGTATGCTCCCAACATGCATAGACTTCAATGGGTGCCCGCTTCCCATTGATTTTTATGGGAGCCTGCAGCAATGTTTATGCACATGGCAGCGAAGCTGTAGCAGGACACATCTGTACAGAGTGCCTAATTCATGTTAGTATGCAATGGAGCAGTTATCGGCAAACTGCATGTGCCGTGATAGAGATGACATGCGCGATGGTCCCGCTATGATCCCGCTTGCACTGAGAACTTTGTCGCAGAGTGACTGACAGGAAGCGGCCGTTTGGGATGGTAACGGGAAGTTTGTGGGGAGTGGTTGAGAAACGCAGGCGTGTCATGACGTTTTTGGGGTGTGGATCTTCTGACGGCTGTGTGATCGTACATGCAAATACATGGTATCTCAGTGGCTACTGCTGTGGCCAGTCTGTCCAGCCATAGACCAACCCTTAGCTTCGATGTTCTCCATATTTGTATTTAGTCCGCTAATGTGTACGCAACTGAGATTGATCTTGTGATGAGTCCGGTATTATGTAATCATTTAATAATACACTGAATAATAATTTCTCTAACGTCCTAGTGGATGCTGGGAACTCCGTAAGGACCATGGGGAATAGCGGGCTCCGAAGGAGGCTGGGCACTCTAGAAAGATCTTAGACTACCTGGTGTGCACTGGCTCCTCCCACTATGACCCTCCTCCAAGCCTCAGTTAGATTTCGTGCCCGGCCGAGGTTGGATGCACACTAGGGGCTCTCCTGAGCTCTTAGAAAGTAATAGTCTTAGATTTTTTTTTTGTTTTCAGTGAGACCTGCTGGCAACAGGCTCACTGCAGCGAGGGACTAAGGGGAGAAGAAGCGAACTCGCCTGCTTGCAGCCGGATTGGGCTTCTTAGGCTACTGGACACCATTAGCTCCAGAGGGATCGACCGCAGGCCCAGCCTTGATGTTCGGTCCCGGAGCCGCGCCGCCGTCCCCCTTACAGAGCCAGAAGCAAGAAGATGGTCCGGAAAATCGGCGGCATGAAGACTCTGTCTTCACCAAGGTAGCGCACAGCACTGCAGTTGTGCGCCATTGCTCCTCTCACACACTTCACACTTCGGTCACTGAGGGTGCAGGGCGCTGGGGGGGGCGCCCTGAGGCAGCAATAAAAACACCTTGGCTGGCTAAAATACCTCAATATATGGCCCCAGGGGCTATATATGAGGTAAATACCCCTGCCAGAATTCCATAAAAAACGGGAGAATAGGCCGCGAAAAAGGGGCGGAGCCTATCTCCTCAGCACACTGGCGCCATTTTCCCTCACAGCTCCGCTGGAAGGAAGCTCCCTAGCTATCCCCTGCAGTCTACAAAGGGTTAATAAAGAGAGGGGGGGCACTAAATTTAGGCGCAGTATACATTATATATAAAAACAGCAGCTATAGAGGACATAACTCAGTTAGTCCCTGCATTATATAGCGCTCTGGTGTGTGCTGGCATACTCTCACTCTGTCCCCCCAAAGGGCTTTTGTGGGTCCTGTCCTCGTTTAGAGCATTCCCTGTGTGTCTGCGGTGTGTCGGTATGGCTGTGTCGACATGTTGAATGAGGAGGCTTATATGGTGACGAAACAGAGGCCGATATATGTGATGTCGCCCCCTGTGGGGCCGACACCAGAGTGGATAGATAGGTAAAAGGTATTAACCGACAGTGTCAACTCCTTACATAAAAGGGTGGATGACGTAACAGCTGTGGGACAGCCGGCTTCGCAGCCCGCGCCTGCCCAGGCGTCTCAAAGGCCATCAGGGGCTCAAAAACGCCCGCTCTCTCAGATGGCAGACACAGATGTCGACACGGAGTCTGACTCCAGTGTCGACAAGGTGGAGACATATACACAATCCACTAGGAACATCCGTGACTTGATCCCGGCAATAAAAAATGTGTTATACATTTCTGACTTTAACCCAAGCACCTCTATAAATGGGTTTTAGGTTTGGGGAGAAAAAACAGGCAGTGTTTTGTTCCCCCATCAGATGAATAAATGAAGTGTGTGAAAAGCGTGGGTTCCCCCGTTAAGAAACTGGTAATTTATAAAAAGTTACTGATGGCGTACCCTTTCCCGCCAGGAGGATAAGTTACGCTGGGAGATATCCCCTAGGGTGGATAAGGCGCTCACACGTTTGTCAAAAAAGGTGGCACTGCCGTCTTAGGATACGGCCACTTTAATAGGTACCTGTTGATAAAAAACAGGAGGCTATCCTGAAGTCTGTATTTACACACTCAGGTACTAGACTGAGACCTGCAGATAGTGCTGCTGCAGCGTGGTCGGTGACCCTGTCAAACAGGGATACTAGTTGGCAAACATAAAAACATATTAAAGACGTCGTCTTATATATGGGGGATGCACAGAGGGATATTTTGCCGGCTGGCATCAAAAATAAATGTAATGTCCATTCTGTCAGACCTGTCACTGGACAGGTGATGCTGACTTAAAAAGCGCATAGAGAGCCTTATAAGGGTGAGGAATTATAAGGGGATGGTCTCTGGGACCTCGTATCCACAGCAACTGCTGGGAAGAAATAATTTTACCTCAGGTTTTCTCACAGACAAAGGTACAGTCCTTTCGGCTTCAGAAAAGCAAGCGGGTCAAATGGCGCTTCCTTTCTGTACAGAGACAAGGGTAGAGGGAAAAAGCTGCACCAGTCAGCCTGTTCCCAGAATCAAGATTCTTCCCCCGCCTCCTGTGAGTACACACCATGACGCGGGTGCTCCACAGGTGTAGCCAGGTACGGTGGGGGGCCGTCTCAAAAATTTCAGCAATTAGTGGGCTCGCTCACAGGTGGATCCCTGTTTCTTTCAAGTAGTATTTCAGGGGTACAAGCTGGAATTTGAGATGTCTCCCCCCAGCCGTTTCCTAAAATATGCCTTGCTGACAACTCCCTCAGGCAGGGAGGCTGTGCTAGAGGCAATTAATAAGCGGTATTCCCAGCAGGTAATACTCAAGGTGCCCCTACTTCAACAAGGACGGGGTTACTATTCCACACGGGTTGGGGTACCGAAACCGCATGGTTCGGTGTGACCCATTTTATATTTAAAATCCTTGAACATAAAAAAATTCAAGTTCAAGATGGAATCGCTCAGGGCGGTTATTGCAAGCCTGGACGAGGGGGATTACATGGTATCCCGGGACATCAAGGATGCTTACCTGCATGTCCCCATTTACCATCCTCGCCAGGAGTACCTCAGATTTGTGGTACAGGATTACCATTACCAAGTCCAGACACTGCCGTTTAGACTGTACATGGCACCGAGGGTGTTTTATCAAGGTAATGGCCGAAATGATGATACTCCTTCGAAAAAAGGGAGTTGTAATTATCCCGTACTTGGACAATCTCGTTATAAGGGCGAGGTCCAAGGAGCAGTTGGTAGTCGGGGTAGCACTATTTTGGAAAGTGCTACAACAGCATAGTTGGATTCTAAACAGTCCAAAGTCACAGCTGGTTCCTATGACACGTCTACTGTTCCTGGGGATGGTTCTGGACATAAACCAGAAATAGTGTTTCTCCCGGAGGAGAAAGCCAAGGAGTTGTCATCTCTAGTCAGAGACCTCCTGAAACCAAAATAGGTAGCGGTGCATCATTGCACGCGAGTCCTGGGAAAAATGGTAGCTTCCTACGAAGCAATCCCATTAGGCAGGTTCCATACAAGAACTTTTCAGAGGGACCTGTTGGACAAGTGGTCCGGATCGCATCTTCCGATGCATAGGCTGATAACCCTGTCTCCAAGGACCAGGGTATCTCTACTGTGGTGGCTGCAGAGTGCCCATCTTCAAGAGGGCCGCAGGTTCGGCATACAGGACTAGGTCCTAGTAACCATGGATTCCAGCCTTTGAGGCTGGGGGGCAGTCACACAGGGAAGAAACTTCCAGGGACTTTGGTCAAGTCAGGTTATTTCCCTACACATAAATATTCTGGATCTGAGGGCCATTTACAATGCCCTGAGGCCAGCAAGGCCTCTGCTTCAAAACCAGCCGGTACTGATCCAATCAGACAACATCACGGCAGTCGCCCATGTAAACCAACAGGGCGGCACAAGAAGCAGGATGGCGATGGCAGAAGCCACAAGGATTCTCCGATAGGCGGAAAATCATGTGTTAGCACTGTCAGCAGTGTTCATTCCCGGAGTGGACAACTGGGAAGCAGATCTTCTCAACAGACACGACCTCCACCCGGGAGAATGGGGACTTCCTCCAGAAGTCTTCCAATAGGATTGTACACCATTGGGAAAGGCCACAGGTGGACATGATGGCGTCCCGCCTCAACAAAAAGCTATAAAAGATATTGCACCAGGTCAAGGGACCCTCAGGCGATAGCTATGGACGATCTGGTAACACCGTGGGTGTACCAGTCGGTTTATGTGTTCTCCCCTCTGCCTCTCATACCAAAGGTACTGAGAATAATAAGAAGGCGAGGAGTAAGAACGATACTTGTGGATGGCCAAGAAGAGCTTGGTACCCAGAACTTCAAGAATTTATATCAGAGGACCCATGGCCTCTGCCACTCAGACAGGACCTGCGGCAGCAGGGGCCCTGTCTATTCCAAGACTTACCGCGGCTGCGTTTGACGGCATGGCGGTTGAACGCCGGATCCTGAAGGAAAAGGGCATTCCGGAGGAAGTCATTCCTACGCTTACTAAAGCCAGGAAAGAGGTTACAGCAACTCATTATCACCGCATATGGCGAAAATATGTTGCATGGTGTGAGGCCGAAAGGGCCCCAACAGAGGAATTTCAACTAGGTCGATTTCTGCATTTCCTGCAAGCAGGAGTGACTATGGGCCTTAAATTGGGTTCCATTAAGGTACAGATCTCGGCTCTGTCGATTTTCTTTCAAAAAGAACTAGCTTCAGTACCTGAAGTTCAGACATTTATAAAAGGAGTGCTGCATAGTCAGCCCCCGTTTGTGCCTCCTGTGGCACCTTGGGATCTCAACGTGGTGTTGAGTTTCTTAAAATCACATTGGTTTAAACCACTAAAAACCGTGGATCTGAAATATCTCACGTGGAAGGTGGTTATGTTATCGGCCTTGGCTTCTGCCAGGCGAGTATCAGAATTGGCGGCTTTGTCTTGTAAAAGCCCTTATTTGATTTTCCATATGGATAGGGCAGAATTGAGGACTCGTCCCCAGTTTCTCCCAAAGGTGGTGTCAGCGTTTCACCTGAACCAGCCTATTGTGGTGCCTGCGGCTACTAGGGACTTGGAGGACTCCAAGTTGCTAAACGTTGTCAGGGCACTGAAAATATATGTTTCCAGAACGGCTAGAGTCAGAAAATCTGACTCGCTGTTTATCCTATATGCACCTAACAAGCTGGGTGCTCCTGCTTCTAAGCAGACTATTGCTCGTTGGATTTGTAGTACAATTCAGCTTGCACATACTGTGGCAGGCCTGCCACAGCCAAAATCTGTCAATGCCCATTCCACAAGGAAAGTGGGCTCATCTTGGGCGGCTGCCCGAGGGGTCTCGGCTTTACAACTTTGCCGAGCAGCTACTTGGTCAGGGGCAAACACGTTTGCAAAATTCTACAAATTTGATACCCTGGCTGAGGAGGACCTGGAGTTCTCTCATTCGGTGCTGCAGAGTCATCCGCACTCTCCCGCCCGTTTGGGAGCTTTGGTATAATCCCCATGGTCCTTACGGAGTTCCCAGCATCCACTAGGACGTTAGAGAAAATAAGAATTTACTCACCGGTAATTCTATTTCTCGTAGTCCGTAGTGGATGCTGGGCGCCCATCCCAAGTGCGGTTTATCTGCATTACTTGTACATAGTTATTGTTAACTAAATCGGGTTATTGTTGAGCCATCTGTTGAGAGGCTCTATTGTTTCATACTGTTAACTGTGTTTCATATCACGAGTTGTACGGTGTGATTGGTGTGGCTGGTATGAGTCTTACCCGGGATTCAAAATCCTTCCTTATTGTGTACGCTCGTCCGGGCACAGTACCTAACTGAGGCTTGGAGGAGGGTCATAGTGGGAGGAGCCAGTGCACACCAGGTAGTCTAAGATCTTTCTAGAGTGCCCAGCCTCCTTCGGAGCCCGCTATTCCCCATGGTCCTTACGGAGTTCCCAGCATCCACTACGGACTACGAGAAATAGAATTACCGGTGAGTAAATTCTTATTATTCTTTTAAAAAAACACGGTTATCATTAAAATATGGCAGAAGGACATATAAATCTAGAGCAGGCCTGGCCAACCTGTGGCTCTCCAGATGTTATGAAACTACACAAACCAGCATACCCTGCCACAGTTTTTTCATTCACTGACAGCAAAACTGTGGCAAAGCATGATGGGACTTTTAGTTTTACAACAGCTGGAGAGCCACAGGTTGGCCAGGCCTGATCTAGAGTATAGGTAGATAAAGTAAAAATTTATACAAATTGATACAATGTCATAAAACTATAGCCATCTATTAGACAATCTGAAATCCGGAATGTCCATACAGCAAAAGTATACATGTCACAAAGTACCAATCCGACTGCAGTCTGTAGCAGATGAGGATTCTTTTAAATCTGCTGTATAGTCAGCATAAAAGGCTGGAAATATGTAATATCGTATTCCAGCACCATTAATCCGGAAACAGTATATTTTAGTTAGCCAAATGCCAAGCTGATGTAGAATGTTGCTGTACTATAGAATGATGTAGAATCAGTAGCGGATCTTGCCACGGGCAAGCAGGACTTTTGCTCGGGGCGCCGCCTTCCCGGAGGGCGCCGCACCATGGCAAGATCCGCTGCTGCTGTGCCCCCCGCTGCCCTTTGCTGTGTGGTGCGCGATGACGTCATCGCGCACCGCACATCATTTCAGCAGCGCTACTACTGTACAGGGGGCGTAACTGACCACGCCCCCTGTATGAAGCCTCGCCCCTATTGCCCTCCCGGGCGCAAAAAGCCCTAGAACCGTCCCTGTGTAGAATGTTGCTGTGTTAAAAGATAAATACAACCAAATCTGTGGTGCATATTCTGGAATGCTGTATAGTTGTAATCTCGTTTACATAAAACTATATTCTGTGTCCATTTTCCCTAATGTTATACATCATATCATCATTCACACAGTGGGGGGAATTCAAATGTTTGAAAAGTCGGTTTGGTGTCTGGTTTTTATTTTTACTGTCTATTAGATAGGAAAAAACAGACTTTTCAAACAATTGAATATCCCCCAATGAGTGCATACATTTCAACAACCTACTAAAAGTATGACATTTGTTTTGTATCTGTAGCATAGGCAAATTATTGCAATTGTCTTTTATCAGGTTCCTCAGGACTCTGCAGTCTTTCGCAAAAATATATATTTCTGTCCCTGTTGTGAAAGCTATCTACCATCAACAGAATTTTCTCTGTCTGCCAATGCACGTACTGTTGGCAGGTGCCGGAAATGTTCTAAGTTAGACAATGAAGCCCGATTAAGAGAAGAATTTTCCAAATATAGAATATTAGTGAAACAGCTGAAAAAGTCTGAATTTGATTATGATGATGATGCCAAAATTGCGTTCTTTCTCCAGGTAATGGTAATTCTTTCTTCCACAATAATGAACAAAGGGTACAGTAGATTTTGGTCTTGCAGGTTTGGTTGCATTTCCATATTTAATTTCACAATTTTATATTAAACTATAAATAACAATAGTGTTAACAGTAGTATTGTAAAAAAAAACAAATTTTAAAGGTACATTTTAATATATTTAAATATATATTTACAATTAATTTTATCCATCATTTTCTCATTCGCTGACTCTTTTAATTATACATTTTTCTTTAGTTATTGTTAAACTTTCACATTCTGTTTCGCTAAGTCATAGTTAAACATTACAATTGTCATTAAGTATTAACTTTACACATGGCACTTTATAGTTTTTACACTTGGAAATCAATTATACAACAATGCACTATTACAACATTGTTATTTCACTTCCTAAGGACCAATATATTGACGTCAAGAAAAACGCAGAAAGTCTTGTGACCATTTACAGTACATAGATGTTTAAAAGTTCCAAAACTTAGAACATTCAGTTATATTGCAGTGTTCATGGATATGCAATCCTGCTGATGTAACACATAATTTGTGAATGCAGCACATGCTCAAACTGGGTAATATTGTAAGTAATATGACCAGGAGAAAGGCAAACAGTATTAGTAATGTTATATGGAAACATTTGGAAATGCAAAGGAGGGATTTCTATTCAATTTGATGCATCACTGTAATGTTTGACTGTGCATATTACCACTGAGGGTGGGTATTCAATTAGGGACGTTTTTTCACCTAGGCGAACAAACTTCACTTTTCGCTATTTAAAAGGGCGAATGGGAATTTGCCCTATTCAATAGCGGGGTTGTTTTTTCGCCTAGGCAAAAAATTTGGCAGGAGCAAAAAACATGTGGATTGGTGAATCCATGTGTTTTCGCACCTGTGCAGAGGCGGAACTACCGGCAAGGGCAAGCAGTGCGTTGCACTGGGTCCCGCCTCTGTCCAGGGGCCCAAGCATGTAATGAGTCAAACTGACTCATTACATGCCGCTGTGCGCTGCGGGCAACAGCTGCCCGCAGCGCACAGCCACCCACAGAGGAGAAGAGCAGCGGCACGGACGGGGGAAGGAGGAGGACGGAGGTGAAGGAGGGAGCCGCAGCAGCGCTTTGTTACTGGTGGAGGCGCTGCTGCTGCTGCCCCTCTGCTTCACTATAGGCTGTCTTCCAAGAACAGCCTATAGTGAAGCAGGGGAGCAGCAGCAGCAGCGCCTCCACCAATAACACAGCGCTGCTGCGGCTCCCTCCTCCACCTCGTCTACTGCCCGGGAATCGTCAAGCTGCACGAGGAGCCTGAGCCAGCGGAGAGGGTAAGTATGATTCTACTTTCTTTCTCTTTCTTTCTTTCTTTCTTTCTTTCTTTCTTTCTTTCTTTCTTTCTTTCTTTCTTTCTTTCTTTCTTTCTTTCTTTCTGTCTCTTTCTTTCTTTATTTGTTGGGACTGCCTGCCGCTATGTGTAAAAATGGGGGACTGCCTACCGCAATGTGTAAAAAGGGTGGACTGCCTGCCGCTATGTGTAAAAATGGGGGACTGCCTGCCGCAATGTGTAAAAAGGGGGGACTGCCTGCCGCAATGTGTAAAAATGGGGAATCTGCCTGCCGCAATGTGTAAAAATGGGGAATCTGCCTGCCGCTATGTGTAAAAAGGGAGAATCTGCCTGCTGTAATGTGTAAAAATGGGGAATCTGCCTGCCGCAATGTGTAAAAACGGGGGACTGCCTGCCGCAATGTGTAAAAAGGGGGAATCTGCCTGCCGTAATGTGTAACAAGGGCACGCTGTCTGCCGTAATGTGTAACAAGGGCACGCTGTCTGCCGTAATGTGTAACAACGTAATGTGTAACAAGGGCACGCTGTCTGCCGTAATGTGTAACAAGGGCACGCTGTCTGCCGCTATGTGTAAAAAGTGTACGTTGTCTGCCGTTATGTGTAAAAAGTGTACGCTGTCTGCCGTAATGTGTAAAAAGGGGACGCTGTCTGCCGTAATGTGTAAAAAGGGGGACGCTGTCTGCCGTTATGTGTAAAAAGTGTACGCTGTCTGCCGCTATGTTTAACAAGGGCACGCTGTCTGCCGTTATGTGTAAAAAGTGTACGCTGTCTGCCGTAATGTGTAAAAAGTGCACGCTGTCTGCCGCTATGTGTAACAAGGGCACGCTGTCTGCCGTTATGTGTAAAAAGGGGACGCTGTCTGCCGTAATGTATAAAAAGGGGGATGCTGTCTGCCGTAATGTGTAAAAAGGGGACGCTGTCTGCCGTAATGTGTAAAAAGAGGAATCTGTTCGCTGTAAGGTGTAAAAGGGTCTCTACCTGGTGTAGTGGTGCTACTGTGCGGCGTAATTTGAAGAATGGAGACTACTGTGCACCGTTTTAGGAATTGGTATTATTTTGTGGCCACACCCCTTCCCCGCGAAGCCACGCCACTATGTATTTTTGCGCGCGCCTATGGCGCGCGCTGCCCCTGTTTTGCATGCAGGGGTGGGGCTCCGATGCCGTTTCTTGCACACAGTGCTAAAATGTCTAGTTACGGCACTGTTGCTAGGTATCCATTTCTCTGGCCTTGAGCAGGTCCCCCTCACCAGATCCTCTTAAGGGGTGAGGGGGTGGACTTGGATGGGATGGGGAGGGGGCCCAAAGCATTTTGTCACACCTGGGCCCACCGCTTGCTAGTTCCGCCACTGCACCTGTGCCAGCGAAAACATGGGCCTTTTTCGCTGATCTTGAGGCATTTTTCACCAGTGCCTTTTCGCTTAAAAAAAAAAAGCTTCGGTGAAAACGTCCCACAATTGAATATGCTGGGGGGTGAATTCAGTAGCTCCGAAATTATCGGAGCTAATTGAATACCGCCTTCATGTCTAATTCTCCAGCAATCCTCTGTGAGGTGAAAGGGGAAATTATGAATGTTACTGGCCATGAAGTGTCTTCACCCACCTATTCCAGAGGTGCTTTATGGCCATTGTGCTGATTTTCATTAATCCCGAAGAGTTGAAAACAAATATACATCACATCCTATTCTACATCATGCCAGTTTCCTAGAGTTTGACTACTAAAATGCATTCTTTTAGCATACACAGTGAAGTACCAAGAAGTTTCTGGGCCACAAAATAAAGTTTCACTTGGGTCTCTATACTACAGTTATACCCAAATTACAACAAAATCTGCTTTAGTACCCAACACACTAATCACATTTATCATAGGCAACTTAAATATATTAAACCTGCATTAATCATTGTGTCCCATCCAATCCAATTGTCTAATTTGTGTAAGTAGGTAGATGGGGCCCATGGAAATGTTCTCTATCTCTAGTTCCAGGACCTTCTGTGCTCTAGGATCAATAACATTCACATGGGTTATATGGGCTACACTTTTTTACTCATACAACTGAATTTAAATCTTTTATTATAGCAAGAAGATCTTCAGTACCTTGTGGACAATGTCTGGGCTGCTCAGTCTGCACTCAGTGCCTCTGATGACCTCTATGACCTGGTCATGGTGAGGTGGAACAAATACTATGAGTGGTCTCCATGGAATTGTATTCTCTTGACAAAAGATGAGGCAGCTGCCCATTTAAAACTTGCTAATGCTGAACAGGTAATGATTATTGGGGATCAGTACGAGATCCCGGCGGTCGGAATACCAACACCGGGATCCCGACCGGCACAATCCCGACAGGGGGGCGAGCGCAACGCACTCATTTATTCTCCCTCTATGGGTGTCGTGGACACCCACAGAGGGAGAAAATATCGGGATTGTGCCGGTCGGGATCCCGGTATCGAGAGTGCGGGATCTTGACCGCATCCCGATTTTTGGCCATCTTTGGTTTTCATTGTTTCTGTTGTATTTTCTAAACATTGTTTTTATTTAATTGTTGTCAGAACTTTGTCTTATTATTAAGCTATTATTGTACGCAGGGCTGTCTTCACTGCATTGTAGGCTCTGGGCAGGGCAATGCACTGGGGCCCCCACCCACCCATTCAAAGGAATAAATAGAAAAAAAAAATCATAACTTATCCCTCCTGCGGTCCTGCACCGTCTCTCTCCATATGCTTCCATGCAGTGAGTGGCTGTTAGCTCCAGCCATCCACCAATCAACATGCTGACAGTCATTCACTGTTTGACTGCCTGCTGAGAGGCAGGTGGAGAATGATGCTTTGCGGTCACTCTGACTGTGCATTACATACAATCAGAGTGGCTGGACAGCATTCTCTACCTGCCTCTCAAAAAGCTTCGGATGCACCATCTCGGGAGAACATTCCCCACGGCCCAGCCTGCCGCTGCCCGAAGGCCCTGGAATCGTGGAGCCCTGGGCAGCTGCCCAGTGTGCCTATAAGTTAAGATGGCCCTGATTGTATGCTCATATAAAGTTTTAAAATATCACTTTTGCTACAGTAATGTTTCATTGTGAGGGATCAAAAACATAATTCAATTGTTCTTCTGTCACCTTATTAGCTATACTAATTTAAATTTCATCAAAAATAATCATCTAATTTTTAGTTAATCTTTTATAAACCACATGGGTGATATGTGTTTTGCATTCACATGCAGACTATATATATTACTGCCAACAGATGGCATTGCAAAATCAGCTAATGTGTTGTAATGATCTAGCCAATGAACAACAACAATAAAAGCTGCAAGGCATTTGCGTCCTCACAGAATAAGTGTGCTTTGGTAGTATGAAGTGACAGACACTATGTAGATGTATTAGAAAATCTCCACTTTTCAACAATTCCAAAAAATAAAAAATAAAAAATGTATATTTATGCTGTATACCTGGAAGAAATCTGTTAAAAGGTGATTTGCAACATCTGCATGGATAATGCGGGGTTATTCAGAGTTGTTAGTAAACCAAAAAAGTTAGCAATTAGGCAAAACCGTGTGCACTGCAGAGGGGGGGGGGGGGGGGCAGATATAACATGTGCAGAGAGTTAGAGTTGGGTGGATTATATTGTTTCTGTGCAGGGTAAATACTGGCTGCTTTATTTTTACACCACAATTTAGTTTTCAGTTTGAACACACCCTGCCCAAATCTAACACTCTTTGCACATGTTATATCTGCCCCACCTACAGTGCACATGGTTTTGCCCATTAGAGGAAGATTTTGCTTTTGCGATCAACCTTGAATTAGGCCCTATGGTGGTCATTCCGAGTTGTTCGCTCGCTAGCTGCTTTTAGCAGCATTGCAAACGCTAGGCCGCCGCCGTCTGGGAGTGTATCTTAGCTTAGCAGAATTGCGAACGAAAGATTAGCAGAATTGCTACTGAATTATTCCTTGCAGTTTCTGAGTAGCTCCAGACCTACTCCTAGATTGCGATCACCTCAGTCCGTTTAGTTCCTGGTTTGACGTCACAAACACGCCCTGTGTTTGGACAACCACTCCTGCGTTTTTACCTGGCACGCCTGCGTTTTTTAGCACACTCCCTGAAAACGCCAAGTTGCCGCCCAGAAACACCCACTTCCTGTCAATCACACTACGATCACTCGAGCGTTGAAAAAACGTTGCTCGAGCTTGTGCAAATCTCCAAAGTTTTGTGTTAAATTACTACACGCATGCGCGCTGCGTACCATGCGCATGCGCATTTTCCACCTAATCGCTGTGTTGCGAAAAATGGCAATGAGCGAACAACTCGGAATGACCACCTATATCCATTCTACAGATAATCATGGCACCTCACAGTCAGTACAAAGCTGACTGTGAGGTGCCATGATTCAAGACAATATATAATGCCCATTTATCATTCTCAATATTGCATTGAGTTTTAATACACTCATTTGTGATTAGTTGCATTTTAAGCAAAATAATATTTTCAAATGAGGGGGTGCCTACTTACATTGTCTCCTGTAGCTTGGAAAATTTACTGTATACATGCTTCAAAACACTTGTTTATTTTTATCTTTTCCTATTCAGGCTTATGGCATTGTTTTTATTCGGAAGATCAAGCACAGGCATACTCTTGCCAAGAACTATTTTTCCCAGATTCCTGATATGGCTCCGTTTCTTCAAGAGGAGAAATCACATCAGATGTCTACAGTTAATGATCTGGTTATTAGTAAACCTATTGCAGCCACTTTCCAAAACTAGATTACTTTCCCTGCTGAGTTCAGTATGTTCATCATATTCTATTCTATGCTTCTATTCTCTAATGAAGTGATTGTGTAACCATTTTAATAAAAGGGTAGCTAATCATTATGATGAATACACTATACAGTTTGTTATTCAAATTTTAAATAAACCTCATGAACATTGTTTTGACACATGGCAGTAAATGAAGAAATTAACTAGTTTACATTTCTATTGGTAGTATAAAGTGGAAAGTGCATCTCCCTTATATACATATAGAAGGGAAAATGCAGTGCCTACCCCACTTCTATACTTTAAAGTTCCAGCACACTTTCTTAATTAGACACTATTTTAAAAAAAAATGTGGGGTGTTCTGTACTTTTAAATAAGGGATAGCATTCTGTTACTGTTACAAACAATAAAATATAAAGTTAGTTTATCTCGTTTTTGTTTTTGCTTTTAACTCATGTGTATACAGTTTGTCTACAGTAACTAAGTTTAACTTACAAGATCCTTTGTACTATTGGCCATGGCCCTCATTCCGAGTTGATCACTCGCTAGCTGCTTTTAGCAGCATTGCACACGCTAGGCCGCCGCCCTCTGGGAGTGTATCTTAGCTTAGCAGAATAGCGAATGAAAGATTAGCAGAACTGCTACTAAATAATTCCTTGCAGTTTCTGAGTAGCTCCAGACCTACTCCTAGATTGCGATCTCCTCTGTCCGTTTAGTTCTTGCTTTGACGTCACAAACACGCCCTGCGTTCGGCCAGCCACTCCCCCGTTTCTCCAGCCACTCCTGTGTTTTTACCTGGCACGCCTGCGTTTTTTTAGCACACTCCCTGAAAATGGGCAGTTTCTGCCCAGAAACACCCACTTCCTGTCAATCACACTACGATCACTCGAGCGATGAAAAAACGTTGCTCGAGCTTGTGTAAATCTACTAAGTTTTGTGATAAATAACTTAGCGCATGTGCGCTGCGTACCATGCGCATGCGCATTTTCCACCTAATCGCTGCGTTGTGAAAAACGGCAACGAGCGAACAACTCGGAATGACCACCAATATTAGCCTGTGTGACTGGGTTCAGTATGATTTACCAACTGACACAATACCGACGGTCATAATCCTGACAACCATTGACCTACAGTAGGCAATTTGACATGTCGGCAATTTAAATGTCGGTATTCTGTCTATTATGACCGTCGGTATTGTGTCCATTGGTAAATCAACTGCTACCCGTGTGAGCTACCTATGTTTTAGATAAAATAAGATTTTAAACCTACCGGTAAATCTTTTTCTCGTAGTCCGTAGAGGATGCTGGGGACTCCGTAAGGACCATGGGGATAGATGGGCTCCGCAGGAGACATGGGCACTTTAAGAAAGAACTTTAGGTATGGGTGTGCTCCTCCCCGTAAGCCCCTCCTCCAGACCTCAGTTAGAGAAACTGTGCCCAGAGGAGACGGACAGTACGAGGAAAGGATTTTTGTTAATCCAAGGGCAAGATTCATACCAGCCCACACCATTCACACCGTATAACTTGTGATATACTAACCAGTTAACAGTATGAAAACAACATAGCATCAGTCCAAGACCGATGAAACTATAACATAACCCTTTAGTAAGCAAAACTATATACAAGTCTTGCAGAAGTAGTCCGCACTTGGGACGGGCGCCCAGCATCCTCTACGGACTACGAGAAAAAGATTTACCGGTAGGTTTAAAATCTTATTTTCTCTTACGTCCTAGAGGATGCTGGGGACTCCGTAAGGAACATGGGGATTATACCAAAGCTCCCAAACGGGCGGGAGAGTGCGGATGACTCTGCAGCACCGATTGAGCAAACAGGAGGTCCTCCTCAGCCAGGGTATCAAACTTATAGAATTTTGCAAAGGTGTTTGAACCCGACCAAGTAGCAGCTCGGCACAGCTGTAGTGCCGAGACCTCTCGGGCAGCCGCCCAAGAAGAACCCACCATCCTAGTGGAATGGGCCTTGACCGATTTTGGTAACGGCAATCCAGCCACAGAATGAGCCTGCTGAATCGTGGTACAGATCCAGCAAACTATAGTCTGCTTTGAAGTAGGAGCGCCAACCTTGTTGGCTGCATACAGGACAACCAGTGCTTCTGTTTTTCTGACTCTAGCCTTTCTGGCCACGTAAATTTTCAAAGCCCTGACCACATCAAGGGACTTGGAATCCTCCAAGTCTCGCGTAGCCACATGCACCACAATAGGTTGGTTCATATGAAAAGATGACAGCACCTTAGGCAAAAATTGAGGACGGGTCCGCAATTCCGCTCTATCCATATGAAAAACCAGATAGGGCTTTTATGAGACAAAGCCGCCAATTCCGACACATGCCTAGCCGAAGCCAAGGCTAATAACATGACCACCTTCCAAGTGAGATATTTTAACTCCACCGTTTGAAGTGGTTCAAACCAGTGCGACTTAAGGAAACTCAACACCACATTAAGGTCCCAAGGCGCCACCGGAGGTACAAAAGGAGGCTGAATATGCAGCACTCCCTTCACAAAAGTCTGTTCTTCTGGGAGAGAAGCTAATTCTTTCTGAAAGAAAATGGATAAGGCCGAAATCTGAACCTTAATGGAGCCTAATTTTAGGCCCAAATTCACTCCAGTTTGTAGGAAGTGAAGGAAACGGCCCAGATGGAATTCTTCCGTAGGAGCATTCCTGGCCTTACACCAAGAAACATACTTTCGCCATATACGGTGATAATGTTTAGCTGTCACGTCCTTCCTAGCCTTTATCAGAGTAGGAATGACCTCATCCGGAATGCCCTTTTCCGCTAGGATCCGGCGTTCAACCGCCATGCCGTCAAACGCAGCCGCGGTAAGTCTTGGAACAGACAGGGCCCCTGTTGCAACAAGTCCTGCCTTAGAGGAAGAGGCCACGGATCTTCTGTGAGCATCTCCTGCAGATCCGGATACCAGGCCCTTCGCGGCCAATCTGGAACAATGAGAATTGTCTGTACTCCTCTTTTTATTATTATTCTCAACACCTTTGGGATGAGAGGAAGAGGAGGAAATACATAGACCGACTGGAACACCCACGGTGTCACTAGGGCGTCCACAGCTACCACCTGGGGGTCTTTTGACCTGGCGCAATACCTCTGTAGCTTTTTGTTGAGGCGGGACGCCATCATGTCTATCTGAGGCAGGCCCCACTGACTTGCAATCTGTGCGAAGACTTCCTGATGAAGACCCCACTCTCCTGGATGCAGGTCGTGCCTGCTGAGTAAGTCTGCTTCCCAGTTGTCCACTCCCGGAATGAACACTGCTGACAGTGCGCTTTCATGATTTTCCGCCCAGCGAAGAATCCTGGCGGCTTCCGCCATCGCCACTCTGCTCCTTGTGCCGCCTTGGCGGTTTACATGAGCCACCGCGGTGATGTTGTCTGACTGAATCAGAACTGGTAGGTCGCGAAGTGCGTTGTATATGGCTCTCAGCTCCAGGACGTTGATGTGAAGACAAGTCTCTTGACTTGTCCAAAGTCCTTGGAAGTTTCTTCCTTGTGTGACTGCTCCCCAACCTCAGAGGCTTGCGTCCGTGGTCACCAGAACCCAGTCCTAAATGCCGAACCTGCGACCCTCTAGAAGGTGAGCACTCTGTAGCCACCACAGGAGAGATACCCTGGCCCTGGGGGACAGGGCGATCAACTGATGAATCTGTAGATGTGACCCGGACCACTTGTCCAGTAGGTCCCATTGGAAGGTCCTCGCATGGAACCTGCCGAAAGGAATGGCCTCGTACGATGCCACCATCTTTCCCAGGACTCGAGTGCAGTGATGCACTGACACCTGTTTTGGCTTCAATAGGTTCCTGACCAGGGTCATGAGTTCCTGAGCCTTTTCTATCAGAAGATAATCCCTTTTCTGGTCTGTATCCAAAATCATGCCCAAGAAGGTCAGACGAGTCGTAGGAACCAGCTGCGACTTCGAGATATTGAGAATACAGCCGTGTTGCTGTAACACTTTCAGTGAAATTGACACGCTGCTCAGCAACTGCTCTCTTGATCTCGCTTTTATGAGGAGATCGTCCAAGTACGGGATAATTGTGACACACTGCTTGTGCAGGAGCACCATCATTTCCGCCATTACCTTGGTGAAAATCCTCGGGGCCGTGGAAAGCCCAAACGGCAACGTCTGAAATTGGCAATGACAATCCTGAACCGCAAATCTCAGGTACGCCTGATGAGGTGGATATATGGGAACATGAAGGTATGCATCCTTTATGTCCAGGGATACCATAAAATCCCCCCCTTCCAGGCTGGCGATGACCGCTCTGAGCGATTCCATTTTAAACTTGAACCTTTTCAAGTATAGGTTCAGGGATTTTAAATTTAAAATGGGTCTGACCGAACCGTCCGGTTTCGGGACTACAAACAGGGTTAAGTAATATCCCCTCCCTTGTTGAAGTAGGGGAACCTTGACCACCACCTGTTAAAGATACAATTTGTGAATTGCATTTAACACTAACTCCCTTTCTGGGGGAGAAGCCGGCAGGGCCGATTTGAAAAACCGGCGAGGAGGCACCTCTTCGAATTCCAGCTTGTAACCCTGAGAAACAATTTCTATTGCCCAGGGATCCACCTGTGAGTGAACCCAGATGTGGCTGAAAAGTCGAAGACGTGCCCCCACTAGGGCAGACTCCCGTAGCGGAGCCCCAGCGTCATGCGGTGGATTTTGTAGAGGCCGGGGAGAACTTCTGTTCCTGGGAACTAGCTGTGTTGTACAGCTTCTTTCCTTTGCCCTTACCTCTGGCAAGAAAGGACGCACCTCGTACTTTCTTGTTTCTCTGTGACCGAAAGGACTGCATTTGATAATGTGGCGCTTTCTTAAGCTGTGAGGGAATATAAGGCAAAAAATTGGATTTACCAGCTGTAGCCGTGGAGACCAGGTCCGAGAGACCTTCTCCAAACAATTCCTCACCCTTGTAAGGTAAAACCTCCATATGCCTTTTTGAGTCGGCATCACCTGTCCATTGCCGGGTCCACAGGACTCGTCTAGCAGAAATCGACATAGCGTTGACTCTAGAACCCAGCAAAGCAATGTCTCTTTGAGCATCTCTCATATATAAAACAGCATCTTTTATATGTCCTAGGGTCAATAAGATGGTATCCTTATCCAGGGTCTCAATCTCCGCTGATAAGGTATCTGTCCACGCTGCTACCGCGCTACAAACCCAAGCCGACGCAATAGCCGGTCTGAGTAAAGTACCAGAATGTATGTAAATGGACTTCAAAATAACCTCCTGTTTGCGATCAGCAGGATCCCTTAGGGTAGCCGTATCTTGGGATGGCAGTGCTACCTTTTTTATAAGCGTGTCAACGCTTTGTCCACCCTAGGGGAGGATTCCCACCGTATCCTGTCCTTTGGCGGGAAAGGATACGCCATAAGAATCCTTTTTGGGAATCTGCAGTTTTTTGTCTGGAGATTCCCACGCTTTTTCACACAACTCGTTCAGCTCATGAGAAGGGGGAAAGGTTACCTCAGGTTTCTTCCCCTTATATATGTGTACCCTCGTGTCGGGGACAGGGGGTTCCTCTGTGATATGCAAAACATCTTTTATTGCAATAATCATATATCGAATACATTTAGCCAATTTTGGCTGTAACTTTGCATCATCGTAGTCGACACTGGAGTCAGAATCCGTGTCGGTATCAGTGTCTACCATTTGGGATAGTGGGCGCTTTTGAGACCCCGAAGGTCCCTGCGACATAGGGACAGACAACGGTTGACTCCCTGGCTGTTCCCTAGCCTCAGCTTTGTCTAATCTTTTGTGCAATAAATTCACATTAGCACTTAAAACATTCCACATATCCATCCAGTCAGGTGTCGGCGTTGTCGACGGAGACACCACATTCATTTGCTCCACCTCCTCCCTAGGAGAGCCTTCTACCTCAGACATGTCGACACACGCGTACCAAGACACCACACACACAGGGAATCCTCTTATCTGAAGACAGTTCCCCCACAAGGCCCTTTGGAGAGACAGAGAGAGAGAGTATGCCAGCACACACCCAGCGCTAATGACCCAGGAAAAAACACACAATATGTTTACCCAGATAGCGCTGTAATGTGTATATTGCGCCAATTATGTGCCCCCACCTTCTTTAAAACCCTCTTTCACCGTGGATGAGCAGGGGAGAGTCCGGGTAGCTTCCTCTCAGTGCTGTGCTGTGGAGAAAATGGTGCTGATTAGTGCTGAGGAAGTAGCCCCGTCCCCTCGGCAGCGGGCTTCTGTCCCGCTCAAACATCGAAAAAACCTGTCTGGGGCTCTTTATATATACAGTGCCCAGCTGTATATATACACATTTGCCAGAAAAAGAGGTTTTATTGCTGCCCAGGGCGCCCCCCCTGCACCCTTACAGTGACTGCCGTTTGTGTGTGCTGTTTGGGAGCAATGGGGCACAGCTTTACTGCTGTGCGTTACCTCAGTGAAGATCTGGAGTCTTCTGCCGCCTTTGAAGTCTTCTTTCTTCTCATACTCACCCGGCTTCTATCTTCCGGCTCTGCAAGGAGTACGGCGGCGCGGCTCTGGGACGGATGGAGACCTGCGTACCGATCCCTCTGGAGCTAATGGTGTCCAGTAGCCTAAGAAACAGAGCCTAACATTAAAGCAGGTCTGTTTCTCTCCCCTCAGTCCCTCGATGCAGGGAGTCTGTTGCCAGCAGGCTCCCTGAAAATAAAAAAACTAACAAATATACTTTCTTTCAGGAAACTCAGGAGAGCTCCCTGTAATGCACCCAGTCTCCTCTGGGCACTGTAGTAAACTGAGGTCTGGAGGAGGAGCATAGAGGGAGGAGCCAGTGCACACCCATACTTAAAGTTCTTTCTTAAAGTGCTACTTGATATCTAGGAATTCAGTAATACATAAAAAGTTTAATTATAAAAATCTGTTTATTGTAAACAAAGACAAACGAAAATCAGTGTTAGATAAGCATATAAAAATGAGAGACAGCAATACTTTTATGCCAATGGTTGTGGCTTAATAAGCACCCCACAGCACCTGTCTGTAATTATAAAAATTCACTGCTCACACATTTTCTTGTTCCACATTAATTAATAAAGCATCCGAGTCTCAGTGATGCTGTCAGTGTAAAGCGGTGGTGGTTATTGAAATAGATGTATATGTCTCAAGTAAATAAATGTACCAGTATTCTGATAAAGCAAATGATAATAACTTGATATAATGCAGTCAAAAAACACTTAATAAAAAACACTTGATAAAAAACACTTAGTAAGAACACTTGATAAATTCTCCTATTTGAGGAGGAGGGCCCTGTGTGCTGGGTCCAAATGAGAGAGCGCGCTCTCTCTCCTTTCTGCGGCAAAAAAGGAAGATTTCTTTATGTGGATCCGGGTATTGGCAAGTGAGTTTCTTTGGGTCCGATGTTTGTAAAAAAGGTCTCTCACTTACATGTCTTCGTCCCGCTCGGGACTCCTGATGTTTTCACCTTGGGCGGTGTGTCAGTCTCTCCCCGCGGTCCCCGTCCTAGAGGATGTTGGGGTCCACATTAGTACCATGGGGTATAGACGGGTCCACTAGGAGCCACTGGCACTTTAAGAGTTTGAGAGTATGGGCTGGCTCCTCCCTCTATGCCCCTCCTACCAGACTCAGTTTAGAAAATGTGCCCGGAGACTAAGGGGGGGAGTTGTGTCCGCCCTGAGGGGTACGAGCCACTATCTCCGCTGACAGGAGACTGAGCTCCTGAGGGGAATGATCGTTCGCCGCCACAGGTGATCGCTCACCCCTGCAGCAAGCCGCCACTCCCTCACAGAGCCAGAAGATTCAAGTGGCGAGTGAGTCACCGGCCCCCCTAGCAAGTGGGGAGCCGGTGTGAAGATGGCGGCAACAGGGTGGGAGTGCAGTACTAACTGCGCTCTGGAGGCTCAGCGGTACTTGATGCAGCACTGTGAGGGGCGCCCTGCCTACACTGGTGATGAAGTCTGTCAGTGGCCCCGGTTACACTGCCAGCAAAATCCTCAGGCCAGTATAAAGAACAGTGAAGCAGGAAGCAGCGCCAGTGCGGACCCAGCAGCGTTCTGCGCCATTTTTCCTGCCTGCAGATCACTGTGTGGAGACGCTGACAGGGAGAGCTGTCCCTCCAATCAACTCCAGCTATCCTATCCGGTTCCTGGGGTTGTGGAAGGGGGGGGGGGCTGTGTTAATACTGTGTAGCCTATTAAGGTACACAGTAAGCGCGAGGTAGTGGTTTTCCTCTATCTAGAAAGTGCTGTGTGTGGGTTGGCTCCAATCTCTGTGGCTTTCTTGTCATTCTTGGGGGGGGGGGGAAACTGTGTTTGTCATTTCCGTGTGTGTGTGGAGTGTTTGCTGTCTCCAAACGCCATGTCTAGGGACTCTGTGTCAAATGCTGCAGAGGATAATTCCTCTCAGGACAATCCCATTCCATGTACTCAGGATTGTACTGTTTTATCACAGATCCCTGCAAAGGAGCCTGAGTGGTTAGCCTCCCTTAAGGGTATGATTTCTCAGATATCTACTAGGGTAGCTCATACTGAGACTGCAACTCAGTTTTTACAGGACTCTATGGTGGTGTGGTCTGGTTCTGTTCCCATTCCTTCAAAGTCCCCTGGCATACACCCTCAAAAACGTGCACTTGCCCAGATTATGCAAGATGACACGGATATCGATTCTGACATGGCAGACGGTGAGGGGGATGTGCTGTCGGGGGTGGCATCTCTTGCAAAAGGGGTGCAGTTGATGATTGAGGCCATTATAGACGTGTTCAATATTGCTGACACAACACCTGAGAAGGTTGAGGAGGCTTACTTCACTGATAATAAGAAAGCCTCGGTAACCTTCCCTGCGTCTAAGGAATTAAACGCTAATTTTAAAGAATCCTGGGAGAACACAGAGAAAAAATTCCAGATCCCAAGAAAGGTTCTGGTTGCTTTTCCCTTCCCTGAGGAGAATAGAAAGAAATGGGAAAACCCACCCATAGTTGACGCATCTGTTTCCAGACTGTCAAAGAAGGTGGTTTTACCTGTCCCTGGATCTACCGCGTTAAAAGAACCGGCTGATCGCAAAATTTACACTACGCTCAGATCCATATACATGGCTTCAGGGGCGATACTACGACCTACTATTGCCTGTGCATGGATCTCTAAAGCTGTAGTAAAGTGGTCAGGCACGTTACTTGAGGAATTGAATACAATGGATAAAAGTGACGTTGAATTGTTTTTACGTAACATACAGGATTCTGCAGGATTTATGGTGAAATCCATGAAAGACCTGGGTACGATGGCTGCAGGGATATCTTCCATGTCTGTCTCGGCTCGCAGAGGACTCTGATTATGCCAATGGTCTGCCGACCCGGAATCCAGGTGAAGTGTGGAGAACCTACCCTACACAGGTCAGGGCCTATTTGGGAAAGTGTTGGATGCGTGGATTTCCACGGCAACCGCAGGAAAGTCACCTTTTCTTCCCTCAGCTGTGCCTGCTACAAAGAAACCCTTTTCTTCAGCTATGTCAGTGTCCTTTTGGTCAGCTAAAACAAAAAAGAACAAGCCTTCTATTACCTTCTTTAGAGGGGATCGGGCAAAATCCAAAAAACCTGCTACTGCAGTTTCCCAGGACCAGAAGCCTGCTTCTGGTACATCAAAATCCTCAGCATGACGGTGGACTGCACAGGCCTGGACGGGCAGGTGGGGGCGAGGCTCAGACGTTTCAGCCACATTTGGGTGTCGTCCGGCCTGGACCCCTGGGTACAGTATATTGTGTCTCAGGGGTATAGGCTGGAGTTTCAAGAACTCCCACCTCACCATTTCTTCAAATCAGGCGTGCCAGCTTTATTGGCAGACAGTGCTGTCCTACAGGAAGCTATCCAAAAATTGGAAAAGTCTCAGGTCATTGTCCCAGTTCCACCTCATATGCAAAACAAGGGTTATTATTCGAACCTTTTCGTGGTACCGAAGCCGGATGGTTCGGTCAGGCCAATTTTGAACTTGAAATTGTTAAACCTTTATCTAAGGGAGTTCAAGTTCAAAATGGAGTCTCTGAGAGCGGTGATCTCAGGTCTGGAGGAGGGGGAGTTTCTGGTATCCCTGGATTTCAAGGATGCATACCTCCACATTCCGATTTGGCCGCTGCACCAGGCTTATCTCAGATTTGTGCTGTTAGACAATCATTATCAGTTTCAGGCACTGCCGTTCGGTCTCTCCACGGCACAGAGGGTGTTCACCAAGGTGATGGCAGAGATGATGGTTCTCCTCCGCAGACAGGGGTTGAACATAATTCCATATCTGGACGATCTGCTGATAAAGGCATCGTCCAGGTAGACGTTGTTGCAGTACATTGCTCTCACGACTCATCTGCTCAGGGAACACGGTTGGATCTTGAACCTTCCAAAGTCACATTTGGAGCCGACAAGGAGATTGTCTTTTTTGGGGATGATCCTTGACACGGAAGTGCAGAGGTTGTTTCTACAGGAGGAGAAAGCGTTGGTGATTCAAACAATTTTCCGGGATGTCCTGAAGCCAGCCCGGGTATCGGTTCATCAGTGCATTCGCCTTCTGGAGAAGATGGTTGCCTCCTACGAGGCTCTACAGTACGGGAGGTCTCATGCTTGGTCCTTCCATCTTGATCTCCTGGACAAGTGGTTGGGATCTCATCTACACATGCACCAGAGAATACGTCTGTCGCCAAAAGCCAGGATTTCACTCCTCTGGTGGCTGCAAATACCTTACCTTCTGGAGGGCCGCAGGTTCGGGATTCAGGACTGGATCCTTCTAACCACGGATGCAAGTCTCCAGGGATGGGGCACAGTCACTCAAGGGGAAACCTTCCAAGGAAGATGGTCAAGCCTGGAATCCAGTCTTCCAATAAACATTCTGGAACTAAGAGCCGTCTACAATGGTCTTCTCCAAGCAGCCCACCTTCTGCGAGATCGAGCTATTCAAGTGCAGTCGGACCATGTAACGATGGTGGCATACATAAACCGACAGGGCTGAACGAAGAGCAGAGCTGCAATGTCAGAGGTAACAAGAATCATGCTCTGGGCAGAAAAACACGCGTTGGTGCTGTCAGCAATCTTCATTCCGGGAGTAGACAACTGGGATGCGGACTTCCTCAGCAGACACGATGTCCATCCAGGAGAGTGGTGCCTACATCCGGAGGTGTTCACGGAGGTGACAGATCTTTGGGGTGTACCTCAAATAGACATGATGGCCTCCCATCTCAACAAGAAGCTTCGGAGGTTCCAGGTCAAGGGATCTGCAAGCCGTGGCAGTGGACGCCCTGGTGTCTCCGTGGGTGTTCCAGTCGGTGTACGTGTTCCCTCCACTTCCACTCATTCCAAGAGTTCTAAAACTCATAAGGAGAACAAGAGTTCAGGCAATACTCATTGCTCCGGCGTGGCCAAGAAGGGCTTGGTACGCGGATCTTCTGGGTCTTCTACTGGAAGATCCGAGGCCTCTTCCTCTTCAGGAGTACCTACTGCAACAGGGGCCGTTCGCTTATCAAGACTTACCGCGGCTATGTTTGATGACATGGAAGTTGAAATGACCATGTAAGAAGAGGCAGAACTGTATAGGGGTATTTTGTACAGGTTTTTTTTCCCCATTATAGCAAGACCTGCTTTTTGATCAGTTTACAGTGCTGGCCATTCACCAGTCGGAGAGACAGAAGCTCGACATTGGGATTGGGGGACATCAATATGCTGATCAATATTGGGAGCCAACTACTGGGTATAGCAGCTTTCTGGCACAGTCTGTGATCCTATGTTAAACTATGCACATATTAGAACAATTTGGAATACAGTTGCCAAGAAAATGAAAGAACTTGTACAACTCACAACCTTGGTAAAGCTTTACACATAAAGTGTGAATAGCAAAAAGGATTATTTATTATTATATATTTATTACCAGTTATTTTATATAGCGCACACATATTCCGCAGCGCTTTTACAGAGAATATTTGCCCATTCACATCAGTCCCTGCCCCAGTGGAGCTTACAATCTATATTTCCTATCACATGTACACACAGACACATTTACACTAGGGTTAATTTTTAGTTGGGAGCCAATTTATACCCCTTTTCCACTAGTGATGCGGGTCGCAGCCGGGAGCCTGACACAGGTGCTACTCGGCTGCGACCCGCATCAGAGCTTCCTTTCATCGACACGGCTTCAGTTTACACTGCACAGCTTACCGGGCTGAACTCGTGTTCAAGCCGGTAAGCTACCCGGGTAGGATTCTCGGATCACTTGATCCGGGTTTTTGCAGAGGGAGCCGTTTCCACTAGCAAAAAACACGGGTAAATGCACGCCCCCGTGCATTTACCCGTGTGTTTTGAGCTAGTGGAAAAGGGGTATAACCTGCCAGTATATTTTTGGGATTGTGGGAGGAAACCGGAGTACCCGGAGGAAACCCTCGCAAGTACGGGGAGAATATACAAACTCCGCACAGTTAGGGCTATGGTGGGAATCGAACCCATGACCTCAGTGCTGTGAGGCAGTAACGCTAACCATTACACCATTCATACTGCCCAAAAAGGGATGCATTGTCACTTGGAGGTAGCTCCGTAGCAGAGGGAGTGGGTGGAGAGGCAGTTGTAAACCACCCAATCAAGACACTTGAAGGCAAGGGAGAAGACAGGTGGGGTGGTAGTGACTGAGTTGAGGGCAAAAATATTTGTTTTATGACTCACTTAGATTAGATTATCCAGTATGATCATAATAAGGTAAATAATGTATTAAATAGATACTTAATGTCTCACTAGATTAGACAGGTTCAGAGAATTATATGGTAATCTGCATGTGAATAAATTTAATATAGTTGTGAAATATTGGAGTACCTGGAAGGAATCAATATATTGATTGGTTGTGAATTAAATCTTTATCATAAGGTTTATAGTCCAGCTGTAAAAGGATACTTAAATGCAATTAGGACAAATTTACCCAATCTCTCCACAGGAAGTGACAAGTAATATTGCTTAAATTTCCCCTTAACTGAAATTAAGGATCCTTTTACACTTTATTACATTTTATGGTGAATGCAGAGGAAATATTATCTGATTAATTGCATGACGCCTATCACAAGGAGGGAGAAGGAGAACGTTGTGACCATACATCGCCTTGATATACGAAGTGAAGGAACGTATGCATGCACGTCATGTTAACTAGAGTTAGCGCCGATATAGAGATTACTTACCAACTGTTCACACTTCACCAGTTAAGCAGTTGGGCTATTTATTGTCTCAGGGCATCACCAACCTGTACACACATATTCCAACAAGGAGCCGTGCAGGAATGGACAGACTACATGGTCTCAGCACCAACACTTCTGCTCCGAAAGGCCACTAAGTCTCACCTGTGATGCTGTTTTTTTACATTTGTTATTATTTTTTAAATAATGCTGATCTTATCATGCAGTGCTATACAGAATTTTATCACAAAACAATTGACCCAGAAGTCATTTGAACAGAACACGGCTTTTTGAATCATAGTATTTCTATTTACGGTATTGAGCAAGATATTTATTTAGCTTGCTGGAAAAAATGACACTTTAGCAGGGAATAACTTGATGATTTGTGTGTAATCAACAGCCTGAGGGGTTCATTCCGAGTTGATCGCTCGCTAGCTGTTTTTAGCAGCCGTGCAAACGCTATGCCGCCTCCCACTGGGAGTGTATTTTAGCTTAGCAGAAGTGCGAACGAAAGGATCGCACAGCGGCTACAAAATAATTTTGTGCAGTTTCAGAGTAGCTTCAGACCTACTCAGCGCTCAGTTCCTGTTTTGATGTCACAAACACGCCCTGCGTTCGTCCAGCCACGCCTGCGTTTTTCCTGGCACGCCTGAGTTTTTTCGAACACTCCCTGAAAACGGTCAGTTGACATCCAGAAACGCCCACTTCATGTCAATCACTCTGCGCCCAGCAGTGCATCTGAAAAGCTTCATTAGACCTTGTGTGAAAACTACATCGGCTGTTGTGAAAGTACGTTGCGCGTGCGCATTGCACCGCATACGCATTCGCAGAAGTACCTTTTTTTGCATCATCACTGCGCAGCGAACATTTTCAGCTTGCGATCTACTCAGAATGACCCCCTGAAAGTATTAAAAGATTAGTGTATCAGTGTATAGGGAGCTCATTTGATTTACTGTAAGTGAAATGTTTACTAAGAAAAAAAGAGTTCATTCAGCACTAATTTCATTCTTTACTTTTCTTTGACATTCATCTCAAAGTTCTTTCAAAATTGATTTTAAATGCAGTCTATATTTACAATGCAGTCTAATGCACTATCTACAATTGCACTACGGACATGATTTCTAGGGCACACTCAGCCTTTTAGTTTACTGCACTCATTCTCAAAATGGAAAGATCTCATTAATGCTGTATCTGTCTATTACATCTCGCTTGGCTCCATACAGTATATCTCTGTTTATCCCCGATGATCTGTCAAAGGCTTACAACTTCCATCACGCTTTAATGAATCAATCAATGTTAGCGCTCTTGCCATATTATACAAGGGGTGTGCAGTAAGTTTCCAGAAGAACAAAAAGTATTTTTTTATAAAGAAAATGACCATTATAATTTTCAAAGTATTCGCCAGGGAGGTCTATGAAAAAGTTGCATGCGCTCAAACCAGCAGCTGGACCAGTCCAAAGCAGGTATATCTTCTACATGCTGAATGAAGGTCTCCAATGCAGCTTTTGGTAACTCAAAACAAATCCCACACATATTTCACTTGATTGTTTGAACACAAAGAAGTCACAGGTGGCCAGGTCTGGACTGTACAGTAGATGGCCAAGCTCCTGGATGTGTTCATGGGTCAGAAAATCCACCACTTTCCTGAACTTATTGGCAGGGACATTGTCATGATGGAGAAGGGCACCACGAGTGTGAGTTCTTGGACGTCACCTGGAAATGGATTCCTGCACTTGCAGCAGGCATTGGAAGGCGTACCAGCCCCCAGTAATTATGCATGGCTGCATGAGTGGTACATCTGCTTGGCCATGCTGCGCTCATGTTGTGACCTCTATGGCTGTGCATCTCCAACCTTACTGACCTTTGTTTGGTCTCAGAGTCGAAACTGTAGATCAAGTATTCATCACCACTGATGATCTCCCAAACAGAACGTGAGTGACCACCCTCAAACTTGACCAGCATGGTGCGGCACCAAGTTACCCAAGCCTTCTTCTGTCTCGAGTCAGCTGATGGGGCACCCAGCGTGCAGAAACCTTGCTCAGGCTAAGCTTTTTGTGGCGTATCAAGCAGGTGGATTCCAATAAGCTGCCTATCTCCTTCTCTAAATGGGCCACGGTCACCCTGTTGTCCTCAATGATGGCAGATACAGGTCAGCCGCAGCGCTCATCATCTTCCAGGACCATCTCCTGTGCTGAAATTCTGCAAACCCCTCAAAAGCAGCTGGCAGTGGGTCAAACCTCTCCTGCTGTCGCAGACTACTCTTGTAGTCATAGAAGGTCATGGCACCTCCAGTGGCCTCTGCTGAGCTCCATATTGAGTATGTGAAGAAAGTGAACATGCTGACTTTTTTAGTTAGCAGTGATACTTATATATGGTTCTGTGCCTTGACATCTCACAGACCTGCCGCCACTGCCTTAAAGAGGAGCAAAGGGAAGATCCAGGTAAGTGGTGGTTGGCGGAGTGGTAACACACACACAGGCTGCTGCTGCAGAGATATGTGGGCGAGACACTAGATGCTGCAGCGAGAGGGAGTGACACATTATTGCCTAGCCTGGATGACAAAAATCCTAGTTTCGAACCTGACATAACACATAAATATAAGAGAGTAGCCTTTACCCCAAACTTACATTCAATTGTGGGTAAATCACTCCCACTTCGGGCTGCCATCAGAAATGACAGGTCCCAAGACTGCTGGAATAGGCAGGGCCCTATATCCTTCCCCGTGCCGGACATGACCCATCTTGGATTACAAAGGGGCTGGGGTATTCCAGGACAGGTGGCAACCTCACACACATCACAGACACACAGCTTACTGTGCTTCACATAGTAATTCTGCTGGGTAGGTCCACCTCCTGCAGCCTCCCTGTTCCTTTTTAAGTGCCTCCCTCCTACACTTTCTAAGCAAGCCCCATCTTAGCCCACTCACTGCTCTCCTTTATCTTTCTCACCCTCTTCTTTTTAAGCAACCCCCTCCTTCAGCCCTTCCCTGCTCCATTTCAACTGCCTTCCCCCTAATCTTTCTAAGCACCACCTCCCCCACTTACCTCTAGGCCACTGACCTGCATGTGCCTCAGGCAGGTGAATCTGGTCTTCATCATGTCTGCTCCAGTAGCCTAAGGCAGTTTACAGGGCACTGTTGATGAGCCAGTATTAGCTGCTCCTCAGCTCCCATCACGGTACAGTCTTACACAACAGCTCTGTGCACAATGTGGGTCAGCTCAACATGATATCATTATGCAGCGTTATGCCTTCAAGCAAAATACTGCCCACCAAGCAGCTTGAGTGCACTGCATGGGGTAGAGCTGCTTGAGCCTCAGCCAGGTCAAGTCATTAAATATATATATTTTTTAAATTAAATCTGCAGCCGCTATTCTAATGGATGGTCTGTAGTGCAGAGAAAGTTGTGGGCCCCGTCTCTGTCTGGGCCCAGGGCCGGAGTCCCGGCATCCCCCCCATCCTAAAGGAGGCCCTCCCTACTCCCACTTAGAGGCCATACTGAATGTTTCTCAAAGAGCAGTACAGCTGATTTTACATGATACGGGACATCCTACAAATTAAACTACAGCGGCTCAAGAGCAATGCTTTCCTGCCATTCACAGCACGACCTAAAGCCAAAAAAGAAAAAGTACAAGATGGAACAACAAGAGTGCAATCTAAACCACAAAGCAACAACCCCACCAAGTTAGCAGACTATGAGGGAAATGTAATTTAAGATTGCCAGTTTCTAGCGAGATATGTCTCCGTAACCTGAGGCAAGTTTGCAGAGAAACTTACCAGATATACAGTAGTAAGCGGTCAGTTAGAAGATGCATATTTGACTTGACGGTGACTTCTATTAAGCTGGTGCCTGCTGTAACCCTGCAAAATCTTGGTTGTCCAGACAAAGGGACCTATTTATTAACATTTTTTTTTACTTATAATGGGAAATGCAATGTGGCCAAATTTCCTAAAAAAAAATGTAAAAAAAACAAAGCAGTGTGCCCTGTGATAATTTGGCCAGCTCAGGCTGGCGAATTCACAGGGCAGCACTGCGATGTACAGCCTTTTGCCCAGCTTTCTCTGCCCCTGTGCGGAAACCCAACAGTGTGATCAGCTATGTGTGTCTGATAGACACACAAGCTGATCACAGTGTAAAAAAAAAAAAAAACATACCAGTCCCAGGAGCCGGGGATCGGTGCTCTGGTGAGCACTGCCAGGCACCGGGTCCTCCATGTACTGCGCTGTGACCCCGGTGTAGTAAAGTGACGCTGAAAAATGGCAGCTCACTTTACAGAACCACGGGTCACAGCGCAAAAGAAGGCCCCAGTGCCCAGCAGCCTCCTGGAGCAATGATGACTGGCTCCTGCAACTGGTAAGTATAAAATCCAAGGGGGGGTTGCTTGTTGCGGTGCAAGGGTATTAGCGACAGGGGGGGGGGACGACACCCATCGGCGGTAGTGATGGGCGGCCGTGCATGTGCAACAGGACATCGGGGTATAATTTATGAAAAATACCCCGATGATGCTACGGACAGGCATCGCATGGACGGAGCTTGCCCGTAAGCTCTGTCCCTGCATGCGATAATTGATACATCCATGCGGTGTACTCAATTATCGCAGTGTGAGTTTGGTCTGGTTTATCACCTGTCATCTGCATCATCAGATGCGGATGGTGATAAATAGACCCCAAAGGCTGGTAAACACATCATTTTTTTTTAAATATTTTTTTTTTTCTGTAGCGATAAACAATTTAATTTAGCATACATTTTATTTATTTTTAAACAAACTAGGAAAACAACAGTGCCCTCCTACAGTAGCATATTTAGAGCCATAATGATCACACCATTAAAATGCTTTAAGTAGGATCCCGGCTTCAGCTTTCTGGTGTTTACAGAATCACCATCGACATAGTGACTGTAGACAAGCCATACCAAATTATATAAATGACTGTGGAAAATGTCCTAATGGTTTTGGCGAAGCACAAATTTTAGGAAGTTCTAGTAATGGTAAGAAAATAAGGCCAGATTCAGAGAAGTACCCAGTGTTTTGCTCACATCTCTGATCTGTGAATGTGCAGGCCCTGTGCTCCGCATGTGCAAATCTCTGTCTGTGAGAACGCTCGCAGTGCCCAATATGCCGCAGACTGATTGACATGCATTAGCATTTTTTAGCACAGCTGTTTTGCACAAAGACGTAGCGGCTGTGCATCTGCATGCTTCTGTGTCCATTTCTGAATCAGGCCCATAGTATCCTAAAAGTGGATAAATCAATGGGTCCAGATGGAATACACCCAAGGATACTAAAAGAGCTAAAAGATGTGCTGGTGGCACCATTAACAGAATTATTTAACCATTCACTAGATACTGGTGCCATTCTGGTGGACTGGAAAAGAGCAAATGTAGTTCCACTGCACAAAAATGGAAGCAAGGGAGAAGCAAGTAACTACAGACCAGTAAGTCTTACATCAGTAGTAGGGAAAGTAATGGAAAAACTATTAAAATAAAGAGTTGTGGAATATCTTGAATCAAACAATTTACAGGGTCCAAAACAGCATGGATTTACTGGTGGGAGATCATGCCATACAAATATTATTGAATTTTTTTACTCTGTGACAAAAAATATAGATCAATGGGGAGCTGTAGATGTAGCATATCTAGACTTTAGTAAGGCATTTGACACTGTCCCACATTGCAAACTGCTAACTAAACTTGAAAGCGTGGGGTTGGATTATAAAACAGTTAAATGGATAAGAACCTGGTTGCAGGATAGGAAACAGACAGTTGTAGTAAATGGAGTGCAATCTATAGAGGGAAATGTTACCAGTGAAGTACTACATGGACCTGTACTTGGACCAGTTCTCTGTAATATCTTTGTTGGTGACATTGCAAATGGTATTGAAGGGAAAGTATGCCTTTTTGCAGATGATACAAAGAAAAGCAACAGGGTAGACATACCAGGGCCTATATTTAATAATAATCCGAGTTTGTCCGATTTGTGGGGTTTTTTTCTAAGTCCCAACACGGGAATTCACTAAGCACAAATCTCTGCAGTGTTTGGGCTATTCGTAATGGTTTTAACGGCAAAGTTCAGAAATATGAATGAATAGACCATCGGTCAAACGCGGCTGTTATTTCATACAACACGGGTATTCACTATTAATTCGTTTTTGGGTGTTAGTCTCTGAGTGTCTCTGAGTGCTCAATTGCGGTCGTATTTTTTGTGATTCGTAAAAAAAAAAGCAGCAAAAAAATAGGCCTGCTTTTTTCAGGCGTGTTTACATGTGTTGCCACGTACAAATCATTCACACCTGAATTAGGATGCCTATAAAAGGATCTTAGGCCCATTTCAAACAACCTACACTCAGAAATGGCTGCAGGACTGTGGACCAGTGATCTTTTGTGTGCTGTGGGATTCCACAGACTCAGACATCAGCCTGTAAGTAACCAGGGCCAAGAAACTGAACATGGTCAGCAGGTTGTACAGGTTCCGCGGAGGCTGCACAGGCCTCGTTTTTTTAGGGGGTGTTTAAACTTGAACGCATTGTCCGATGACAGGGTTATACAGATGTTCCGTCTAAATCGTAACAACATTTTCCGTCTGTATGACCTTGTCAAACTGGGCCTAGACCCTGAGACAGCACGCTCTCGCCCTGTCTCAGGCCTGCACAAACTCCTGGCTGTGTTGCACTTTATGGCTACTGGGAGCTTTCAGGCAGTGTCTGGGGATGTCATTGGAATCTCACAGCCCTCATTTTCAAGAATACTAACACAGGTGATGTATACCTAACTACCTCCTCTGTTTTTGGTTGGTTTTAATTACTCTCAGTGGCCAGTGATGATGTTCTGTCCTAAAATCTCATGTTTTATTTTCTATCAAATATACACACAGGTGTTGGCTGTTTTGCAGCCCCACATCGATGCCTCAATCTGCTTCCCTACCCAGGAGTCTCAGTGGCATGCCGTCAGGGTAGATTTCTATGAGCTTGCTGGCATGCCCAATGTGCTGGGAGCCATAGATTGCACACACATTCAGCTAAGACCACCTAGGGGCAGGCAGCACATCTATACTAATCGTCATCTAGACCACTCCACAAATGTGCAGGTGGTTTGTGATGCAAAACTCAAAATAATGAGTGTTGTTGCCGGTTACCCTGGGGACTGCCATGACTCCTCCATCCTTAGTCAGTCATCCCTCTTTGATAAGTTTGAGGACGGACAAATGCCAGATGGATGGCTGCTGGGTATGTAATTTGATATGTGTAGGACTGTGTATACTTTGGCCAAATACAGTGTGTTACTTATGTGTTGCTGTATCTTAACATGAATCACGTTACTATATCTGTCTTTCAGGTGATAGAGGATATGGCTGTTTCTTTTGGCTTCTAACTTCATTGTCCCGACCTGATACCCCTGCTGAACACAATTACAATAATGCACATAAGTCCACACGGAATGTGATAGAAAGATGTTTTGGTGTGCTGAAATCTAGGTTTCGGTGTCTGGATAAGTCTGGTGGCCTTTTGTTGTATAGTCCCTTGAAGGTGACTCAAATTGTGTTCTGCTGCCTCTTTCTTCATAACATGTGTTTGCAACAACATCTGCTACATGTTGATGATGACAAGGAGGATGAAGAAAGCAGCCAGCATGCAGAGGAATTAGAGACATCTGGTGACACTTGGAGTACAGATGTAGGGAGGCAGGTTAGGCAAGACCTCATAAATAGTTATTTTTAAGGTAAGTATTTTTTGCTTCTTTCATTTGTTGTGTAAGCCTAAATATATGTTGGCCCATTTTTCGTTTAAAAACCATTACTCAGAATGTGTCTGTCTCCTTGAGACATACAAACATACCCTCACTTTATGCAGAACAAATGCAGCATGTGTATTGTGTTTATTTAAATTTTCTAAACAACAGATTATGAGTGACATGCATGAAGTCTGGATAAGTGTTAATAAACTTTTACTGATAATTTCTTTAAAACACACATAGTCCACATAGTAATTGAGTATGTTTTTTTACTTTATGAATGTGTGTAACGTCCTAATGTAACACTTCTCCACATATAATATGTTAGCCTTGAGGAATACATGTGTTCCTATATGTGATGCTCCATCGTATTTAAGGGACACAAACTTAGTCTCATTCAAAAAAAAATATTTTGTTATGTTTGCTAGAGTAAACTTGCAGATTTGTAAGTCAATACACAGTTTTCAACATATATCCATTATTACACACATTATTTTTTAAAATTCAAATATTTCCAATTTCTTTGTTTCTGCATCATGTTTTAGATTCTGATTACTCATTTTTACCACACACAAACATGGCACAACAATAATGTCATTCATTTTGAGACTGAATTATCTAAATTTTTGGCCAACATATTAGGACACTTTTAGCCAACTTAATTGTGTTATTCTTGTAATGTCGTCTAGAGAAGAAATGTAAAAGAGTTAAAATTCACATTGTAAGTTGTATTGGTCATGGATGAATCTGCATGGCTGCCAATTAGTCTGTCTGCAGGATATGAGAATGATTGGAATCAAGAAAGAGTAATTACTTAAAAAAATCAAGTGGTCTGGTTTCTGCATGCTAAAGACATTCTGCATGGCTGCCAATTAGTCTGTCTGCAGGATATGAGAATGATTGGAATCAAGAAAGAGTAATTATAAAAAAAAAATCAAGTGGTCTGGTTTCTGCATGCTAAAGACATTCTGCATGGCTGCCAATTAGTCTGTCTGCAGGATATGAGAATGATTGGAATCAAGAAAGAGTAATTATTTAAAAAAATCAAGTGGTCTGGTTTCTGCATGCTAAAGACATTCTGCATGGCTGCCAATTAGTCTGTCTGCAGGATATGAGAATGATTGGAATCAAGAAAGAGTAATTATAAAAAAATAATCAAGTGGTCTGGTTTCTGCATGCTAAAGACATTCTGCATGGCTGCCAATTAGTCTGTCTGCAGGATATGAGAATGATTGGAATCAAGAAAGAGTAATTATTTAATAAAATCAAGTGGTCTTGTTACTGCATGCTAAGATCAATGTGCAGCTCAAAGAACATTTTCCTCCTCCAAAAAAATAAAAAGTTGTTAAAGAATAAATGTGCAGCAAAAAATCCTGTTGTTGTTTGTAACAGTTATAATTAGTGATGTTGTAAAAATTGCCAAGGTGCTAAGTGTTATATGTATTCTGACAATCCTACACTTACTAACTGTGTTTATTTTCTTCTCTATACAGAAATCGGTGTCTATATATATTTTTTTTTTTTTTGGGTTGGCTGTTTGGACTGGCCTTTGCATTTACCACTGTCATGTTGGCGTGCTCTGGTGGAGCGCCTTGGTTGTGAGGACATTGGCGATAGAATAGGAGTAGTCATACCAGAACTGCTGCTTGGTTGCTGTTGGTGCTGATATCTGAGTGTTTCATTGAGGTTAGTGAGGGTGGCATTGAGTTCACGTGTTGCAGCATTTTGATTTTCTAAAATTCTGGTGATAGATTCATTGATCATTTGATTGTTTTCTAAGATGTTGATATAGCTTTGCTGTTGTCTGTGCTGTTCTTCCATTATGCATTGTATGTTGCCCATGACATGTGTAAAGTCTGCACGCATGATTTCCATGGTATTGGCAATTCTGGTGGTTGGTTCATTTTGGCGACTGATATTTCTGCTGATTCTTCTGAGGTGAGATGGTAGGCTAGAAAAAATGTGGGTCTGCCTACGCAGGCAATCTTGATTAGTGGCCTGCTGTGTAGCCCAACTGTCCCAAAACACTTAATCAGTGCCTTGTGCTACTGGTGTTGTTGGGCTGTATTGTGGTGGTGGTGGTGGTGTGCTTTGCTGTGGTGGTGTACTCACAGGTGCTGGGTGGCTGATTCCTTCGATTACTGGCTGCATTTGTAAAATGATTGTCTCATCCATGTCACTGTGTTGCTGCTGTTGTGTCGGGATGCTGGTACCAGTACTAGAATCTGGAATTAGAATCATTTTGGTGTTAGTTAGCCATATGTTAGAGAAATTAATACAAAGCAATAAACATGGAACACATGTATTTGAATGGTGCTTTCAGATATCCAGCATAGCAACATCATCACTCAGAACTTAAATACAGACATATTCCTGTTTGTGGCAAATGTGTCTGGTTACTTCATTCTTAAAGCAAGCACATGAGTTGTATGGTAGATCAGACATACTCCACCATAAAAACACACTTAAAACCATAATGTGTTGCCTTATAGTGCTTAAAACAGAAACATAGTAATGTTTTTGCATGTTGGTGCCAATGTTAGGACAAACACATATGTGAAATTGATGAAAAAAACCTTACTATTTGCCAAGCTTACACATGTGTTTATGTTGCAGCATCTTCCACACAATCTGCTACTGTATGGCTGAAGTGGACATACATATCTTTACTAGATGTGGACAAGGCCATTGTGCTCAGATTCCATTTGATGTATTAGTGTTTTCGGTAAGTATAGCAGATTTTGTTGGATTTTGAGTTAATTAGTCTAATTAAATGGATTATTATGAGATGACTAATTTTTTATTATTCACAGTTTCTTACTCACAATCAAGATGAGGGGAGTGTGGTTGGCGTCTTGGAGGTGTGTCCAAAATTTGGAGTGGTGGGACCGAAGAAACTGTAGATAATCTTCGTGGCGGGGTAGACTGCTGTGATTGGGACTGGACATCAGACCTTGCTTTCTTTGTTGCCATATGTATTATTGTTTGGTGTGGTACAGGAGTCCGCCTTCTGCTGCTCAAGACTTTTTTTGATGGACCTAGTATTTAAAGTGTAATTTTGTTATGGCCATTCCTTTACAAACATAACCTACACTACAATGGACACTTTACCTGCTTCCGCATCGTCATCATCATCAGATGTCATGGGAGTGACTGTAGGATGACCAGTACTGCTTTTTTTCAACACTGTAAATAATGAAACAAATAAAAGAACTTATTTATTCATGCTATTGTTGATACAGCCACCCATAATGTTTATAAACATTACATCTTACAAAAATGGATGTTTATTTATGTTGGATACATTTTGGACCAAAAACAAAAAAATTAAGAAAAACACACACATTGGCCAATAGCCATATGCACTATGGAAAGTACAACACAGGAAATAATGTACAGGACACAGACATAGGACACAATTACAAATACATACACTAACAAGCCAAAACACACACATCTTCATTTTAAAATGTAATGTAATTAATGAAAGATGCAATGTAGAAAATGCTCTGTGATGTGGAACTACAAACACACATTAGCAAAATATGAGCCAAAAAATAAATAAATAAATAAATAAAAAACCCATCATAATAGTAAGGTAACTAAGTCTGCAGTGTTGTGTCAGGATACAAATACAGACTCAAACTGAACCAACAAATAGTGGGTTTGTCTTAAACAAGATTACATTCAGTACTAATTAAATTACACATGTAACTGACTTCAAAGCCACTTTGCACTACTCCAGCCTCTAACATGTCAACCACTGTTTCTGAAACGTTGCACATGGATAACTGAAATAAAAAACATACTTTCAAACTGTAAAATGTGCAAAAGGAAAACATTATTGCTGGACAATTCAATGACACACCAAGTCCAAACTACACATGGAAAATGTACTGTTAAAAAACCACATGACATACAATAAAATACTATGTTACATTGGCTTTTGTAGAAAACATTACCCAAAACAATGTCTTTGCTGACGCACACTTGAAGATGGGAGTAATATGCAACGTCACATGACACACATTTACAAAAAACATTAAGACAGAAGTAATGTAATAGAATGTTAAGACAAATACACATGCTCACCATCCTTCCTGGGCCGATCGGAATCACGGACATGGGTTGCAGACACTACTTCAGGAGGTACTAAACTCTGCATGGGCTCCTCATAGTCCAGATATCTGGCAATATAGGGCTGTCCACCACCGGTTTTGCGAGCCGACTTCGCCTCCTTGGCCATTTTGGACTTGACACGTCGCTTTATGTCATAGTACCGTTTGCGGCACGTGTCCTTCGTCCGCTTGACCACCCCCTCACTATTTACAGCAGCAACAACTTTCGCCCACAACACCGTCTTCTTCCGTGTTGGCACCTTGGCGGACTCAGGTCCAAATAGCTGCCGCTGATACTTCATCAGCTCCCGCACCAATGCCACATTTTCTGCATAACTAAACTTGACATTCCGCCCAGTCTTAGTAGTGGTGCGTGGCTGCGGAGCTGTCTGACTGTCACTATCACTGTCACTTGAGGCTGCTGCAACAACCTCACCCACCTCCTCCACCTCACTAACCTCACTCTCACTCACCTCCTCCACCTGACCAACCTCCTCCCTCTCACCCACACCCTCCACCTCACTCACCTCAGCCACCTCACCCACCTCTGAGTCAGACATAATTGTGTGGTTGAACAATTAACACAGAAAAAAAATAAGACAAACAACACACTCCTCCACTACCACTGCACAACACACACACACACACACACACACACACACACACACACACACACACACACACACACACAGAGAAAGAAAGGGATTTAGGAGTCAAGGTGGCAGATTAACCTGGAGAAGGCATAAGGAAGTGATTAATCAGTGACAAGTGCAAGGTGATAAATGCACCAGCCAATCAGCTCCAATATGTAAATTAACAGGAGCTTACTGGCTGGTGCGTTATCACCTTTATCACTTCCTTATGCCTTCTCCAGGCTTAATACATCTGCCCCACTATTTCAAGTGGCTTAAAGACAGGAAAGCAATGCAATAAAGCAATGAGAAAGGCAAATCAGATGCTTGGTTGCATAGGGAGAGGAATCAGTAGCAGGAAAAAGAAGTGATAATGCCACTGTATAGGTCATTGGTACGGCTTCATCTGGAATACTGTGTCCAGTTCTGGAGACTACTGCTCACCTATCATCAAGAGCTGTCTCTGATCGGGACGCTCGTCCGTCACGGAGACGGGCCCCATTCACTAGATTAGGAGAGCGTCACAGTGCACTCCACTGTGACGGAGACACGCCCCATTCATAGAATAGGAGCATCCCTGTGCACTCCCGGCGTGGCTAAGAGGATAGACTGCCTAGTCATGCCAAGAGGGCACTTATGCGATGGAGCCGCACTAGATGAGTGCGGCTCCATCTGTAAATACATTAGAGAGTGTACAAAGAAGGGCAACTACAATGGTGCATGGCCTACATCACAAAACTTACCTTAAGGCTTAAAGATCTTAACATGTATAGATTGGAGCAGAGAAGGGAAAGAGGCAAAGGCGTAGCTACCATAGGTGCAGGGAGTGCAGCTGCTATGGGGCCCAGAGCTGAGAGGGGCCATCTTCCCTGTCACAGTTACATATGTAATAAAAATTTTTACCATTGTGTGGTACATAGAGGCTCTTACATACTTTTGCCTTGGGGCCTACACTATATCTAGTTATGCCCCTGGATCTGCTCATTGTAATGTGGTATAAAATGAACTGGACTGCGTTATAAATAATGTTACATAACATGAACTGGAGCACTGTAATGTGGCACAATAGGAAGTGGAGGCACTATGGGGGTCATTCCGACCTGATCGTAGCTGTGCTAAATTTAGCACTGCTACGATCACTTACACTGACATGCAGAGGGATGCCCAGCACAGGGCTAGTCCACCCCGCATGTCAGGCCGGCCCTCCCCGCACAAGTACAAAAGCATTGCACAGCGGCAATGCTTTTGTACTTGAAGAGTAACTCCCGGCCAGCGCAGCTCCTGCGGCTGGCCGTGAGTTACCCGTCGCTGCCCTCAGTCGCAAGCGGCTGCGTGTGACATCATGCAGCCACTGCGGCCTGCCCCCCACACGGTCCGGCCATGCCTACATTAGGTGGACCATGCCCCTAAAACGGCGGCCAAACGCCGCCGTGCTGCCCCCTCCTGCCCAACGACAACCTCTGCCTGTCAATCAGGCAGAGGCGATCGTTAGGCAATGACAGCCATCGCCTGTCAGCCATGCGCCGGCGTACTGCGGCGCCGGTGCATGCGCAGTGCTGACCTGAACTCTGCGAAGAACTGCAGCGAGCGATCAGATCAGAATTACCCGCTATAGTGTATTGAATGCATAAAAGGAAGTGGGTACACTGTACTGTGGCATAATATAAACTGGGGGCACTGTAATATGGCGTAGTTTGAACTGGGGACTCTGTATGTCATAATGTGATTTGGGGATACTGTGTTACATAATATGAATTGGCAGATACTGTGTGACATAATATGAAGTACTACTAATGTTCATAAAATAAACTAGTACACTACTACACTACATTAACTAAGACACTTCTATGGATTATAAATTGAACTACTGTATGGCACTATTATGGGGCATAAAATTAACAACTGCTGTGGAGAGGTGTCTCTAGAACCATTGGGACAGGGGCCTCATCAAAATGTTGCTATGGGGCCCACTAAGTTTTGGCTATGCCCCTGGAAAGAGGGGACATGATAGAAACTTTAAAATACACCAAGGGTCTTAACAAAGTTCAGGAGGGAAGCATTCTTCAAAAGAAGAGTAGTATTAGAACTCAAGGACATACACTGAAACTGGAAGGAGGCAGGTTCAGGGGACATTTAAGGAAAAATAACTTCATAGAAAGGGTAGTGGATAAGTGCAATAGCCTCCCATCAGAGGTGGTAGAGGTTAAGACTGTAGAGCAATTAAACATGCTTGGGATAGGCATATGAATATCCTTACAAAGAACTAAGATTCAAAAAGGGTGGAGACTACCTAAAGCAGTGCTGGGCAAAACGTTGATCGTGATCTACCGGTAGCTCGCGGAGCTCCCGCCGGTAGATCGCGGCCAACTTCTTCATTACAACTGTAATGAAGTCCGAGTCCAGAGCGTTCCCAATGATGCATTGTGCGGGTGCACCGGTGACGTTATGACATCAGCCGCGCACCCGTGCAATGCATCATTGGGAGCGCGATGTGAGGCTGTGGATCAGGTTTGATCCAGTCAGCGGTGGCAGGACAACAGCGGCGGGAAGCAGTGTGAGCAGGCACGTGACAGCAGGGAGCCAGCCAGCGGAGAGCCAGCCAGGCACCAGCAGATAGCCAGCCAGCCAGTGGGGAGGCACTCAAGCCAGCTAGCGGGGAGGCACTCAAGCCAGCCAGAGGGGAGGCACTCAAGCCAGCCAGCAGGGAGGCACTCAAGCCAGCCAGCAGGGAGCCACTGTATCCAGCCAGCGTGAGTTGTGCATAGGGGTCAATTATGCACTGGGAGGGGGTTCTGCATAGGGGGAATCTGCACATGAAGGGGAACAGTATGTTGCACAGCAGGCTGTTCTGCAATGGAAGTGGGAAGGTGTATCTGCACAGAGGGCTGTTCTGCAGACAGTTATGACAAGATTGTGTTTATTAATATGAATGTATTTTTTGTAATGTGGACACAAGCATTGTGCTATTATTTAATGTTGTCATTATTAATGCTGTTTTTAAATGTGCGCATTCTTATTGGTGTTGTTATTTGATGGCGTCATTCTTAATGCTATTTTTAAATGTGTGCATAAGTATTGGTGCTGTTAGTTGACGTTGGTAGATCACTGGCAAGTAAATGAACAAAGGGGGTCATTCCGAGTTGTTCGCTCGCAAGCTGCTTTTAGCAGCTTTGCACACGCTAAGCCGCCGCCTACTGGGAGTGAATCTTAGCTTATCAAAATTGCGAACGAAAGATTAGCAGAATTGCGAATAGACACTTCTTAGCAGTTTCTGAGTAGCTCCAGACTTACTCGGCATCTGCGATCAGTTCAGTCAGTGTCGTTCCTGGTTTGACGTCACAAACACACCCAGCGTTCGCCCAGACACTCCTCCTTAATTTAGCACATCTACCATCAGCTTCCCTGACATGTGGGGGGACGCCCAGCACAGGGCTAGTCCGCCCCGCATGTCAGTCCCTGCCCGTCGCACAAGTACAAAAGCATCGCACCGCCGGCCCACCCCCTCCAGCCCAGCAACCACCTCTGCCTGTCAATCAGGCAGAGGCGATCGCTGGCCTAAGACAGCCGTCGGCTGTCTGGCGTGCGCCGGCGCACTGTGGCGCTGGCGCAGTTCAGACCAGATTGCTGCTGTGCGAAAACGCACATCAGCGATCGGGTCTGAATGACCCCCTATGTTTCTATCCTTCATAACATCAGGATTTTATAAAGTAACTGTATAAATTTACCAAAATCTGTGAGTGGATTTTATTTTGTGAAATGTAATCTCCAAAGTTAAAGAACCAGCAGCTATTTTTTTTCATCAAAAATGATAAATGTCACTTTTCTAAAATGGATGACAATAAATACGGTTTAATCTTTTATATATAGACCATTCATCAAGTCATTGAATTTGTAAATCATCATTTATATAATGCACAGCAAGTTCTCAGCCCACAGCAAGAGAGCAGAAGGATTGCTCTATTTATTATATACACAACTGACTGCAGTGTTTACATAAAACAATATGCACACTAACTTGTGTTCAGCGACTACTCCAGCTATAACAGTATTCCCCTTCTGCTTGGTTACGTTAGCATTACATGTTCATTCTCCTTCAGGTCTCCTCTTATAGTGATCATGCAGCTTTTGCCTGGGTTCTCGCTTATGTTCTACATCTGCATATCAGGAGTGACCTCTGTAAGTCATGTTCCCGTCCTTCTATGGTCAACAGAAAGGTGAGTGACTAAGTGGGGCACAATAGTATATGCTAGTAAAAGAATGTATTATACTTCACTTTATGAATAAATATGAATATAGCTAATCTACTAGTTAGTTATTATACAGAATACTGTAGTTGTCAACTGTCCTTACATTTCCAGGGCAGTCTCTGATTTTTAAGAGCTGTCCCTGGAAATGTCCCATGTTTTCCATTACTCAGCAGTTGTACAGTACAATTTTCTTGTTTTCCATCTCTCAGATACAACTTTTACCATACACTGTTATTTCATTTATAGTTTTCTAATATTTATTGAAGAAGAATATTTAAAATGCAAAAACATGGTACAAACTAGTAAAGAAAACGACAAGATGGCCATTTTAGTTCCCCATGGTCACATAGTTGCCTACACAGAGAGAATGGCACTCACTCTGAGGTGTGGGTGCAAGGAGATGGGATGTTGGATCTGTGTTGGAAGGGTCTGTGTGTTTGTGTTTGTATATGGATTGAGCGGTGGGGGAGAGAGGTTGTTAATGTTTGTGGTGTGGAAATATGAGGATAGTGGTATGTGAGCAGTGTCCTTGTGTTGGTTGTGTGGTGATTATAAAGGGATGCAGTTAAGTGACCGGCGGTCCAATTATAAACTGTGTCCATATTTTATGTGTGATCAATGTATTGTGCATGGGTGTAAATTCTGTGTAGAGTAAATCGAGGAGACCAGTTCTAAAAGACCAATCAGTTTACTGAGAAGTCACAATGCTTCTCTGTGGATGGTGGAGATTACTTGCTCGGGTCTGTTCTTTTAGTGAACACCCTTTCCATTACAGTGTTGACTATACTCCCACTGTGTATTAGTAGGTGGTGTGTGCTTGTTGGGGGGGGGAGGGGGTTTAAGGTGAATCTTTGAGTGATCACCTTAAACCATGCGGTTCTAGACCAGATTGTCTTCCCTGCTGGACCTATGAGCCACAGACTTCTTATTGCCTATGAGCGCTTATGGGTGTGTGCAGGGCCGTTTCTAGCCAATTTGGCTCCCAGTGGGAGATTTAAAAATGCGCCCCCCACCTATGACATAAAAAAGATGTGCCCCCCATAGATATAAAAAATACAAATGTGTGCGTGCTTCCAGAAATGGGGAGTGGCCTTGCTAAAATGGGTGTGACCTTGCTAAAATGGGCGTGGTCTCACCTGAAAATACTACCTTACACCCCAGTTTTTGACCCTGCACCAACAGATCATGGCTACCACAGGGGAAAAAAAAATCCACCATATTAAGCCCCACACAGTAATGCCTCCTGCACCATATTATGCCACTCACCGCAATGCCCTTGATACATTATGCCCTACAGTAAAGCTTCTAATTACTTTTAAATTACCTGCTCGTTGCTAAGGGTTTTACGTGCTGGGTGTCATGCTGGTTGCCAGGGGTTTCATGCTCTGGCATCCATGCTGGTTGCCAGGGGTTTCATGCTATGGGACGAGTGTCATGATCGTTGCCATGGCTGTGCAATGCCAGTTTCCAGGGCTGTCTAAATTACACAACACTGGTGGTAACTGGCATTACACAGCCCTGGTAACTGGCATTACACAGCCCTGGCAACTGACATTACACAGCCCTGGCAACTGACATTACAGAGTGTAATGTCAGTTGCCAGGGCTGTGTAATGCTAGTTGCCAGGGCTGTGTAGTGCTCTTTGGGGTGTTTACAGTGCCCGCCCAGCCGCCCGTCAGCATCTCCCTCCTCCTGCCTGCCCATTTGCCAGCCAGTCTGCCCATTGCTGTGTCCTGGCTCTCCCTCCACCCTGTCATTAGTACTCCGCTCGGGGGCGGAGTTTCGCATAATGACGCACTTGCGTCATTATGTCACATTGCAAATGCGTCATTATGCAAAACTCTGCCCCCTGAGTGGAGTAGTAATAGCGGGGAGGATGGGGAACACCATAAGCCATCAAAAGAGCCAGGGCAGGTGCCCCGTGCAAAGGCACGCCTCACCCGCCGCAAGAAACAGCTCTGGGTGTGTGCACTGGATACAGTACAATTCAAGATCAGTGGCAGTGACCAGCGCTGGTAGAGAAGTTGGTAAGGAACCTGGCAGTAGGCGTGCAGTTGGTATGCTGCGCCTTCTGCTCCATCCCACTTGTCATATGTGTGACGTGTTGCTCTTCCTGTAAAATGTTCCTGTAAAATATATCAGTGATACCTAATGCTTAATTGGATACCCCCTTAAGCTCTTGTTTGCCCATGTGTTTCTGATGGGTATAGAACCAGAGGCATATTAAAAGAAGGAGGAGCCTGGGGGCACTCCCATGCAGCTCTACCCATAACATGCTGGTGGTGCCATATTTCCATCTATGTATTTGAAAAGATGGTATATGCACAGAAGATAGCAAAGGTTCTGGCACAGTCCATATTCTTGGTCTGCACCATCTTTCTGAAGGCATTTCCAGTAAGACTGCGCCACTGACACAAGGTTAACAAGGAGGAGTGGAAGGCACTGTTTGGCACAGCTTGGCTTGTTTTTGATGCAGGGGGTATGGCCACCCTTAAGCAAAGGCATGGGCCCATGTGCACCACACACCCTGCACCTATAACAGAAACGCCAATGAATAGAATGTGAGGTTGATGGTCACTTTGTCGACAGAAACAAATAGCAGAATTCTGGTGGCACTATCACTTACAGCATTGTTTTTACCATGCGGGTATGCCATTTTCTATACGTTTCAAGTTTTAAGGCATGATCCATTATTGCTTAGTGAGAGATAATGTGGAGAGAGATAAAATACCATCCAACCGGGACCTACCGGTCATTTTGCAAACACAGCCTGTAACATGGCAGTTAGGAGCTGATTGGTTGGGACTTTATCTCTCTCCACTTATTCTCTCTCCAAGGCGTATATTTACTAATGTTCAATTTTATGCTCGATTTAAATCGACTAAAATCAAATCAAATTGAACATCTTGTTCACACATCAAATCCCCCATTTACTAGCATTCAATTTTGCACTCGATTTCAAAATCAAATTCGATGTTCTTTGATTTTGACTAGTGACTTTGTGTTTGGTTTAGGATGTCCATTTCAAAATCACCTATAACCTATGAAATTGAATACAAAATAGAAAAAACTTCCTACTTTATTCCTATTGGTCCAAATAAATCACATGCAAGAAGTTGCTGTGGTTTCTCTAAATTTCTGGTTGTGCATCTCTCCGATTCTGGGGCACCTGCGCATGCACAGGACCTGTTCAGTGCATGTGCAGAATGAGTCCTGCATCATCGCACACAGTGCCACCTCAGCCGCAGCCTGGAGTGATGTGCACTTGGTCCATCTCTGAATAAGGCACATCATTTCTACAGCCACATAGAACCACATGTTTGGGTCCCTTTTTATTAGAGATGTGCACAAAGCCTCAAGTGTTTCTTGATTTCTTTTAAAATTGATAAAAACATCTAAAATCAATAAATTTAGGCCTGTCACATACAGCCTTTTCAGTATTATTAATATCTGGCGTGATTCATGGACAGACGCTATGGCGACGGGGCACATTGAGGATATGCAAAATGATTTAATAAACCCACCATCCCTGAAAAGTACAGAGACGCTCAGCAGAGCAATCGCAAAGGCACAGCAACTGCGTACACATTCCCAGAGCACACGCAGATCCATTGATAATCAGTAGCACAACTTAAGTGAAAGGCCACACAGCATGACATCCTGAACAGAGGTACTAGAGGCACGCTGCTTGAGTATGGATTTGCAGGCGCATCCAGTGACATGCCCCAAAAATGACTGCTCCCCCATCAACACACACAAACGTATCTGACTGTCAATCACTCTTCATAAAGATGAATGTGCAAGTGGCATCGCTATTAGACTTTGGAGCATGCAATTAACTGAAAAAACATTAGCATAACGTCCATCATCTCTACTTGCATAGACATTATAATGAAGGTTTAGGGAACAGAATGTTGTTCAAGAACTAAACTGCTATTAGTCTATATTTTGGGTAGTTGTAGTTCGAATTTGTGTTTGATTTTCAATTTAATTGTTAGTAAATCAGGGGATTCTATGTTTGTCTATGTGAAAGTACCGATGTTTTCCAATGCTCGATTCTGAGTGGGATTTGGTTTTATGGACCCTATTCAGGTTGAGTAGCAGATTCTGCTAAAGAGCAGAATCTTCTACTCAGTAAGATCGCATGCTGGGGTACACCCAGCACAAGGTAAGGCTGCCCAGCATGCCAAGTCCCGCCCAGCTTTGCGATCGCAATCTAATTGCGATCGTATTGCTGCCCAGGGAATAGCAGATGCCCCCCTGCGTACACAGCATGGATAAGTATGCAGCTACACCACCACCATTTTCTTTATTGGAGCAACTGCGTATGACGTCATGCAGCAGCCCCGAAAATGGTCCAGCCACGACTGCGTTGGCAAGACCACTCACCTGCAACGGTCCGTTGCTGCACCCCCCACAGCCACCGCTGTTAATCGCAGCGCAATCTCAATGATGCACACTGTGAAGGTTCGCACATGCACAAATGTCCAATAATTGACTATTTGCGATTCTCGGACATTAGCGATCAGAGCTGAATGAGGGCCTAGATTCGATTTTACATTTGATTTTGCCTTTAGTAAATCTCCAAATGCAAAATCGAATGCAAGTTAAATGCAAAATCACCCTATACCCAAAATCGAACATTAGTAAATATACCCCCAAAAGTTGATGCATATGCCCCATAATGTACGCAGAGTAACAATGATCTATGTAGAATTTGCACCATTTTGGGATAGTGCCATCTGCATTCTGCTGCAATATTGTCACTGTCAACAAAGTAACCAGCGACTCCTCAACTGTCCCCCGAATAGCCTATAATCAGTCATTGGGATATTCAGTACATTGAAGGTTTGAAAGTGATCTTCTTGTATGGGACAATGACCTGCTAATATAATTAATGTAAAAATAAAATAAGTTGGTTTTGTAGGTCATAAAAATAAGTAAACACTAAAAAATGCCTGCTTTGCACGATCCTCTGGGACAGTCTAGATTTCAGAGGGCTGTCCTACTGTTACACGGTTGCCTTGTGGTCAAATGTGTACTGTTATTGGCTTGGCACATTTGGATAAATTTACTAGGTGGCTGGTTTCAAATCCAGGCAGGATTGCAGCATATCCCAGACGGATTGCACCTCACTGATTTAGCTCAAAACAACAACATTTCCACTGAAAAAGTACACTTTAGAATAGAAAATGCTATCTTGACCCCCCCCCCCCATTAAATTACAGAAAAACACAGTTTAATTAAGTAGCTGATTCAGAACTAGCCACAAACCACCCAAGATGCTACAGCAATCCTGCCCCCGAAAAATGATCCGCCTCTGGCAAGTGGGTTGTTTGAAAGCTAGTCACTAGTGGACACTGACATTTTAATAATATGAATGCTCAGATTAGTCAGAGTGTGGGAGCTGCCATCCTCTGACCATTCCCAGCATGTTTAAACCACAGGGGGGTAACGGCAGCTCCTCAGTGGGGTAAGTGTTTAAGAACTGATGAGGTTCACTTTTGGTTTCTGCTTAGAAGGTCTTTGGTAAATACTCACGTTCTAACTTGCGGGCGGTCTGTAGCAATGCCCATTGGGTTGCATGGCCCTCAGACTCCAATTTTTAGTAAATTTACCCCATGGATGTTGTGGATATGTTCCCATTCAGCATAGTACAAAGTAATTCAAGTGTGTTTTAACAGTGGCTGGGGTCTTCTCAGAAGCACTGGACACACACTCAGGCGGGTGTAGTATGGTATGCTGGCGGCCGGGCTCCAGGCGACCAGCATACCGGAGCCGGGAGCCCGACCGCCAGCATACCGACAGTGCGGCGAGCGCAAATGAGCCCCTTGCGGGATCGGTGGCGCGCTACGCTATCTATTCTCCCTCCACCCGAGGCTGTGATGTGGCCACACCTATAATGAGACAGTTGCTATAAGGCATGTTGCAGCACTCAAATACTGGACACATTTAACATTAACCCCCACCTTGCAGAGCCACATGGTTTTCACAAGGTGCAAAATTGAACATTTTAGGTGCATCTACTCTTAACTTTAAGGGGCAAATGTATCAATTATCAGTCTTCAAACCCAACAATTGTATTTTTTTTCTCCGCTTTTTATGGCTTTATAAAATGATGTACCATATGGATGTGTTAAAAATCACATCCAGGAATAGGGGCTCCGAAAGGAGCCAGTCACGGGATGTGTTAGAAGAAGTGCAGTGATTACATTAGCGGTCACTTCATTTCTATATCAGAACCAAACTGTGTCACTTTGCATTTGCGGTCCGCTGACAATACATGTGTGGTCATTTTTGTGAAAGGTAGCCTATAGGCTACTGCGGCTAACCCATTCTAGAGCTTGGTACACTACATCTGACAGCGATGGGGTCTGGGGCTGCGACAGATATTGGAGAATCTTCTGCAGTCCCTCCGTGTTACACTTGGGTGATACACTTAATATTTGTGGGCAGGGCCACCATCAAGGGGGTGCCCGGTGTACAGTTGTCCCGGGCCCGGCCATTCTAACAGAGAGTGGAGGGCCCGGGCTGCTCAAACAGCGCACCATTTATAATCCTGGCGGCCGCCGCCTGTGTTACTGTCCTTGGCTGCGCCCACCACCGGTGGGACTGACACGCCCCCCTCCGCCCGCCGCAGATCCTAAAAGCAAGCTGCACTGCTGCAGCTTGCTGTTTAATAAAGTTATTGTATTAGGATGCGGCGCGGTGTGACGTCATGATGTCACGCCGCGCCAGTGAAGAGAAAGAAGAGGAGCCGCCAGACTGAAGAGCTCAGTACAGGAGGCACAGACAGAGTGGGAGAGACGACAGATTTACAAAGGGTAAGTATGTAATGTATCATATATCATGTGTATGTTTGTGTTATTGTTGTTGTTTGTGTGTGTTGTGACTCTGAGAAGGGGGCCTGGGGCTGGCTGAGTAGCTGTTATGTCATAATGTGTATACTGTGCTCTACCGGCGTAATGTGTATAACGTGCTCTACCTGGCGTAATGTGCTCTACCGGCGTAATGAGTATAACGTGCTCTACCTGGCGTAATGTGCTCTACCGGCACAATGTGTATAACGTGCTCTACCTGGCGTAATGTGCTCTACCGGCATAATGTGTATAACGTGCCCTACCTGGCGTAATGTGCTCTACCGGCGTAATGTGTATACCGTGCTCTACCTGGCGTAATGTGCTCTACCGGCGTAATGTGTATAACGTGCTCTACCTGGCATAATGTGCTCTACTGGCGTAATGTGTATAACGTTCTCTACCTGGCGTAATGTGCTCTACCGGCGTAATGTGTATAACGTGCTCTACCTGGTGTAATGTGCTCTACCGGCTTAATGTGTATAAATGCTCTACCTGGCGTAATGTGCTCTACCGGCGTAATGTGTATAACGTGCTATACCTGGCGTAATGTGCTCTACCGGCGTAATGTGTATAACGTGCTCTACCTGGTGTAATGTGCTCTACCGGGGTAATGTGTATAACATGCTCTACCTGGCGTAATGTGCTCTACCGGGGTAATGTGTATAACATGCTCTACCTGCCTAAAATATTTTTTGTAAAAGTGTGGGGGCCCTGCCTATTTTGTCAGTCCCAGGCCCCACAATTTCTGGTGGCAGCCCTGTTTGTGTGTTTGCTGCAAATAGTGAATGATAATAAATAGGCTCCTAACTGGGGCCTTTCATGAAATGCTTAACTGACTATAGGACACTAATTATTTATTACAAATTTTCCCCATTAAATAACACTTCTTATAGTTTATGCTAAATGTAGCCATAATCCTATGATACTGTTGCTTTTGCAGGATTTATGTTTTGGCACTGTTTAATCTAAATCCGCATAGGCTTTCAGTGCAGAATTCTAAAACTGTTTTATAAATACACAAACTGGAATAAGTTATGTCTACTAACAGAGGCTTAATCAGTCAATTTATCAATTTTTCAAAAGGCAGCCAGTTTACTGTTTGTATTCTCTTCTTCATGCATTCTAAAATATTAGGTTTAAACTGAATGACATTTTTGTTTTCCTGCTGCCACTGGCAGGACCTGCATTGCAAGGTGTCCAGAACAAAAACTATTACTCCCAGCTGTGGGGACCATCTGGTCATGTGGCCCGGCCTTTCTTTTGATGAAAGAGGTTTATGAAAAATGTATTGCACAGCAGCCCTTTCAGATGAATTTTTCATAAGCTCTCTGTAATAAATAGAGGCCCAAACCTCATATTAATTTCTCCTGTCTAAAGATGAATGAGTGGCACTTGTTTTGCAAAAAATGGTCTTAAAGGATGTGCATGAGAGCGGCACTACTTTAGTACCTATCACTCATGTAATTGATTATGATTATGAAGTTACAAATATCATTTTTGGATTAAGTTATGACAACAGTATGCATAATTGCTTCTTTCCTCATTGCCTGCTAGTAGAAAACTTGGATCGTTATTAAAGTACTTTATTAATGTAGAGTGCAAAGCTGCATAGACAAATTTGGAAGCATCCAGGAGAGGTTAAAAAATCAGGAGGGTGCAGTAAGGTCTTTTATGCTGACCTCCTTTAATCCGCATATCATTAATTAATATCTTGCTCAACTATAATAATGTGCCAGAAAGTAAATGAAAAATTCAATTTCCTCATAATGAGGTGAGTTGTGCAACAAACAAAGGAGGAATTGACCGTTTGCACAACAATACTCACTCCTGCTTTTCAGACTATTGTCCCAGTCATCATTACCAGCTCATACGTATTTACAGTATGTTGATTGTCAAAAATGCTAAGGCTTTTGATTTAAAGGGAGAAGAAAAGACAAGTTACAAAAACATTATAAATATTTGATAAGATCAGTGGGAGTCACCCCCTTAGGGTGTTATTGTGTTAATGAGATTTCACAAAAGGTCAGTGCAAACTGTAATAAGTACATGTACACAGGACTTAGCTACAGCTTGTTAACATGCCAACAGTTGCCACAAACTCTATAATGGCCCATACACATGGTGAGATTCGGGCTATGCCCGATTCTCACTATGCGACAGGGGCCAGGTCGGCACATAGTCAGTATCGCAGGCACACTCATTATGTGCTTGTGATTCTGACTATGTGCGATTTTCTATAGAGATAGTCAAAATTGACTTGCCTGCGCAGTCTATCTATTCTTGCGATGCCGGGACCGCGCATCGGAATCGAATTGGGATCACAAGGTGACTTTCACCTTGCGATCTGCACTAACTTTTCTTACGATTTTGACTATATAAAATCGTAAGAAAATATCTCACCGTGTGTACACACCTTAAGCGTCATTAAAACCTAGTGCAAGTAGCGCAGAGGTGTACTACATTGCACAGCAACCAACTATACATTAGTTTTCACTTTTATAAGTTGTACTAGACATTAAAACTATATTCAGTTTAATTCCCCTAAATTCTTGCAAATTAAATGTTATGAAGGGGTTGGTATGGGTGACTGACACTGGGGATTAGAATGCCGGAGGGGGGGCGGGGTGTGAGGGCAGTTTCTATTCCCACACTATTGTTATAAGTGGGAATAGTCCATGTTGGTCGGCAAGCCGACTCTCGGGATCGTGAGGGGGTGGGATGTAGTTGTAGGTATTGACCTGCGGTTTCCTGACTGCCGGCCACATAACTACATACCTTATGAAGTATATCTTGGTTTACTGTGTATTGGTCCTCATTCAGATGTAGTTGGAATTGCTATCGCTGTTGCATACACAGAAGCAACAGCTCTAATATGGCAATGCAGGTCCAGTGCATCGGTACTTTGTGGCATGGCAGCAGATCCTTCAGGACCGGAATGAGGGCCATTAAGATCTATCTATCTATCTATCTATCTATCTATCTATCTATCTATCTATCTATCTATCTATCTATCTATCTATCTATCTACAGTCAGTGGCAAACGCAGGTTTTGAATGGGTTTTTTTCCCCAGAACTGGGCGGAGCCAGTCACGGGGGTGGGGACTGAGGTGACCCAGTATATGCTGGGTCCGTAAAACTAGTGTGTCTGTGTGTATATATATATATATATACATATATACATATATATACATATATATATATATATATATATACATACACACACATACATATACACATATACATAGCATATTAAACATGCATACATATATATATATATATATATATGTACACACACATACAGTACACATATATATATATATACACATGTATATATATCATATGTGTGTGTGTGTGTGTGTGTGTGTGTGTGTTTATATGTATGTATGTATATACATGTGTATATATGTATGCACATGGATATATATGTACTATAATTAAAATAAAGTAAACTTTTATTGCACTTACAAGTGCCACCAGGAAGACAGCAGGCTACAGAGGACGCTAGACAGCCATTAATAATACTCATGCAGCTAAAAAAAAAAAAAATTCAGTGGAGGGGGGTTTCTGGGTGCTCGGAAACCCCCCCTGGGTGCGCCACTGACAGTATCTATCTATCTATCTATCTATCTATCTATCTATCTATCTATCTATCTATCTATCTTTCTATCTATCTGTCTGTCTGCCTATCTCTACCCAGTCCCCATTGACATTTGATTAAGCCTTGGGGTTGCCCGGGGCACTTAAGACAGGCGGGCCCCGATGGAAAGTGGGGGATGTATATTAAATTATGCATACCTCCCAAAAAGTCCTATTCCAGGAAAGACAAAATGCTCTCTACCTGGACTTCCCACTTAATGTATGATTGGCGCCACCTGTGTTGTACTATTTAATTGATAAGAAAGGTGTTTCAACACAGGTGATTGCAATCATAAAATAAGAAGGAAGTCCAGGTAAAGAGCATTGTGTCCCTCCTGGAATGGGTCATGTTGGGATGTATGGATTGTGTATATTAAATTTAAACCAATGATGTTTATTAGTTTTATCTAATAGTTTAATAATACCTGGGTACTGGTTAAAGCTCCACCTAATTGAAAGACAACTATTTTATAAACTTTTCTTGTAGCGGAACAAAGACAACTTAACCTTAAAATACAGAAAGAAAAATAAAATAATTTATCTTGTCACATGCAAGAATAGCAGCAGCCTGTGTACTACTTACACACTGGGACAGGACTCAGGAGGACTCTCTGTGTGTGTCTCTATCTCTAGACCCAAATTGCTTATTTGCATAACAGTTTACACAGGACTCAGACGCCCAGGCAGGGAGGAGGGGACGCTTGGATCCCTGTTTCACTTACTGCTCTCTCCACCCTCCTATCTCTCTTATTGTCAGAAAGCTCTGTCGGTAGCTCATGAAACATGATACTCCTGTGTCTCTACCTGCACTGCATATTGTCCTGCTTGCATTCTGGCTGCTGGTTCTGCTGCTGCTTAAGAAGGAAACCTAGTGATGTCAGTGTGCTCTGGGCGGGGGGCCCCCTGACAAAAGGGAGCCCGGGGTACAGTATGCCCTGCATCCCCCCCTTAATCTGGCTATGTATATTCTGGTGGGGAATGGAGAGTGATCATTAGAGCCCAGCTTCATGTCGGAAAAGGAACATTTAAGTGAATGCTGATGACTCAGATTTCCAGTATTATGTCAAGGACAGAGACAATGACTGGCATAGTGTGATATAACATAACTACATTACAAATGACATGCACTAATGTATTCTTGGCACAGTACATACATTTTTATTCTGTTCACCAGAATATGACCAGTAAGTATACAATGCTGTTAACATTCTTAAAGCTAAAATGTAATGTCTGTATTCTTTGACTGTTAGACACGTTACATGCAAACACCAGTCCTTCCACGTCAATAGTAGATGATTTTACCATCGAAGGCAGAAACACAGATCGTTTCACGCCATCGATGGTAACTGTGGGCTTGATGGGTTTTTTTTTTTTTGCTTTTACATTTGCACTGCAGCACAGAGCTATTAGGGCAGGCTGTCAGGAATCATCAATGGAACACCATTACAAATTTTCAATTGTTAAATCCATATTTACCATCGATGGTAACTTTTGAAGGAGGACACACTGATGGCCATCCCTAGACAGGGGGGTGAAATAAACTATATATATTGTTATTGTAATTGTATGCATGTGTCGCCCTGTTTGTCCTTCAAATCAAGATGTACATAGCTGACATTATGTAATTGATAGTTATCTTGTATTTCAGAGGTCCAGTAGCATATATAATATAGCTGTTACAAAACAATAATAATATAATAATAATAATGATAATGGATGTGCATAGTATTTAGGGGGTCATTCTGACCCGAGCGCACGCTGCAGTTTATCGCAGCGGTGCGATCGGGTCGGTACTGTGCATGCGCCGTCGCCGCAGTGCGCCGGTGCATGCCAGATGGCCTTTGGCCGTCGATGCCTAGCGATCGTCATTGCATGATTGACAGGCAGAGGCGGTCGCTGGGCGGGAGGGGGCTGGACAGTGGCATTAAGCCGCCGTTTAGGGGGCGCGGTTCGTCCAACGCAGGCATGGCCAGACTATTGGCCGCTGCGACCCGGGCTGCGAAGAGGTTCTCCCGGCCATCCGCAGGAGCTGCACCACTGGGGGGGGGGGGGGGGGCGGCACCACTGATATGTGGGGTGGACTAGCCCTGTGCTGGGCGTCTCCCCGCTTGTCTAAGTGCCTGATGGTAGCTGTGCTAAATTTAGCACAGCTACGATCAACTAGGAATGACCCCCATAAATGGGAAGCAGTTAAAATACCGCCAGTTGGGATCCCGGTGATCACAATACAGATGCCAGAATCCTGACAAGCAGGGAAATGATAATGCCGGAATACCACACAGGCTATTCTCCCTCTGTGGGTGTCCATGACACCCATAGAGGGAGACTGTAAGTGGCGATTGCAAGGGGCTTTCTAGCGCTCGCCCCACTGCCGACATAGTGGTGGCCGGAATGCCACTGTCTATATACTGACGGCCGGCATCCTGCCCACCGGTATATCATACTGAACCCATTTAACTGTATGACTATACCATGTTCTCAAGGGATAGTACTACCTTGTGCAGATAGTATGTTCATGAGGAAAAAATCTGTATTGATTAATTACCTTTATTAACCACTTAACTGCTCATAAATTGTCATTTCTTTATTATTACTTATTCAAGTTTTAAAAGCATTTTTAATAATATATTAAAATATTGTATTTTTCTCCACTCTCCACATTCCCCTTTCTCTTCTTCTCCATCTATGTCCTTTCCCTCCCTCTTTCTCTCTCCAATGCTCTGCACCTATCCTTCTCCCTCCCGACTGCATGTATCACCACCCCCCTCACTCTCTCTTGTGCATTTCTGACACAGGTGGGAGGGGTCACAGTTCAGACCAACTGTCATTACTTTCAAATGTGATGATAGCACAATTTAATATCGGCAGTAAACTTTATTAAATAAATGTTAAATCCCTTTCTCTAAGGCCTAAGGGGAAGACAGATGGATGGTTGTTTCTAGAACAGAGGACTGCTTCTTAGTTGACAGCAGATGTTTTGTCCTCCTCTCAACACAGGGGTGTTTTCAGAGGCATTTCTAGAGAGGAGGAGGCCTGTGTGCAGGCTCTGTCTGGGCACTCTCCTCTCTAGCCGACGGCAGCGCTATGCTCCAGGCACTAAGGTCCCTAGGGGACCCTAGCACTGTCCCAGAGTCTACAGTGCATGCACAGATCTCTGGGAAAATGGCGTGGCAGACATTTTTACCAGTTGTCTTTCTACTGCTCATGCGTGAAACACTGGGAAAATGGCGCACCATTTTCCCAGTGATTTCTGCAGCACTGCTGCAGCGCCGCAGGACTCCGGAGGTTTAGTATGAAAAATAATGGGTGCAGGGTGTGTGGTTTGGGCCCCACTGGACCCAAGGGGTCCGTGTGCACCGCACATGCTGCACACATTATAAATACGCCAGTGGGTGTTTTAACAGAGGAGGGGGCCCGTGTGCAGACTCCAGGTGGGCCCCCTCCACTCCACAGTGCAGTAGGCTTTGGCATTGTGTGTTATGCACACCAGTGCCTGCAGGAAAGCACTGGTGTCAGAACTGTTATGCACTCCAGTGTCTGCAGGAATGTACTGGTGTTTGAACTGTTATGCAAAACAGATGGACTCACAGACAAACTGGGGGATATGACATAATGTACACAGAAGGGGATAGGGTAACAAAATACACACAAAGTGAACAGAGAAGCCCAGAGGCTAAGGAACTGAGTATCTCCCTTGTATTAGAACTGCTCAGATGGAAAAGCAAGATGTTGTGTTTTAATACGTAGAGAACCCGAAATGCTGTTGCTAAGGGCAACAGCAAAACCCTAAAGGGTTACCAACGGGTGTGGCAGTAAACTCCTTGGTCAGAGATGGAATGATAGACACAAGGAGAATCTCCACAATCCTAATTCTCACTTGCAGTGCACAGGTTTTAGCTTACTGCCACTAAACTGACCCCTGACACCTAGCACAGTGAGACAGGATGAGACAGGCAAGTCTTAGAATACAGCCGCAAACTTGCTAAGTTCACAGAGTAGTAACAGAATCCCAGCAAGCTAAACGACTGACTCCAGTCTTACTGCTAGGTCTGGATTGGCAGAGTGTAATACCAAATCCCCAGGCCTATTTGCAGTAAGCAACAAACAAATACAAAGCTACACAGTACTGGCTAACTTTCCTGAACTGACTAACCAACAAAGATTCAGCAGCATCTGCTTACCCTGAAAAGAGGCCTTATAAAGCAGGTGCTGTCCACGCCCCACTCAGACCTCACAGACTGTGAGCACAAAAACCAGCACCGGATCCCCTGCCGTGCACAGAGCCTATAACCACTGCACAGCAAAAGACCCGAACCGGAGTATCAGCTGCGCTCAGGTTACTCCACTAGCACTTGTCTCCCGGTTGCCATGACGACGTGGCAGCACAGGGCAGGAGACCCTAACAGTACCCCCCCTCTGACGAGGGGTCAAAGAACCCCTACCACCGGGTTTATCGGGGAACTGCGAGAAGAAAGAGCGTATCAGTCTGGGGGCATGAAGATCACAACTGCGCACCCACGACCGCTCCTCCGGGCCATACCCCTTCCAGTGCACCAAAAATGACAGCCGACCCCGAACCACCTTGGAGTCAAGAATCCTTTCAACAACAAACTCCCTCTGGCCACGTATCAGAAGAGGGGAAGGTCTTCCACTGGAAGAAGGATTACTAATCGCCCGTTTTAAAAGGGAACAATGAAATGTTTTATTGATACCCAAAGAACGGGGCAGATCTAACTGAAATGCCACCGGATTGATAACCCTGGTGATCTTATAAGGGCCGACGAACCGGGGCCCTAACTTATGAGATGGCTGTCTCAACTTCAAATTCTTGGTAGACAACCAGACGAAGTCTCCTAATTTGAAGCTGCAGGGTCTTTTCCGCTTATCAAAAACCCTTTTGGTCACTAATGACACAGACACAAGGGCTTTCTTCACTTTCCGCCAAATACCTCTAAGGACCGAAACCACAGAGGAACCACCAGGCGTGGAGTCCAGGGGGTCAAAAGAATTGGCCTTAGGATGATGCCCATACACACAAAGGAAGGGAGAGATCCCTGTAGCAGAGTGAGCCGCGTTGTTATAGGCAAACTCCGCCATGGACAGATGAGCAACCCAGTCAGTCTGACACTTGGAGACATAACACCTGAGGAACTGCTCCAAGGACTGGTTCACCCTTTCAGTCTGCCCATTAGACTGCGGATGGTAGCCTGACGACAAGCTGACAGAAATCTGGAGATCGGAACAAAATGCCCTCCAGAATTTGGCCACAAACTGGGATCCGCGGTCAGAGACCACATCAAGTGGCAACCCGTGGAGACGCACAACATGCAGCATAAATAATTCAGACAGGCGTCTGGCTGATGGCAGCCCAACCAGTGGAACGAAGTGCGCCATCTTCGAAAACCTGTCAACGACAACCCAGATGGCTGTCATCCCCGAGGATTTGGGCAAGTCCACCACAAAATCCATTGAAATGTGGGTCCATGGCTTAGATGGGATAGAGAGTGGATGTAATGGGCCAACAGGAACCCCTCTAGGAGTCTTATTTCGGGCACAGATGTCACATGCCCGAACCCACTGATCCACATCCTTAGCCACCGAGGGCCACCACACCGCCCTAGATAGCAACTCCCGAGTTCTGGCAATACCCGGGTGACCTGCCGACTTCTTGGCATGGAATTCCAGGAACACTCGCTGTCTTAACCTAGGAGGCACAAACAAAAGACCTACCGGAAGGTCTGGAGGAGCCTGCTCCTGTGCTCTAAGGACTAATGATAAGAGGTCCTGGGTAATGCCCACTTTAATACATGATGGGGAAACAATGGGCAACGGCTCCTCGGTGGTCTCCTGGATTGGAGCAAAACTCCGCGAGAGCGCATCAGCCTTGATGTTTTTTGACCCAGGGCGATATGTTATCAAAAAATTAAAGCGAGCAAAAAACAAAGCCCATCGTGCCTGCCTGGCATTGAGACGCTTCGCTGACTCTAAATATGCCAGATTCTTATGGTCAGTGAGAATTGAGACCACAAACTTAGCCCCCTCAAGCCAGTGTCTCCACTCCTCGAGTGCATCCTTAATAGCCAACAATTCCCGGTTACCCACGTCATAATTCATCTCGGCAGGCGAAAATTTACGGGAAAAGTAAGCACAGGGATGAAGGCGGTTATCAGACACTCCCATCTGAGAAAGCACTGCCCCAATACCCATCTCAGAGGCATCCACCTCCACCACAAAAGGACGCTCTGGATCTGGGTGTCGCAGCACCTTGGCCGAGACAAATGCCCTTTTGAGACGGGCAAAAGCCGCTTTAGCCTCACAAGACCAGTGAGCAACATCCGCCCCTTTCTTAGTGAGTGCCACCAAGGGCGCCACTATAGACGAAAATCCAGCGATAAATCGTCTATAAAAATTCGCAAAGCCCAGGAAACGCTGAAGCGCCTTCAAACTAGTGGGCTGCACCCAATCCAGGACTGCCTGTACCTTGGAACCCTCCATTTGGAAACCTTCTGGGGAGATAATATATCCTAGAAATGCGATTTGCTGAACTTCAAATTCGCACTTCTCCAGCTTCGCCCCAAGCCGGTGGTCTCTGAGTTTCTGGAGGACTAAGCGTACATGCTTCCGATGTTCCTCCAGGGAATGGGAGAAGATTAGGATGTCATCTAAGTATACAACTAAGAATCTATCCAAATATTCCCTGAGCACATCATTCATGAAATCCTGGAAGACTGCCGGGGCATTACAGAGCCCAAAAGGCATCACCAAATATTCATAATGCCCTGAGTGGGTATTAAAGGCAGTCTTCCATTCATCCCCCTCTCTTATTCGGATTAGATTGTACGCACCGCGTAGGTCAATCTTAGAAAAAATGGTGGCAGTACGAAGCTGGTCAAACAAGACCGAAATGAGAGGCAGTGGGTATGAGTTTTTAATAGTGATACGGTTCAATTCCCTGAAGTCGATGCAGGGTCGCAACGAACCGTCCTTTTTACCCACGAAGAAGAACCCCGACCCAACTGGAGACTGTGAAGGTCTGATAAATCCCTTAGCCAAGTTCTCCTGAATGTACTCTGCCATAGCCTGAGTCTCAGGACGTGACAGGGAGTACAACCTGCTCTTGGGAAGCTTAGCATTTGGCAACAAATCAATGGCACAGTCATAGGGGCGATGGGGAGGTAGTACCTCTGCAACTTTTTTGGAGAACACGTCCGCAAAATCTGCATAACACCCTGGCAATCCTGGCAAACTTAGCTGCGAGAGCCTGACTGGAAGGCTCAAGCAACTCCTGAAACAATCAGTACCCCAACTAAGAATCTCCCCAGAGACCCAGTCAAATTGAGGATTGTGGGCCCTTAACCAGGGTAACCCCAACACCAATGGGGCAAAAGTACAGACAGTCACATAAAAGGACAATTTTTCAGAGTGTGTGGCTCCAATAAACAAAGAAATCTGGCTAGTGCAAGAGGTAATTTTACCTTGGGATAATGGTTCCCCGTTTAACCCACAAATCTCAATTTCCGATGCCAAGGGTACTAAGGGAACAGAGTGTTTCAGGGCGAATTGGCGGTCCATAAAAACCCCGTCGGCCCCACTGTCCACAAAGGCCTCAGTCTTGACAGTTTGACCGAGGATCTTCAAGGTCACCGGAATGATAAAAGTCTTCTTGGGAAATTCTGACTTCTGGCCTGACAGGATATTTCCCATCACCCTCAGGCCCTGAAGTTTTCCGGCTTTTCTGGGCATGATACTGCCACATGACCTTTATTCCCACAGTACAAACACAACCCCTGCTGTCTCCTCCGCGTCTTCTCACGCGAGGAGAGGCGGGTAGCCCCAATCTGCATATGCTCCTCAGAAAATTCCTCAGAGTCTGAGGTTCCCTTGGGAAGGAAGGAAATCTCAGTCTCCCTTTCAAGCCTACGCTCTCTCAGCCGTCTATCCACCCGGATGGATAACTGCATGAGCTGATCCAAGCTATCAGGCAAGGGATATTGTACCAGTTGGTCCTTTATTTGGTTAGAAAGACCTCTTCGGTACTGGTGTCTGAGGCGGGGTCATTCCACTGGGTATCATGGGCCAACCTCCGAAACTCCGTACAGTAAACCTCAACTGGCCTTCGCCCTTGCTTAAGGATCGAAATCTGAGCCTCGGCTGAGGCCGTCTTGTCAGGGTCATCATACAACATGCCCAGTGCCGTAAAAAAAGCATCAACACTTTTAAGCGACGGACAGTCAGGCTGCAACCCATATGCCCAGACCTGTGGGTCTCCTTGTAGCAAGGAAATCACTATGCCCACCCACTGAATCTCCAACCCAGAAGACTGAGGCCTAAGCCGGAAGTATAGCTTGCAGCTCTCCTTGAAACAAAAGAACTGCGAGCGATCTCCAGAAAAACGATCCGGGAGATTTACTTTCGGCTCCTTAACCCCTGCAGGTGCTGCTGCTGCGGGAGCTCCGCCAGCAGCCTGGGAGGTGTGCATTTTAATGGACAAATCATTAAATTGTCGAGTCAGGACCTGTACCTGATCGACCACCTGTTGCAACGTATTTTGAGGGGTATGCTCCATATTCCCACAAAATTTCAACAGGAGTATTAGGCTGCTGAATATGTTATGCACACCAGTGCCTGCAGGAAAGCACTGGTGTCAGAACTGTTATGCACTCCAGTGTCTGCAGGAATGTACTGGTGTTTGAACTGTTATGCAAAACAGATGGACTCACAGACAAACTGGGGGATATGACATAATGTACACAGAAGGGGATAGGGTAACAAAATACACACAAAGTGAACAGAGAAGCCCAGAGGCTAAGGAACTGAGTATCTCCCTTGTATTAGAACTGCTCAGATGGAAAAGCAAGATGTTGTGTTTTAATACGTAGAGAACCCGAAATGCTGTTGCTAAGGGCAACAGCAAAACCCTAAAGGGTTACCAACGGGTGTGGCAGTAAACTCCTTGGTCAGAGATGGAATGATAGACACAAGGAGAATCTCCACAATCCTAATTCTCACTTGCAGTGCACAGGTTTTAGCTTACTGCCACTAAACTGACCCCTGACACCTAGCACAGTGAGACAGGATGAGACAGGCAAGTCTTAGAATACAGCCGCAAACTTGCTAAGTTCACAGAGTAGTAACAGAATCCCAGCAAGCTAAACGACTGACTCCAGTCTTACTGCTAGGTCTGGATTGGCAGAGTGTAATACCAAATCCCCAGGCCTATTTGCAGTAAGCAACAAACAAATACAAAGCTACACAGTACTGGCTAACTTTCCTGAACTGACTAACCAACAAAGATTCAGCAGCATCTGCTTACCCTGAAAAGAGGCCTTATAAAGCAGGTGCTGTCCACGCCCCACTCAGACCTCACAGACTGTGAGCACAAAAACCAGCACCGGATCCCCTGCCGTGCACAGAGCCTATAACCACTGCACAGCAAAAGACCCGAACCGGAGTATCAGCTGCGCTCAGGTTACTCCACTAGCACTTGTCTCCCGGTTGCCATGACGACGTGGCAGCACAGGGCAGGAGACCCTAACATTGTGCCAGAATCTACTCCGCATGCGCCAGACTCCAGAGACATGGCTCCGCTATATTCCGGAGACTAATTTCACTTCTGCGCCTGCACGGGAGACATTTTGGCCATGATTTTTGCTGTGGCTGCAGCACCCAGTGCAGGACTCCGGAGAGTAATAAAACATGGGTGCAGCGTGTGTGGTGTGGACGCCCATAAACCCAGGGGCCCGTGTGCACTGCATACATTGCACCCATTACAGAAACAACAATGTCTCAACAGATAATGGGGGTAATTCCAAGTTGATCGCAGCAGGATTTTTTTTTAGCAGTTGGGCAAAACCATGTGCACTGCAGGTGGGGCAGATATAACATGTGCAGAGAGAGTTAGATTTGGGTGTGGTGTGTTCAATCTGCAATCTAATTTGCAGTGTAAAAATAAAGCAGCCAGTATTTACCCTGCACAGAAATAAAATAACCCACCCAAATCTAACTCTATCTGCACATGTTATATCTGCCTCCCCTGCAGTGTGCATGGTTTTGCCCAACTGCTACAAAAAATCCTGCTGCGATCAACTTGGAATTACCCCCATTGTCCCCACATGAAGATTCAGGTGGTGGTGGTGTGATGGTGGTGGGGAGCTGAGCATTTGTTCCAGGTGAAGAAAGCCTAGCTTCGTTCTTGCTGAGACTGGAAGGTTTTTCCTACATAGAGAGATGAATGTGTGGTGTAGACAGTCAGGAACTCATTGTAAGCAGCTTACTCCAGTCATTGCTTGATCACTGTTTGTATGTCAACAGAAACAGGTACAGTATTGTAAAGGGAAAGTTGTGAGCATATGTGTCCCCATGATACAAGGAGTTAGACCAGTAATGCTGTGCTGACATATCAATAAAATTCAATAGACTTTTCAAAAGCCTTGTTCACCATTTTATTAAATTTTTTTTTTCTTGACTTGTCATGCTCTAAATGGGAAACCCTCTCACCCTCCTACAAATGCCCTCCATCCAAAAATTATATGCCCACACTACAACGAAATAATGCAAATGCTAAAAACAGGAATTTCCTGGGGACTCCTGTAACTGATAGAAAAAGTTATCGTCATCTTGTATCAGTCTGTGTGTTATGATTGCAGACATCTTTATATGATGACCTACAGATATGTCTTCAAACATTATTGCTGCAGTCGCGCCAAACCTACTCTTTCGGTGTGCCTGGTCCCGTCTGGCTCTGGTAGAACTGGGCATCTTTTTTGTGTATATTTACCCAAAAAAATAAGAATTTACTCACCGGTAATTTAATTTCTCGTAGTCTGTAGTGAATGCTGGGTACTCCGTAAGGACCATGGGGGTATAGACGGGCTCCGCTGGAGACTGGGCACTCTTAAAAGAAAGATTAGGTACTATATCTGGTGTGCACTGGCTCCTCCCTCCATGCCCCTCCTCCAGACCTCAATTAGGGAAACTGTGCCCGGAAGAGCTGACATTACTAGGAAAGGATTTGGAATCCAGGGTAAGACTCATACCAGCCACACCAATCACACCGTACAACTCGTGATAACTATACCCAGTTAACAGTATGAACAATAACTGAGCCTCTCTCAACAGATGGCTCATACAATAACCCTTTAGTTAAGCAATAACTATATACATGTATTGCAGAAAGTCCGCACTTGGGACGGGCTCCCAGCATCCACTACGGACTACGAGAAATAGAATTACCGGTGAGTAAATTCTTATTTTCTCTGACGTCCTAGTGGATGCTGGGTACTCCGTAAGGACCATGGGGATTATACCAAAGCTCCCAAACGGACGGGAGAGTGCGGATGACTCTGCAGCACCGAATGAGCAAACTCAAGGTCCTCCTCAGCCAGGGTATCAAACTTGTAGAATTTTGCAAAAGTGTTTGAACCCGACCAAGTAGCAGCTCGGCAAAGTTGTAAAGCCGAGACCCCTCGAGCAGCCGCCCAAGAAGAGCCCACCTTCCTCGTGGAATGGGCTTTTACTGATTTAGGATGCGGCAGTCCAGCCGCAGAATGTGCAAGCTGAATGGTGTTACAGATCCAGCGAGCAATAGTCTGCTTTGAAGCAGGAGCACCCAGCTTGTTGGGTGCATGCAGGATAAATAGCGAGTCAGTTTTTCTGACTCTAGCCGTCCTGGAAACATAAGGTTTCAGGGCCCGGACTACGTCCAGCAACTTGGAATCCTCCAAGTCCCTAGTAGCCGCAGGCACCACAATAGGTTGGTTCAAATGAAACGATGATACCACCTTAGGGAGAAATTGGGGACGAGTCCTCCATTCTGCCCTTTCCATATGGAAGATCAGATATGGGCTTTTACATGACAAAGACGCCAATTCTGACACACGCCTAGTCCAAGCTAAGGCCAAAAGCATGACCACTTTCCACGTAAGATATTTTAGCTCCACGGTCTTAAGTGGCTCAAACCAGTGGGATTTTAGGAATCCAACACACGTTAAGATCCTAAGGTGCCACTGGAGGCACAAAAGGGGCTGAATATGCAGCACCCCTGTAACAACGTCCGAACTTCAGGCAGTGAAGCCAGTTCTTTTTGAGAGAAAAAGGGATAGGGCCGAAATCTTGGCCTTTTTGGATCCTAATTTTAGGCCCATAGTCACTCCTGACTGTAGGAAGTGCAGGAATCGAACCCCCTGGAATTCCTCTGTAGGGCCTTCCCGGCCACACACCAAGCAACCTATTTTCGCCATATACAGTGAAAAAGGTCTTGCTGTCACGTCTTTCCTAGCCTTTATCAGCGTAGGAATAACTGCATCCGGAATGCCCTTTTCCGCTAGGATCTGGCGTTCAACCGCCATGCCGTCCAACGCAGCCGCGGTAAGTCTTGGATCAGACAGGGTCCCTGTTGCAACATGTCCTGACTGAGAGGCAGAGGCCATGGGTCCTCTGAGAGCATTTCTTGCAGTTCCGGGTACCGAGTCCTTCTTGGCCAATCCGGAGCAAAGAATATTGTTCACACTCCTCCGTTTATTACAGTTCTCAGCCCTTGGGTCTGAGAGGGAGAGGAGGGAATATATAGACCGACTGGAACACCCACGGTGTTACTAGTGCGACCACAGCTATCGCCTGAGAGTCCCTTGACCCAGCGTAAAACCTTTTTTATCTTTATATTGAGGTGGGACACCATGTAGTCCACCTGAAGCAGTTTCCATCAATTTGCAAAACTGCGTGAAGACTTCCTGATGAAGTCACCACTTTCCCGGGTGGAGGTCGTGTCCAATCCCGGAATGAACACTTCTGACAGTGTGCTTACTTGATTCTCCGCCCAGCGAAGAATTCTGGTGGCTTCTACCCTCGCCACCCTGCTCCTTGTGCCGCCCTGGCGGTTTACATGAGCCCCTGCGGTCTGACTGGATCAGAACCGGTTGGTCGCGAAGCAGGAACTCCGCTTGACTTAGGGCGTTGTATATGGCCCTTAGTTCCAGGATATTGATGTGAAGGCAAGTCTGTTGGCTTGACCACAAACCTTGGAATTTTCTTCCATGTGTAACTGCCCCCCACCCTCGGAGGCTTGCATCCGTGGTCACCAGGACCCAGTCCTGAATGCTGAATCTGCGGCCCTCGAGAAGGTGAGCACTCCGCAGCCACCACAGGAGAGACACCCTGGCCCTGGGGGATAGGGTGATTAACCGATGCATCTGAAGATGTGATCCGGACGACTTGTCCAGTAAGTTCCATTGTCCTTGCATGGAACCAGCCGAAGGGGATGGCCCCGTATGATGCCATCATCCTTCCCAGGACTCGAGTGCAGTGATGCACTGACACCTGTTTTGGTTTTCAATGGATTCCTGACCAGTGTCATGAGCTCCTGAGCTCTCTCTATCGGGAGATAAACCCTCTTCTGGTCTGTGTCTAGGATCATGCCTAGGCGAGGCAGATGAGCTGTAGGAACCAACTGCGACTTTGGAATATATAGAATCCAGTCGTGTTGCCGTTTCACTTCCAGAGAAGGTGATACGCTGTCCAGCAACTGCTCTCTTGATCTCGCTTTTATGAGGAGATCATCCAAGTATGTGATAATAGTGACACCTTGCTTCCGCAGGAGCACCATCATATCCGCCATTACCTTGGTGAAATTGGTAATGACAATCCCGTACCGCAATTCTGAGGTACGCCTGATGAGGTGGATAAATGGGGACACGAAGGTATGCATCCCTTATGTCCCGATTCATTTCAGGCATGCAATGTCCGCTCTTAGCGATTCCATCTTGAACCTGAACCTTTTTAGGTATATGTTCAGGGATTTTAATTCAATATGGGTCTAACCGAACCGTCTGGTTTCGGGATTATAACATGGTCGAATAATAACACCCTCTTGTTGAAGGAGGGGACCCTTGACCACCACCTGTTGAAGATACAATTTACGAATTGCAGTTAACACTGGCTCCCTCTCTTGGGGGGAAGCCCGCCGGGTCCTCGGTGAGGGGGCATCTTCTCACAGTCGAGCCTGTATCCCTGCGATACAATTTCTATTGCCCAGGGATCTAACAGGGAGTGAACCCACTTGTGGCTGAACTTACGAAGGCGTGTCCCCACCGGGCCTAGCTCCGCCTGTGGAGCCCCAGCGACATGCGGTGGATTTTTGTAGAGGCCGGGGAGGACTTCTGTTCCTGGGGACTAGCTGTGTTGTACAGCTTCTTTCCTCTGCCCCCGGCTCTGACAAGAAAGGACGCACCTCAGACTTTCTTGTTTCTTTATTCGAAAAGCTGCATTTAATAATGTTGTGGTTTCCTAGGCTGTGCAGGAATATAAGGCAAAATATCAGAATTACCAGCTATAACTGTGGAGACCAGGCCCGAGAACCTTTCTCCACACAATCCTCAGCCTTCCATATGCCTCTTAAGTCGGCATCATCTGTCCAATGTATATTCTACAGGACACGTCAAGCAGAAATCGACATAGCTTTTGTCTCTAGGACCCAGTATACTCATGTCCCTTTGGGCATGCTTTATAATTATATATCTATCACTTAAGACAGCATCTTAAAATATTTATATGCATACTAGGGTCTCAATCTCTGCTGATAAGGTACCTGTCCACGCTGCCACAGCGCTATAAACCCATGCCGACACAATCGCCGGTCTGGGTAGTATACTAGAATGTGCACACTATCTGCAGGATCCCTGAGAATAGCTAGTGCAAACAGGACACCCAAGGGGAAGATTCTCAACACATCCTGGCCCTAGTGGGGAAAGGATACAGCCTGAGAATTCTCTTGTGGGAAGCTGCCGTCTCTTGTCTGGAGATTCCCGCTCTTTTTCCTCATGAGAGGAGGGAAATTTACCTCAGCATTCTTCCCCTTAACATGTGTACTCTCGTGTCAGGGACAGATGAGTCATCAGTGATATGCAAATCATCTTTTATTCCAATAATCATATATTGAATATCTTTTAGCCCTCTTGGCTGTAACTTTGCATTATCGTAGTCGACAGTGGAGTTAAACTCCGTGTCGATACTTTGTTATTTTGGATAGTGAACATAGAGAGACTCTGAAGGACTCTGTGACATAGGGACAGACCAGGGTAGATTTCCTTTCTGTTCCCTAACCTTTTGTGCAATAATTTTACCTCAGCACTTACACATATCCAAACAGGTGTCGGCATTGTTGACGGAGACACCCTCCCACACACTTATCCGCTCTATCACCTTCTTAGAGGAGTCTTTTACCTCAGACATGTCGACACACGCGTACCGACACACCACACACACAGGGGATGCTCTATTTGAAGACAGTTCCCCCACCAGGCCCTTTGGAGAGACAGAGAGAGAGTATGCCAGCACACACCACAGCGCTATATAATACAGGGATGTACACTATACTGAGTGATTTTTCCCCTATAGCAGCTTATATACACAGTTTTGCGCCTAAATTTATGTGCCCCCCCTCTCTTTTTTACCCTTTGTGTACCAGGATACTGCAGGGGAGAGCCTGGGGAGCTTCCTTCCAGCTGAGCTGTGAAGAGAAAATGGCACCGGTGTGCTGAGGAAGAAGGCCCGGCCCCCTCAGCGGCGTGCTTCTGTCCTTTTATGTACTTTAATGGCGGGGGTTAATGCACATTAGAGATGAGCGCCGGAAATTTTTCGGGTTTTGTGTTTTGGTTTTGGGTTCGGTTCCGCGGCCGTGTTTTGGGTTCGACCGCGTTTTGGCAAAACCTCACCGAATTTTTTTTGTCGGATTCGGGTGTGTTTTGGATTCGGGTGTTTTTTTCCAAAAAACCTAAAAAACAGCTTAAATCATAGAATTTGGCGGTCATTTTGATCCCAAAGTATTATTAACCTCAAAAACCATAATTTCCACTCATTTTCAGTCTATTCTGAATACCTCACACCTCACAATATTATTTTTAGTCCTAAAATTTGAACCGAGGTCGCTGTGTGAGTAAGATAAGCGACCCTAGTGGCCGACACAAACACCGGGCCCATCTAGGAGTGTCACTGCAGTGTCACGCAGGATGGCCCTTCCAAAAAACCCTCCCCAAACAGCACATGACGCAAAGAAAAAAAGAGGCGCAATGAGGTAGCTGTGTGAGTAAGATTAGCGACCCTAGTGGCCGACACAAACACCGGGCCCATCTAGGAGTGGCACTGCTGTGTCACGCAGGATGTCCCTTCCAAAAAACCCTCCCCAAACAGCACATGACGCAAAGAAAAAAAGAGGCGCAATGAGGTAGCTGTGTGAGTAAGATAAGCGACCCTAGTGGCCGACACAAACACCGGGCCCATCTAGGAGTGTCACTGCAGTGTCACGCAGGATGTCCCTTCCAAAAAACCCTCCCCAAACAGCACATGACGCAAAGAAAAAAAGAGGCGCAATGAGGTAGCTGTGTGAGTAAGATAAGCGACCCTAGTGGCCGACACAAACACCGGGCCCATCTAGGAGTGGCACTGCAGTGTCACGCAGGATGTCCCTTCCAAAAAACCCTCCCCAAACAGCACATGACGCAAAGAAAAAGAAAAGAAAAAAGAGGTGCAAGATGGAATTGTCCTTGGGCCCTCCCACCCACCCTTATGTTGTATAAACAAAACAGGACATGCACACTTTAACCAACCCATCATTTCAGTGACAGGGTCTGCCACACGACTGTGACTGATATGACGGGTTGGTTTGGACCCCCCCCAAAAAAGAAGCAATTAATCTCTCCTTGCACAAACTGGCTCTACAGAGGCAAGATGTCCACCTCATCATCACCCTCCGATATATCACCGTGTACATCCCCCTCCTCACAGATTATCAATTCGTCCCCACTGGAATCCACCATCTCAGCTCCCTGTGTACTTTGTGGAGGCAATTGCTGCTGGTCAATGTCTCCGCGGAGGAATTGATTATAATTCATTTTAATGAACATCATCTTCTCCACATTTTCTGGATGTAACCTCGTACGCCGATTGCTGACAAGGTGAGCGGCGGCACTAAACACTCTTTCGGAGTACACACTTGTGGGAGGGCAACTTAGGTAGAATAAAGCCAGTTTGTGCAAGGGCCTCCAAATTGCCTCTTTTTCCTGCCAGTATAAGTACGGACTGTGTGACGTGCCTACTTGGATGCGGTCACTCATATAATCCTCCACCATTCTATCAATGTTGAGAGAATCATATGCAGTGACAGTAGACGACATGTCCGTAATCGTTGTCAGGTCCTTCAGTCCGGACCAGATGTCAGCATCAGCAGTCGCTCCAGACTGCCCTGCATCACCGCCAGCGGGTGGGCTCGGAATTCTGAGCCTTTTCCTCGCACCCCCAGTTGCGGGAGAATGTGAAGGAGGAGATGTTGACAGGTCGCGTTCCGCTTGACTTGACAATTTTGTCACCAGCAGGTCTTTCAACCCCAGCAGACTTGTGTCTGCCGGAAAGAGAGATCCAAGGTAGGCTTTAAATCTAGGATCGAGCACGGTGGCCAAAATGTAGTGCTCTGATTTCAACAGATTGACCACCCGTGAATCCTTGTTAAGCGAATTAAGGGCTCCATCCACAAGTCCCACATGCCTAGCGGAATCGCTCCGTGTTAGCTCCTCCTTCAATGTCTCCAGCTTCTTCTGCAAAAGCCTGATGAGGGGAATGACCTGACTCAGGCTGGCAGTGTCTGAACTGACTTCACGTGTGGCAAGTTCAAAGGGCATCAGAACCTTGCACAACGTTGAAATCATTCTCCACTGCGCTTGAGACAGGTGCATTCCACCTACTATATCGTGCTCAATTGTATAGGCTTGAATGGCCTTTTGCTGCTCCTCCAACCTCTGAAGCATATAGAGGGTTGAATTCCACCTCGTTACCACTTCTTGCTTCAGATGATGGCAGGGCAGGTTCAGTAGTTTTTGGTGGTGCTCCAGTCTTCTGTACGTGGTGCCTGTACGCCGAAAGTGTCCCGCAATTCTTCTGGCCACCGACAGCATCTCTTGCACGCCCCTGTCGTTTTTTAAAAAATTCTGCACCACCAAATTCAAGGTATGTGCAAAACATGGGACGTGCTGGAATTTGCCCATATTTAATGCACACACAATATTGCTGGCGTTGTCCGATGCCACAAATCCACAGGAGAGTCCAATTGGGGTAAGCCATTCCGCGATGATCTTCCTCAGTTGCCGTAAGAGGTTTTCAGCTGTGTGCGTATTCTGGAAAGCGGTGATACAAAGCGTAGCCTGCCTAGGAAAGAGTTGGCGTTTGCGAGATGCTGCTACTGGTGCCGCCGCTGCTGTTCTTGCGGCGGGAGTCCATACATCTACCCAGTGGGCTGTCACAGTCATATAGTCCTGACCCTGCCCTGCTCCACTTGTCCACATGTCCGTGGTTAAGTGGACATTGGGTACAACTGCATTTTTTAGGACACTGGTGAGTCTTTTTCTGACGTCCGTGTACATTCTCGGTATCGCCTGCCTAGAGAAGTGGAACCTAGATGGTATTTGGTAACGGGGGCACACTGCCTCAATAAATTGTCTAGTTCCCTGTGAACTAACGGCGGATACCGGACGCACGTCTAACACCAACATAGTTGTCAAGGCCTCAGTTATCCGCTTTGCAGCAGGATGACTGCTGTGATATTTCATCTTCCTCGCAAAGGACTGTTGAACAGTCAATTGCTTACTGGAAGTAGTACAAGTGGGCTTACGACTTCCCCTCTGGGATGACCATCGACTCCCAGCAGCAACAACAGCAGCGCCAGCAGCAGTAGGCGTTACACGCAAGGATGCATCGGAGGAATCCCAGGCAGGAGAGGACTCGTCAGAATTGCCAGTGACATTGCCTGCAGGACTATTGGCATTCCTGGGGAAGGAGGAAATTGACACTGAGGGAGTTGGTGGGGTGGTTTGCGTGAGCTTGGTTACAAGAGGAAGGGATTTACTGGTCAGTGGACTGCTTCCGCTGTCACCCAAAGTTTTTGAACTTGTCACTGACTTATTATGAATGCGCTGCAGGTGACGTATAAGGGAGGATGTTCCGAGGTGGTTAACGTCCTTACCCCTACTTATTACAGCTTGACAAAGGGAACACACGGCTTGACACCTGTTGTCCGCATTTCTGGTGAAATACTTCCACACCGAAGAGCTGATTTTTTTGGTATTTTCACCAGGCATGTCAACGGCCATATTCCTACCACGGACAACAGGTGTCTCCCCGGGTGCCTGACTTAAACAAACCACCTCACCATCAGAATCCTCCTGGTCAATTTCCTCCCCAGCGCCAGCAACACCCATATCCTCCTCATCCTGGTGTACTTCAACACTGACATCTTCAATCTGACTATCAGGAACTGGACTGCGGGTGCTCCTTCCATCACTTGCAGGGGGCGTGCAAATGGTGGAAGGCGCATGCTCTTCACGTCCAGTGTTGGGAAGGTCAGGCATCGCAACCGACACAATTGGAGTCGGACTCTCCTTGTGGATTTGGGATTTCGAAGAACGCACAGTTCTTTGCGGTGCTACTGCTTTTGCCAGCTTTAGTCTTTTCATTTTTCTAGCGAGAGGCTGAGTGCTTCCATCCTCATGTGAAGCTGAACCACTAGCCATGAACATAGGCCAGGGCCTCAGCCGTTCCTTGCCACTCCGTGTGGTAAAAGGCATATTGGCAAGTTTACGCTTCTCCTCCGACAATTTTATTTTAGGTTTTGGAGTCCTTTTTTTACTGATATTTGGTGTTTTGGATTTGACATGCTCTGTACTATGACATTGGGCATCGGCCTTGGCAGACGACGTTGCTGGCATTTCATCGTCTCGGCCATGACTAGTGGCAGCAGCTTCAGCACGAGGTGGAAGTGGATCTTGATCTTTCCCTAATTTTGGAACCTCAACATTTTTGTTCTCCATATTTTAATAGGCACAACTAAAAGGCACCTCAGGTAAACAATGGAGATGGATGGATTGGATACTAGTATACAATTATGGACGGGCTGCCGAGTGCCGACACAGAGGTAGCCACAGCCGTGAACTACCGCACTGTACTGTGTCTGCTGCTAATATATAGACTGGTTGATAAAGAGATAGTATACTCGTAACTAGTATGTATGTATAAAGAAAGAAAAAAAAACCACGGTTAGGTGGTATATACAATTATGGACGGGCTGCCGAGTGCCGACACAGAGGTAGCCACAGCCGTGAACTACCGCACTGTACTGTGTCTGCTGCTAATATAGACTGGTTGATAAAAGAGATAGTATACTCGTAACTAGTATGTATGTATAAAGAAAGAAAAAAAAACCACGGTTAGGTGGTATATACAATTATGGACGGGCTGCCGAGTGCCGACACAGAGGTAGCCACAGCCGTGAACTACCGCACTGTACTGTGTCTGCTGCTAATATATAGACTGGTTGATAAAGAGATAGTATACTCGTAACTAGTATGTATGTATAAAGAAAGAAAAAAAAACCACGGTTAGGTGGTATATACAATTATGGACGGGCTGCCGAGTGCCGACACAGAGGTAGCCACAGCCGTGAACTACCGCACTGTACTGTGTCTGCTGCTAATATAGACTGGTTGATAAAGAGATAGTATACTCGTAACTAGTATGACTATAAAGAAAGAAAAAAAAACCACGGTTAGGTGGTATATACAATTATGGACGGACTGCCGAGTGCCGACACAGAGGTAGCCACAGCCGTGAACTACCGCACTGTACTGTGTCTGCTGCTAATATATAGACTGGTTGATAAAGAGATAGTATACTCGTAACTAGTATGTATGTATAAAGAAAGAAAAAAAAACCACGGTTAGGTGGTATATACAATTATGGACGGGCTGCCGAGTGCCGACACAGAGGTAGCCACAGCCGTGAACTACCGCACTGTACTGTGTCTGCTGCTAATATATAGACTGGTTGATAAAGAGATAGTATACTCGTAACTAGTATGTATGTATAAAGAAAGAAAAAAAAACCACGGTTAGGTGGTATATACAATTATGGACGGGCTGCCGAGTGCCGACACAGAGGTAGCCACAGCCGTGAACTACCGCACTGTACTGTGTCTGCTGCTAATATAGACTGGTTGATAAAGAGATAGTATACTCGTAACTAGTATGACTATAAAGAAAGAAAAAAAAACCACGGTTAGGTGGTATATACAATTATGGACGGGCTGCCGAGTGCCGACACAGAGGTAGCCACAGCCGTGAACTACCGCACTGTACTGTGTCTGCTGCTAATATATAGACTGGTTGATAAAGAGATAGTATACTCGTAACTAGTATGTATGTATAAAGAAAGAAAAAAAAACCACGGTTAGGTGGTATATACAATTATGGACGGGCTGCCGAGTGCCGACACAGAGGTAGCCACAGCCGTGAACTACCGCACTGTACTGTGTCTGCTGCTAATATATAGACTGGTTGATAAAGAGATAGTATACTCGTAACTAGTATGTATGTATAAAGAAAGAAAAAAAAACCACGGTTAGGTGGTATATACAATTATGGACGGGCTGCCGAGTGCCGACACAGAGGTAGCCACAGCCGTGAACTACCGCACTGTACTGTGTCTGCTGCTAATATAGACTGGTTGATAAAGAGATAGTATACTCGTAACTAGTATGACTATAAAGAAAGAAAAAAAAACCACGGTTAGGTGGTATATACAATTATGGACGGGCTGCCGAGTGCCGACACAGAGGTAGCCACAGCCGTGAACTACCGCACTGTACTGTGTCTGCTGCTAATATATAGACTGGTTGATAAAGAGATAGTATACTCGTAACTAGTATGTATGTATAAAGAAAGAAAAAAAAACCACGGTTAGGTGGTATATACAATTATGGACGGGCTGCCGAGTGCCGACACAGAGGTAGCCACAGCCGTGAACTACCGCACTGTACTGTGTCTGCTGCTAATATAGACTGGTTGATAAAGAGATAGTATACTCGTAACTAGTATGTATGTATAAAGAAAGAAAAAAAAACCACGGTTAGGTGGTATATACAATTATGGACGGGCTGCCGAGTGCCGACACAGAGGTAGCCACAGCCGTGAACTACCGCACTGTACTGTGTCTGCTGCTAATATAAAGACTGGTTGATAAAGAGATAGTATACTCGTAACTAGTATGTATGTATAAAGAAAGAAAAAAAAACCACGGTTAGGTGGTATATACAATTATGGACGGGCTGCCGAGTGCCGACACAGAGGTAGCCACAGCCGTGAACTACCGCACTGTATTGTGCCTGCTGCTAATATATAGACTGGTTGATAAAGAGATAGTATACTCGTAACTAGTATGTATGTATGTATAAAGAAAAAAAAAACCACGGTTAGGTGGTATATACAACTATGGACGGGCTGCCGAGTGCCGACACAGAGGTAGCCACAGCCGTGAACTACCGCACTGTACTGTGTCTGCTGCTAATATATAGACTGGTTGATAAAGAGATAGTATACTCGTAACTAGTATGTATGTATAAAGAAAGAAAAAAAAAACACGGTTAGGTGGTATATACAATTATGGACGGGCTGCCGAGTGCCGACACAGAGGTAGCCACAGCCGTGAACTACCGCACTGTACTGTGTCTGCTGCTAATATAGACTGGTTGATAAAGAGATAGTATACTCGTAACTAGTATGTATGTATAAAGAAAGAAAAAAAAACCACGGTTAGGTGGTATATACAATTATGGACGGGCTGCCGAGTGCCGACACAGAGGTAGCCACAGCCGTGAACTACCGCACTGTACTGTGTCTGCTGCTAATATAGACTGGTTGATAAAGAGATAGTATACTCGTAACTAGTATGACTATAAAGAAAGAAAAAAAAACCACGGTTAGGTGGTATATACAATTATGGACGGGCTGCCGAGTGCCGACACAGAGGTAGCCACAGCCGTGAACTACCGCACTGTACTGTGTCTGCTGCTAATATAGACTGGTTGATAAAGAGATAGTATACTACTAATATTATATATACTGGTGGTCAGGTCACTGGTCACTAGTCACACTGGCAGTGGCACTCCTGCAGCAAAAGTGTGCACTGTTTAATTTTAATATAATATTATGTACTCCTGGCTCCTGCTATAACCTATAACTGGCACTGCAGTGCTCCCCAGTCTCCCCCACAATTATAAGCTGTGTGAGCTGAGCACAGTCAGATATATATATACATTGATGCAGCACACTGGGCTGAGCAGTGCACACAGATATGGTATGTGACTGAGTCACTGTGTGTATCGTTTTTTTCAGGCAGAGAACGGATATATTAAATAAAACAAACAACTGCACTGTCTGGTGGTCACTGTGGTCGTCAGTCACTAAACTCTGCACTCTCTTCTACAGTATCACAGCCTCAGGTCAATCTCTCTCTCTCTCTCTCAACCCTAATCTAAATGGAGAGGACGCCAGCCACGTCCTCTCCCTATCAATCTCAATGCACGTGTGAAAATGGCGGCGACGCGCGGCTCCTTATATAGAATCCGAGTCTCGCGATAGAATCCGAGCCTCGCGAGAATCCGACAGCGTCATGATGACGTTCGGGCGCGCTCGGGTTAACCGAGCAAGGCGGGAAGATCCGAGTCGCTCGGACCCGTGAAAAAAAACATGAAGTTCGGGCGGGTTCGGATTCAGAGAAACCGAACCCGCTCATCTCTAATGCACATATACAGTTTATCAGACTGTATTATGTGCTTTTCGCCAAGTAAGGTAATCTAATTGCTGCCCAGGGCGCCCCCCCCCCCCAGCGCCCTGCACCCATCAGTGACCGGAGTGTGTGGTGTGCTAAGGGAGCAATGGCGCACAGCTGCAGTGCTGTGCGCTACCTTAATGAAGACCGGAGTCTTCAGCCGCCGATTTTCAACTTCTCTTCGTTCTTCTGGCTCTGCAAGGGGGACGGCGGCGCGGCTCCGGGACCGGACGACCGAGGACTGGGCCTGTGTTCGATCCCTCTGGAGCTAATGGTGTCCAGTAGCCTTAGAAGCCCAAGCTAGCTGCAAGCAGGTAGGTTCGCTTCTCTCCCCTCAGTCCTACGTAGCAGTGAGTCTGTTGCCAGCAGATCTCACTGAAAATAAAAAACCTAACAAATACTTTTTTTTCTAGGAAGCTCAGGAGAGCCCCTAGGGTGCATCCAGCTCTGGCCGGGCACAGATACTAACTGAGGTCTGGAGGAGGGGCATGGAGGGAGGAGCCAGTGCACACCAGATATAGTACCTAATCTTTCTTTTAAGAGTGCCCAGTCTCCTGCGGAGCCCGTCTATACCCCCATGGTCCTTACGGAGTACCCAGCATCCACTAGGACGTCAGAGAAATGCGCCTTAGGCGCGATGTGTGCAACTGAGGGCCTGATTCAGAGTGGGACGCAGGTACTCCCTGCACATGTTATATCTGCCTCCCCTGCAGTGCACATGGTTTTGCCCAATTGCTAACAAACTTGCTGCTACGATCAACTCAGAATTACCCCCATGGGCTGGCACCACCTTGTATGGATAGTAAGCTCTGCAGGAAATCTGTGCACTTACGCTGCTGCATTGAGTAGACTACCTTTGATAAGCACCTTCGATAAGGACAATTTGTATTTTATTTCTTCATTAAAAAATATATATTTTGTGAAATAATGTTGGTGATGGCAGAGCCGGCCATAGGCATAGGCAAACTAGGCAATTGCCTAGGGCATTTGGTATGCCTAGGAGCATCAGCAGCTTCTGCTGATTAAAATGATATGCAGCATGCCTATATTCTGTGTGTAGCATTTCATATGCAGATACAGCCACAGTCTTACACAATATATAGGCATGCTGCATATAATTTTAATCAGCAGAAGCTGCTTGTGCATCCTAGCCACATAGCAATACAAATAAGATGCATTTTCATAAAAAAAGGTGTCCCTGACGTTAGCATTGAGGCAATATTTATCAGGACACATCTGTATCCAAGCAGAGGCAGAGGTCACAGTGTTAGTGGCAGTGTGAGTGCTATGTGCATGTGAGTGGGTTGGTTGTGCAGTAGTGTTCGGAATATGTGTAAGGAGCATTATGTGTATCATGTAAAAATGCATTAATAATGTGCAACATATGTGTAAGGGGCACTATGTGTGTCATTATGTGTATAAGGGCATTAATAATGTTTGGCATATGTGTAACAGGGTACTACCGTATGTGTGTCATTATGTGTATGGGGGCACTAATAATGTGCAGCAAATGTGTAGGGGACACTATGTGTGTCATTATGTGTATAAGGGCATTAATAATGTGCGGCATATGTGTAAGGGACATTATGTGTAAAAGGGCATTAATAACGGTTGTCATAATGTGTAAGGTGCATTATGTTTATAAGGACATTAATAAGGTGTCTCATATGTGTGTAATGTAAATGCATTACTAATGTGTGGCATTATGCATATAAGGTGCTCTACTATGTGGCGTTGCGTATAGAAAGGGAACTACTGTGTCGTCTAATGTGAGTAAAGAGCAATAGGGTGTGGTGTAATGTGAATGAGGAGTAATTCAGTGTGATGTAATGTGAATAAGGGGCTCTACTGTGAGGAGTAACGTTTATAAGGTAAAGTGATACTACTGTGGGATGTAATATGAATTATGGACACTATTGCATGATCATATGTGAATAAAGTTGTAGTACTGTGTGGCGTAATTGGAATTGGGGTTATTGCGTGGCCATGCCCCTTGCCAGCAAAAACACACCCCTTTTTGGGCTGTGCGCCAAATGTGCAAACTGTTCCTATTTAAAATATAGGGGGTACAAGGTTAGAGGAAGAACCAGCGGTGGTGCTAGGGGGCACCAGCCAAAATCTTGCCTAGGGCATCATATTGGTTAGGGCCGGCTCTGGGTGATGGTTAGGTGATTTGAACTTTGAAGGTGAAGGCGTTTCCTGAGAGGCAGGTGAGTGTGTGTTTCCTTAATGCAGTGAATAGAGATGACTGTTTGGTGTAAACAGACAGGAGCTCATTCTAAGCAGCTTACTCCAGTCTCTGGCTTATATCTGTCTATATGTCAACAGAAAGAGGCAGAGATGTGTACAGTAAGTGAATGTGCAGCATAGACATACCAATGCTACAGGGAATATGGAACTAATGTTAGCCAACATTAAATGCATGAAAAATAGCTTATTATTGCTTATCAGCATTTATTAAGAGGCATATAATGTAGAAATCACTGATTTCTCCAGTGGTAACTCTTTTTTTCTGTCTGTTCTGCTGTCCCCGTAGCCCATTATGGAGACACGAGTACATGAAAAGCTCAAATCTTTGTCATTTGCATCTTCGTCAAAAATTATCTCAGGATGACATTATTGCACAGGTTCCCAATCTCGGTCCTCAGGACCTCACACAGTTTTGCAGGTTTCCTCACCGAGGGGATAATTACGACTGCATCACTGCAGCTGCAGCGATCGCAGTCTGAATTACTTTGTGGAGTGCGCATGCGCAGCGGCTGCACTGTGAGTGCATTCCCCGAGAGCCCACTGAGATGCTGTCAGCAACCAGGCAGAGGCGGTCATGTGGCAGGAGGGGGCGTGGTGGGAGGGGGCGTATCAACGGCGCTAGAAAGCCATTGGCAGGGTACGGTCTGGACAATGGAGGCGTGTCCAGACCATTGGGAGGGCGCGGTGGCTGCGTGACATCACACGCAGCCACTGCAACCCTGGACGCAGCGAGTAGCGGCCTCTGCCAGCGCGCAGGAGCTGCGCTGGTGGGGAGCTATTAGTCAGGTACAAACGTTTTGTACCTGTGCTGAGGAAGGAGGGGGTAGGGCCTGGCATGTCGGGCGTACTAGCCCTGTGCTGGGCGTCCCGCCGCATGTCTCTGAAACTGAACGTAGATGTGCTAAACATCTACGTTCAGATCTGAATTAGGCCCAGAATCACAAGTGAAATAATGAGCTCCACCTGTGTATCTTTTAAAATGTGTCAGTGAGTAATAAGTACACCTGTGCACCTCTGGGGTGACTGGAAATGTTCTCACTATCAACATTACATACCGATCCATCACACTGCTCATGTACTGTTTGTGAATAATGTAATAAAGCATTACATGTTAGAGGCACCCAGGTCACAAAAATACCCTTTTTACATGAAGGAATATTGGGCCAAATGTGTTAGGCTTTAACAAGAGATAAAGGGCCTAATTCAGACCTGATCGTAGATGTGCTAAATTTAGCACATCTACGATCAATCACACAGACATGCGGGGGGACGCCCAGCACAGGGCTAGTCCGCCCCGCATGTCAGGCCTGACCCACCCGCACAAGTACAAAAGCATCGCACAGCAGCGATGCTTTTGTACTTGAAGAGTAGCTCCTTACCAGCGCAGCTCCTGCGTGCTGGCAGGGAGCTACTCGTCGCTGTGAGGGTCGCAGCGGCTGCGTGTGATGTCATGCAGCTGCTGCGGCCCGCCCCCTGCACGGTCCGGGCACGCCTGCGTTGCCCGGACCATGCCCCTAAAATTGCGGCCAACCGCCGCCGGCCCCTACCGCCCAGCGACCGCCTCTGTCTGTCAATCAGGCAGAGGCAATCGCAGGGCTGAGATGGCCGTCGGCTGTCTGGCATGTGCTGGCGCACTGCGGCACCGACGCAGTTCAGACCTGATCGGCTGCTGTGCGAAAAGCATCGATCAGGTCTGCATTAGGCCCAAAGTGAAGAGGGAAAAAGAGTGATAAAGTACCAGCCAATCAGCTTCCTCACTGCCAATGTCACAGGCTGTGTTTGAAAAATTACAGTTAGGAGTTGGTTGGCTGGTCATTTATCACTCTTTGGGGTCTATTCATGAAGCAGTGAAAAGCGCGTATCAGCATCCGGAGTCTTACCTCCGGTTCTGGTCCCTGTGGCCTTCCTGCCAGCCGGCTGGTGTGGCTGTGGCAGATAGGAGCTGCGGCAGCAAGGTCCTCAGCTGCGGCTGACGGGGGTGTGGAGGCCGGGGTCCTGGGGAGCGTAGCATGTCAGCCAGAGGTGTCTGTTTCCAAGTGTTCTGTTGCTGGATGTGGCATCTGGGAGGCTGAGGCCTGAGGTAGTGGCTCTGTGCTGGTTCCACATGTGTCCTCTGTGCAGGGGGCCGCCATGTTGGAGACCAAGTCAAGCCAATAGGTATCCCAGTTTGCATCCAGGCAATCCAGTGCAGTCTTCCCTTATAAGAAGGGGTTGATGCAGAGCCGGCGCTACCCGCTCAGCGAAGGGATGCAGTGCAGGGAGGCGCTGGGACGGAGAGGCGCTCCCCATGCTCTGCATCCCTTCCCTGCTGCGCCGTCCTGTGCCCCCTGCTGCTGCTGCTGCTGTGTCTGTCACTGTATGACTGTGACAGTCACTGGCAGCGGAGCCTGCAGCGTGAAAAGCCTCCTCCCTCCCCTCACCTGTGTGACAGCGGCTGTGTACGGGATGGAAGGGGGCGGAGCTAAATGGGACGGAAGGGGCAGAGCTAAACGGTCCAGAAGGGGGCGGAGCTACATGGACCAGGCTGCTGTACCGAGGGAGACTGGCTTAGGTAAGTAGAGGGTGAGAGAGAAGTGTGTGTTTGTATATATGGTGTGTGTGTGTGTATATGGTGTGTGTGTGTGTGTGTGTGTGTGTGTGTGTGTGCATACGGTGTGTGTGTGTGTATATGGTGGGTGTGTATGTGTGTGTATATATGTGGGAATTGTGTGTGTGTGTGTGTGAGGTATGTCTGTGTACGCGCACTTTATGGATGGTAGTACTGGGGGGGCATTACGTATAATGACGCTATTACTGGGGGGGGGCATTACATGTAAGGACGCTACTACTACTGGGGGGCATTACGCGTAATGACGCTACTACTACTGGGGGGGCATTACGTATAAGGACGATACTACTACTAGGGGGGAATTACGTATAAGGACGCTTCTACTACTGGGGGTGCACTACGTATAAGGACGCGTCTACTACTGGGGGCGCACTACATATAAGGATGCTACTACTACTGGGGGGGCATTATGTATAAGGATACTACTACTACTGGGGGGCATTATGTATAAGGATGCTACTACTACTGGGGTGCATTACATATGACGCTACTACTACGGGTGGGGCATTATGTATAAGAGGAATAAGATTGTGCTACATTGTGGCGTAATTTTAAATGGGGGTACTATTGTGTGGCCATGCCCCTTACTTGTGAGCCCACACCCCTTTTCCCGGCGCGAATATGGGAGGGCGCAAATTTATAGTTTGCAGGGGGGCGCCGAACACCCTAGCACCGGCCCTGGGTTGATGCTTAGTCATGGTGCCAGTGCTTCAAGTAACTTGCTGCTGTAAGATGCTCAAGCTCTGTGCTCCAAGGTTGACCCCTGGTATCCTGGTTCTGTTGTGGCCGCCTGGTGGTCAGTTCTGTTATCGTAGTCCTTTGCTCCCAGTCAACCTGCTCTTGCGGTTTAACCACTGGGTCCTCTATCTGGTAGAGGGTCTCTGTTTGCTGACGGTGCTCACAGCATCCTCCGTTCAACACCGTTCTTCAAGTCGTCTCTTCATTCAGTGTTCTTCGGCATTGTTTACAAATCATAAGTAATTTATTTATTAACAGTTCCTTATATAGCGCAGCATATTCCGTTGCTCTTCAGTGTTCTTCAGCATAATTTACAAATCACAAGTCATCTCTTCGTTCAGAGTTCTTCACCATCATTTACAAATCACAAGTCACTTCATTCAGTATTCTTCAGCATCGTTTACAAGTCACGAACATTTCGTCTTTCAGAATTCACTCAGACTTATCTCCTAGTCATTGTGTATGATTGTGGTCTCAGTAAAGCTTAATTAATCTTTCTTCAGTGTATTGTTCTCGTTCATAGGGGGTAATTCCAAGTTGATCGCAGCAGGATTTTTGTTAGCAATTGGGCAAAACCATGTGCGCTGCAGGGGAGGCAGATATAACATGTGCAGAGAGAGTTAGATTTGGGTGGGGTGTGTTCAATCTGCAATCTAATTTGCAGTGTAAAAATAAAGCAGCCAGTATTTACCCTGCACAGAAATAAAATAACCCACCCAAATCTAACTCTTTCTGCACATGTTATATCTGCCTCCCCTGCAGTGCACATGGTTTTGCCCAATTGCTATCAAAAATCCTGCTGCGATCAACTTGGAATTACCCCCATTGTCCTCATTGCCTACCCCTCTACATCTTCGGGCCTAAGTCTTCAATCCATGAGTAAGAACTACATTCAGCCATCTCGTTTCCTTCCTTTGCCGAAAACTGCTCCCTCAGTCAATTGTCAGTCTTCACATCCTCAACTCAAGCCGAGCGTGACAGTAAGCACTGGCCACATGGATCCGATGAGTGATCAGGCTTCTGGGGGTGACGCAGCCTCAGACATCCTGTCACGTTTAAATAAGCAGGAATCTACGCAAACTCAAATCGTGCAGTTTATGCAAAGTATGTCAGCTCATCTAGACTCTCTCCATGCACTCATATCTGTACCTCAAGTGCCAGCTCCCGTTCCTGCCACTCCAGTTCTAACAGCTCCTGTGCCAGTTCCACTTCCACGGTTGCAATCTTACCTTCACCTAGTAAGTTTAACAGTACTCCAAAGCAATGCCGCGGTTTTCTCTGCTGACCGGTCAGGTGTTAGAATGGGCATCTCCTCTGTGGGAGAGAGCGGATCCCATTCTTTCAAACTACTCCAAATAGGTATCAACTTTCCAAAAGATTTTTGACGAACCAGGCAGGACTTCTTCAGCTTCTTTGGAGATTCTGCGTTTGCGACAGGGAACTCGAACCGTCAGTCAATACATTATCCAGTTTTATACCCTCTCTTCTGAACTTGGTTGGAATGAAGAAGCTCTCATAGCAGCTTTCTGGAATGGTCTGAGCTCCGACACCGTGCGCCGGTGTCGGAGCTCAGGCGATCAGCGGAAGAAGACGTCAGGTGAGTGTCCATACAAGGTGGGGGTAACCTGGTGAGCAGCTCCGTAGAGCGCCCCCCCGGACTCCCTTACCTTAGACAGGCTTCACACTCGAACCGACCGGCGCACGAGGGGCGTCTGAAGCAGGACGCACCACGGGCAGCTGGAGTGAGAGGGGAGAAGCCAGTCCGGAGAAACCCCTCTGTCTTTTCACCGTATGCTGTAACACTGAGTTCTCCACGCTGTGAAGACTCGTTTTTTTAATTCAATACCACTGCAGGAGTATTTGAGTACTCAAAAGACTTTAAGAACTAAATCCATATGCGGGACGCCGCATTCTAGAAAGAGTGACTTTTATAATTACTTTGGACATTATGCAACTGAATTAGTAAATAAATGAAGTTCAGTTATTTAAACCTATATCTGCCATCATTTATATCTATATTTATATATTTTCATTAACCATCCGGCAGTTTACCAATACATTATACTGTTTAGTATATACAAGACAATTACAAGGGTCGTAGGTGTATATATCCATCATTTTGTTTGGTTTCTCAATCTGACAAATAGTCCACACAGACTTCACCTAGGTGCTAGCACATTACCATCACAATTAGGACTGAGCGCAGCACAACCTTCTGTATTTGTGCTCCTTTTCCTAGACCATCTTCTCCATCCGCAGGGGAACCCATGCAGGTTAACCGGTCCCGTCTCACTGATGAAGAATGACAAAGGCAGAGACGCGGAAACCTCTGCATGTATTGTGGAGCGGCTGATCACTTTGTATAGTCCTGCAGTCATCAGTTGGGAAACTCCCGCTCCTAACTTATGCAGGAGAGGTTAAGTTAGGAGTCTCCTTGGAATTACCTCTCAGGAAAGAATCTGTGCTTACCACTTGTCTAGAGCTCTCCTCTTCTTCTCTTTTTGTCTCTGCACTACTTGACTCTGGAGCAGCTGAGAGTTTTATCGCCTTGGCAGTAGTCAAGCGAACCGGAATTCAGATGGTGAAGTTGGATCATCCTGTTGCAATCACTGCAGTTGATGAGAGTTACATCCCTGAAGGAATCATTACTCACCGCACAGTTACTCTCAAATTAAAGATTGGAGCTCTTCATTCAGAAAACATCTCTTTCCTATTAATTCCTAAAGCCTCTCAAGAATTAATTCTTGGATTCCCTTGGCTACAAAGACATAATCTCTGCATCGATTGGCAGACTATGGACGTGCTCGCTTGGGGTGAGTCTTGCTTCCATGAGTGCTTGGCTTCTGTGAAACCTATTTGTAATTTGAATCCTACTGAACTCCTGGTAGTCTATCTGGACTTTCAAGATGTCTTTAGCAAACAGGGAGCTGACACTCTGCCTCCCCATCGTAGTTGGAACTGTCCCATTGTTTTGATACCTGGCAAGACTCCTCCAAGAGGTCGAATATACCCGTTATCCCTTCCAGAGACCCAGGCCATGTCAAACTACATTTCGGAAAATCTCAGTAAAGAATTTATTCGGGGCAGGTTTATTTATTGTGAAAAAGAAGGATGGGGTCTGCGGCCATGCATAGACTACCGGGGGTTAAATGAGATCACTGTGAAGAACAGATATCCTCTGCCCCTGATTCCTGAGTTATTCGATCGAGTGAAAAGTGCCACCGTTTTCACTAAGTTGGACCTTCGAGGGGCTTATAACATGATCTGTATTTTTTTTTTCTGGAGACAATTGGAAGACCACCTTTAGCACCCAGGATGGGCATTACGAGTATCTAATGATGCCCTTCGGTCTCTGCAATGCTCCGGCAGTCTTCCAGAACTTCGTGAACTAGATATTCAGAGATCTTCTTTACAGTTGTCTAGTGGTATATTTGGACAATATTCTAATTTTTTCTAAAGATTTGAAGATCCATCGTGAGCAAGTCAAAGAGGTCTTAAGCTGTCTTAGGAAAAATCATCTGTTTTGCAAGTTGGAAAAGTGCACCTTTCTCGGTTACATCATCTCCAGACAGGAGCTACAGATGGATTCAACTAAAGTCCAAGTGATTCGTGATTGGACTCTTCCTACCACTCTAAAAGGGATCCAACGATTTCTTGGCTTTACCAACTTTTACAAGAAATTTATCAAGAACTACTCCACTATCATCCAATTACCATGTTAACCAGGAAAGGAGCCAATCCTTCAATGTGGCCACCCGAGGCTCTGGAAGCCTCCACGTTCTTAAAAGAGGCCTGCATGTCCACTCCAATTCTTCGCCAACCTGATCTCAATCGCCCCTTTCAAGTGGAAGTAGATGCTTCTTCTGTGGGAGTCGGGTCAGTTCTTTCTCAGCTCTTCGAAGATAAGAAAAGTCATCCTTGTGCATATTTTTCTCGAAGATTCTCCCAAGCAGAGCAAAATTATCCTATAGGTGAACAAAAACTGTTGGCCATAAAATTAGTTTTTGAAGAGTGGCAATATTGATTAGAGATAGCTCAACACCCTATCTCTGTTATCACGGATCACAAGAATATTCTGTACCTTCAGACAGCTCGTTGTTTAAACCCACGGCAAGCCAGGTGGGCTCTCTTCTTCTCTCGGTTCTCCTTCAAACTCTCTTACCCCCCAGGAACCTTAAAATCGAAGAGCAGATGCACTTTCTCATTTTTTTCAAATGGATGATTCACTCGACTCCTCTAAGAAACAATTTATTCTGAATCTGGCTTCTCTTGCTTCAACTCATACTGTTCCTCTTCGTTCTCCGGGGAGAACCTTTGTGGCACCAAATCTTCGCAAGAAATTGCTTATGTGAGCTCATACTTCGCCTTTAATGGGTCATGTCGGTGGTCTTAAGAATCTCAAGTTCATTCAGCAATTCTACTGGTGGCATCATCTTAAAACGGATGTCTTTGAATTTGTAGCAGCCTGTTCCAAGTTCGCTCAACATAAAAGTCCACGAACATCTCCCTCGGGTCTTCTTCATCCACTTGCAACACTTAAAAAAAGCCTTGGACTCACATATCTATGGATTTAATAACTGATTTGCCAGCCTCCAGAGGGCACAACACCATTTGGGTCATTGTGGACCGATTTTCGAAGATGGCTCACTTCATACCCCTCACCGTTCTTCCCTCTGCTCCTCAGCTATCCAAATTGTTTTTCTCAGAGATGTTCAGTTTCCATGGTCTCCCACAGGAAATTGTTTCTGATCGGGGTCCTCAATTCATGGCCAAGTTCTGGAAAGCTCTCAGCTCTGTTCTAGGAATCAAGTTGAACTTCTCTTCAGCCTATCATCCATAGACTGACGGACTGAGTGAAAGAGTCAAACAAGATCTGGAAACTTTCTTACGGATGTTCATGTCCCCTGCTCAGGATGGATTACCTCCCATTTGCTGAGTTCGCACACAATAACCTATATCATTCCTCTACCAATTCCACTCCTTTCTTCACTAACTATGGTTTTCATCCACGAGTTCCTTCCATCGAATCTCTCCCAGCTCTCGAGATTCCTGCTGCTGAATCTGCTCTTCGTCAGTTCACTAAGATTTGGGGACAAATTCATAAGGCGCTACTTAAGAATTCCCAGAAATATAAGACCTACACCGATCAGAAATGGAGGGCTGTTCCTAGTCTCAAAGTGGGAGATCGTGTTTGGATATCCACCAAAAACCTTAGACTCAAAGTTCCTACCAAAAAGTTTGCTCCAAGATTAATCGGTCCATATCCTATTGAAAGAGTGTTGAATCCTGTTTCTTACAAGGTGAAACTGCCTCCCTATTTGAAAATTCCCAATGCCTTTACCCTTTCTCTGCTAAAGCCTCTTGTTCTAAATCATTTTCCGGCAGCTTTCCATAAACCTCCCAAGGTTCAAGAAGCTCAAAATGAGGAATTGAGGTTCATAAGATTCTTAACTCCCGATTCTTAAGCACATACACGATTACATAAATTACTCTAGTCTAGTGTAGTGATGAGCGCCTGAAATTTTTCGGGTTTTGTGTTTTGGTTTTGGGTTCGGTTCCACGGCCGTGTTTTGGGTTCGACCGCGTTTTGGCAAAACCTCACCGAATTTTTTTTGTCGGATTCGGGTGTGTTTTGGATTCGGTGTTTTTTTCAAAAAACCCTAAAAAACAGCTTAAATCATAGAATTTGGGGGTTATTTTGATCCCATATTATTATTAACCTCAAAAACCATAATTTCCACTCATTTTCAGTCTATTCTGAATACCTCACACCTCACAATATTATTTTTAGTCCTAAAATTTGCACCGAGGTCGCTGGATGACTAAGCTAAGCGACCCTAGTGGCCGACACAAACACCTGGCCCATCTAGGAGTGGCACTGCAGTGTCACGCAGGATGTCCCTTCCAAAAAACCCTCCCCAAACAGCACATGACGCAAAGAAAAAAAGAGGCGCAATGAGGTAGCTGTGTGAGTAAGATTAGCGACCCTAGTGGCCGACACAAACACCGGGCCCATTTAGGAGTGGCACTGCAGTGTCACGCAGGATGTCCCTTCCAAAAAACCCTCCCCAAACAGCACATGACGCAAAGAAAAAAAGAGGCGCAATGAGGTAGCTGTGTGAGTAAGATTAGCGACCCTAGTGGCCGACACAAACACCGGGCCCATCTAGGAGTGGCACTGCAGTGTCACGCAGGATGGCCCTTCCAAAAAACACTCCCCAAACAGCACATGACGCAAAGAAAAAAAGAGGCGCAATGAGGTAGCTGACTGTGTGAGTAAGATAAGCGACCCTAGTGGCCGACACAAACACCGGGCCCATTTAGGAGTGGCACTGCAGTGTCACGCAGGATGTCCCTTCCAAAAAACCCTCCCCAAACAGCACATGACGCAAAGAAAAAAAGAGGCGCAATGAGGTAGCTGTGTGAGTAAGATTAGCGACCGTAGTGGCCGACACAAACACCGGGCCCATTTAGGAGTGGCACTGCAGTGTCACGCAGGATGTCCCTTCCAAAAAACCCTCCCCAAACAGCACATGACGCAGAGAAAAAAAGAGGCGCAATGAGGTAGCTGTGTGAGTAAGATTAGCGACCCTAGTGGCCGACACAAACACCGGGCCCATCTAGGAGTGGCACTGCAGTGTCACGTAGGATGTCCCTTCCAAAAAACCCTCCCCAAACAGCACATGACGCAAAGAAAAAAAGAGGCGCAATGAGGTAGCTGTGTGAGTAAGATTAGCGACCGTAGTGGCCGACACAAACACCGGGCCCATTTAGGAGTGGCACTGCAGTGTCACGCAGGATGTCCCTTCCAAAAAACCCTCCCCAAACAGCACATGACGCAAAGAAAAAAAGAGGCGCAATAAGGTAGCTGTGTGAGTAAGATTAGCGACCCTAGTGGCCGACACAAACACCGGGCCCATCTAGGAGTGGCACTGCAGTGTCACGCAGGATGTCCCTTCCAAAAAACCCTCCCCAAACAGCACATGACGCAAAGAAAAAAAGAGGCGCAATGAGGTAGCTGTGTGAGTAAGATTAGCGACCGTAGTGGCCGACACAAACACCGGGCCCATTTAGGAGTGGCACTGCAGTGTCACGCAGGATGTCCCTTCCAAAAAACCCTCCCCAAACAGCACATGACGCAAAGAAAAAAAGAGGCGCAATGAGGTAGCTGTGTGAGTAAGATTAGCGACCCTAGTGGCCGACACAAACACCGGGCCCATCTAGGAGTGGCACTGCAGTGTCACGCAGGATGGCCCTTCCAAAAAACCCTCCCCAAACAGCACATGACGCAAAGAAAAAAAGAGGCGCAATGAGGTAGCTGACTGTGTGAGTAAGATAAGCGACCCTAGTGGCCGACACAAACACCGGGCCCATTTAGGAGTGGCACTGCAGTGTCACGCAGGATGTCCCTTTCAAAAAACCCTCCCCAAACAGCACATGACGCAAAGAAAAAAAGAGGCGCAATGAGGTAGCTGTGTGAGTAAGATTAGCGACCGTAGTGGCCGACACAAACACCGGGCCCATTTAGGAGTGGCACTGCAGTGTCACGCAGGATGTCCCTTCCAAAAAACCCTCCCCAAACAGCACATGACGCAGAGAAAAAAAGAGGCGCAATGAGGTAGCTGTGTGAGTAAGATTAGCGACCCTAGTGGCCGACACAAACACCGGGCCCATCTAGGAGTGGCACTGCAGTGTCACGTAGGATGTCCCTTCCAAAAAACCCTCCCCAAACAGCACATGACGCAAAGAAAAAAAGAGGCGCAATGAGGTAGCTGTGTGAGTAAGATTAGCGACCGTAGTGGCCGACACAAACACCGGGCCCATTTAGGAGTGGCACTGCAGTGTCACGCAGGATGTCCCTTCCAAAAAACCCTCCCCAAACAGCACATGACGCAAAGAAAAAAAGAGGCGCAATAAGGTAGCTGTGTGAGTAAGATTAGCGACCCTAGTGGCCGACACAAACACCGGGCCCATCTAGGAGTGGCACTGCAGTGTCACGCAGGATGTCCCTTCCAAAAAACCCTCCCCAAACAGCACATGACGCAAAGAAAAAAAGAGGCGCAATGAGGTAGCTGTGTGAGTAAGATTAGCGACCGTAGTGGCCGACACAAACACCGGGCCCATTTAGGAGTGGCACTGCAGTGTCACGCAGGATGTCCCTTCCAAAAAACCCTCCCCAAACAGCACATGACGCAAAGAAAAAAAGAGGCGCAATGAGGTAGCTGTGTGAGTAAGATTAGCGACCCTAGTGGCCGACACAAACACCGGGCCCATCTAGGAGTGGCACTGCAGTGTCACGCAGGATGGCCCTTCCAAAAAACCCTCCCCAAACAGCACATGACGCAAAGAAAAAAAGAGGCGCAATGAGGTAGCTGACTGTGTGAGTAAGATAAGCGACCCTAGTGGCCGACACAAACACCGGGCCCATTTAGGAGTGGCACTGCAGTGTCACGCAGGATGTCCCTTTCAAAAAACCCTCCCCAAACAGCACATGACGCAAAGAAAAAAAGAGGCGCAATGAGGTAGCTGTGTGAGTAAGATTAGCGACCGTAGTGGCCGACACAAACACCGGGCCCATTTAGGAGTGGCACTGCAGTGTCACGCAGGATGTCCCTTCCAAAAAACCCTCCCCAAACAGCACATGACGCAAAGAAAAAAAGAGGCGCAATGAGGTAGCTGTGTGAGTAAGATTAGCGACCCTAGTGGCCGACACAAACACCGGGCCCATCTAGGAGTGGCACTGCAGTGTCACGCAGGATGGCCCTTCCAAAAAACCCTCCCCAAACAGCACATGACGCAAAGAAAAAAAGAGGCGCAATGAGGTAGCTGACTGTGTGAGTAAGATAAGCGACCCTAGTGGCCGACACAAACACCGGGCCCATTTAGGAGTGGCACTGCAGTGTCACGCAGGATGTCCCTTTCAAAAAACCCTCCCAAAACAGCACATGACGCAAAGAAAAATAAAAGAAAAAAGAGGTGCAAGATGGAATTGTCCTTGGGCCCTCCCACCCACCCTTATGTTGTATAAACAAAACAGGACATGCACACTTTAACCAACCCATCATTTCAGTGACAGGGTCTGCCACACGACTGTGACTGATATGACGGGTTGGTTTGGACCCCCCCCAAAAAAGAAGCAATTAATCTCTCCTTGCACAAACTGGCTCTACAGAGGCAAGATGTCCACCTCATCATCATCCTCCGATATATCACCGTGTACATCCCCCTCCTCACAGATTATCAATTCGTCCCCACTGGAATCCACCATCTCAGCTCCCTGTGTACTTTGTGGAGGCAATTGCTGCTGGTCAATGTCTCCGCGGAGGAATTGATTATAATTCATTTTAATGAACATCATCTTCTCCACATTTTCTGGATGTAACCTCGTACGCCGATTGCTGACAAGGTGAGCGGCGGCACTAAACACTCTTTCGGAGTACACACTTGTGGGAGGGCAACTTAGGTAGAATAAAGCCAGTTTGTGCAAGGGCCTCCAAATTGCCTCTTTTTCCTGCCAGTATAAGTATGGACTGTGTGACGTGCCTACTTGGATGCGGTCACTCATATAATCCTCCACCATTCTTTCAATGGTGAGAGAATCATATGCAGTGACAGTAGACGACATGTCCGTAATCGTTGTCAGGTCCTTCAGTCCGGACCAGATGTCAGCATCAGCAGTCGCTCCAGACTGCCCTGCATCACCGCCAGCGGGTGGGCTCGGAATTCTGAGCCTTTTCCTCGCACCCCCAGTTGCGGGAGAATGTGAAGGAGGAGATGTTGACAGGTCGCGTTCCGCTTGACTTGACAATTTTCTCACCAGCAGGTCTTTCAACCCCAGCAGACTTGTGTCTGCCGGAAAGAGAGATCCAAGGTAGGCTTTAAATCTAGGATCGAGCATGGTGGCCAAAATGTAGTGCTCTGATTTCAACAGATTGACCACCCGTGAATCCTTGTTAAGCGAATTAAGGGCTCCATCCACAAGTCCCACATGCCTAGCGGAATCGCTCCGTGTTAGCTCCTCCTTCAATGTCTCCAGCTTCTTCTGCAAAAGCCTGATGAGGGGAATGACCTGACTCAGGCTGGCAGTGTCTGAACTGACTTCACGTGTGGCAAGTTCAAAGGGCAGCAGAACCTTGCACAACGTTGAAATCATTCTCCACTGCGCTTGAGACAGGTGCATTCCACCTCCTATATCGTGCTCAATTGTATAGGCTTGAATGGCCTTTTGCTGCTCCTCCAACCTCTGAAGCATATAGAGGGTTGAATTCCACCTCGTTACCACTTCTTGCTTCAGATGATGGCAGGGCAGGTTCAGTAGTTTTTGGTGGTGCTCCAGTCTTCTGTACGTGGTGCCTGTACGCCGAAAGTGTCCCGCAATTCTTCTGGCCACCGACAGCATCTCTTGCACGCCCCTGTCGTTTTTTAAATAATTCTGCACCACCAAATTCAAGGTATGTGCAAAACATGGGACGTGCTGGAATTTGCCCATATTTAATGCACATACAATATTGCTGGCGTTGTCCGATGCCACAAATCCACAGGAGAGTCCAATTGGGGTAAGCCATTCCGCGATGATCTTCCTCAGTTGCCGTAAGAGGTTTTCAGCTGTGTGCGTATTCTGGAAAGCGGTGATACAAAGCGTAGCCTGCCTAGGAAAGAGTTGGCGTTTGCGAGATGCTGCTACTGGTGCCGCCGCTGCTGTTCTTGCGGCGGGAGTCCATACATCTACCCAGTGGGCTGTCACAGTCATATAGTCCTGACCCTGCCCTGCTCCACTTGTCCACATGTCCGTGGTTAAGTGGACATTGGGTACAGCTGCATTTTTTAGGACACTGGTGACTCTTTTTCTGAGGTCTGTGTACATTTTCGGTATCGCCTGCCTAGAGAAATGGAACCTAGATGGTATTTGGTACCGGGGACACAGTACCTCCAACAAGTCTCTAGTTGGCTCTGCAGTAATGATGGATACCGGAACCACGTTTCTCACCACCCAGGATGCCAAGGCCTCAGTTATCCGCTTTGCAGTAGGATGACTGCTGTGATATTTCATCTTCCTCGCAAAGGACTGTTGGACAGTCAATTGCTTGGTGGAAGTAGTAAAAGTGGTCTTACGACTTCCCCTCTGGGATGACCATCGACTCCCAGCAGCAACAACAGCAGCGCCAGCAGCAGTAGGCGTTACACGCAAGGATGCATCGGAGGAATCCCAGGCAGGAGAGGAATCATCAGAATTGCCAGTGACATGGCCTGCAGGACTATTGGCATTCCTGGGGAAGGAGGAAATTGACACTGAGGGAGTTGGTGGGGTGGTTTGCGTGAGCTTGGTTACAAGAGGAAGGGATTTACTGGTCAGTGGACTGCTTCCGCTGTCACCCAAAGTTTTTGAACTTGTCACTGACTTATTATGAATGCGCTGCAGGTGACGTATAAGGGAGGATGTTCCGAGGTGGTTAACGTCCTTACCCCTACTTATTACAGCTTGACAAAGGGAACACACGGCTTGACACCTGTTGTCCGCATTTCTGTTGAAATACCTCCACACCGAAGAGCTGATTTTTTTGGTATTTTCACCAGGCATGTCAACGGCCATATTCCTCCCACGGACAACAGGTGTCTCCCCGGGTGCCTGACTTAAACAAACCACCTCACCATCAGAATCCTCCTGGTCAATTTCCTCCCCAGCGCCAGCAACACCCATATCCTCCTCATCCTGGTGTACTTCAACACTGACATCTTCAATCTGACTATCAGGAACTGGACTGCGGGTGCTCCTTCCAGCACTTGCAGGGGGCGTGCAAATGGTGGAAGGCGCATGCTCTTCACGTCCAGTGTTGGGAAGGTCAGGCATCGCAACCGACACAATTGGACTCTCCTTGTGGATTTGGGATTTCGAAGAACGCACAGTTCTTTGCGGTGCTACTGCTTTTGCCAGCTTGAGTCTTTTCATTTTTCTAGCGAGAGGCTGAGTGCCTCCATCCTCATGTGAAGCTGAACCACTAGCCATGAACATAGGCCAGGGCCTCAGCCGTTCCTTGCCACTCCGTGTGGTAAATGGCATATTGGCAAGTTTACGCTTCTCCTCCGACAATTTTATTTTAGGTTTTGGAGTCCTTTTTTTACTGATATTTGGTGTTTTGGATTTGACATGCTCTGTACTATGACATTGGGCATCGGCCTTGGCAGACGACGTTGCTGGCATTTCATCGTCTCGGCCATGACTAGTGGCAGCAGCTTCAGCACGAGGTGGAAGTGGATCTTGATCTTTCCCTAATTTTGGAACCTCAACATTTTTGTTCTCCATATTTTAATAGGCACAACTAAAAGGCACCTCAGGTAAACAATGGAGATGGATGGATACTAGTATACAATTATGGACGGACTGCCGAGTGCCGACACAGAGGTAGCTACAGCCGTGGACTACCGTACTGTACTGTGTCTGCTGCTAATATAGACTGGTTGATAAAGAGATGTAGTAGTATGTATGTATAAAGAAGAAAGAAAAAAAAAACCACGGGTAGGTGGTATACAATTATGGACGGACTGCCGAGTGCCGACACAGAGGTAGCTACAGCCGTGAACTACCGTACTGTACTGTGTCTGCTGCTAATATAGACTGGTTGATAAAGAGATGTAGTAGTATGTATGTATAAAGAAGAAAGAAAAAAAAACCACGGGTAGGTGGTATACAATTATGGACGGACTGCCGAGTGCCGACACAGAGGTAGCTACAGCCGTGGACTACCGTACTGTACTGTGTCTGCTGCTAATATAGACTGGTTGATAAAGAGATGTAGTAGTATGTATGTATAAAGAAGAAAGAAAAAAAAAACACGGGTAGGTGGTATACAATTATGGACGGACTGCCGAGTGCCGACACAGAGGTAGCTACAGCCGTGGACTACCGTACTGTACTGTGTCTGCTGCTAATATAGACTGGTTGATAAAGAGATGTAGTAGTATGTATGTATAAAGAAGAAAGAAAAAAAAACCACGGGTAGGTGGTATACAATTATGGACGGACTGCTGAGTGCCGACACAGAGGTAGCTACAGCCGTGGACTACCGTACTGTACTGTGTCTGCTGCTAATATAGACTGGTTGATAAAGAGATGTAGTAGTATGTATGTATAAAGAAGAAAGAAAAAAAAACCACGGGTAGGTGGTATACAATTTTGGACGGACTGCCGAGTGCCGACACAGAGGTAGCTACAACCGTGAACTACCGTACTGTACTGTGTCTGCTGCTAATATAGACTGGTTGATAAAGAGATGTAGTAGTATGTATGTATAAAGAAGAAAGAAAAAAAAACCACGGGTAGGTGGTATACAATTATGGACGGACTGCCGAGTGCCGACACAGAGGTAGCTACAGCCGTGAACTACCGTACTGTACTGTGTCTGCTGCTAATATAGACTGGTTGATAAAGAGATGTAGTAGTATGTATGTATAAAGAAGAAAGAAAAAAAAACCACGGGTAGGTGGTATACAATTATGGACGGACTGCCGAGTGCCGACACAGAGGTAGCTACAGCCGTGGACTACCGTACTGTACTGTGTCTGCTGCTAATATAGACTGGTTGATAAAGAGATGTAGTAGTATGTATGTATAAAGTAGAAAGAAAAAAAAACCACGGGTAGGTGGTATACAATTATGGACGGACTGCCGAGTGCCGACACAGAGGTAGCTACAGCCGTGAACTACCGTACTGTACTGTGTCTGCTGCTAATATAGACTGGTTGATAAAGAGATGTAGTAGTATGTATGTATAAAGAAGAAAGAAAAAAAAACCACGGGTAGGTGGTATACAATTATGGACGGACTGCCGAGTGCCGACACAGAGGTAGCTACAGCCGTGAACTACCGTACTGTACTGTGTCTGCTGCTAATATAGACTGGTTGATAAAGAGATGTAGTAGTATGTATGTATAAAGAAGAAAGAAAAAAAACCTCGGGTAGGTGGTATACAATTATGGACGGACTGCCGAGTGCCGACACAGAGGTAGCTACAGCCGTGAACTACCGTACTGTACTGTGTCTGCTGCTAATATAGACTGGTTGATAAAGAGATGTAGTAGTATGTATGTATAAAGAAGAAAGAAAAAAAACCTCGGGTAGGTGGTATACAATTATGGACGGACTGCCGAGTGCCGACACAGAGGTAGCTACAGCCGTGAACTACCGTACTGTACTGTGTCTGCTGCTAATATAGACTGGTTGATAAAGAGATGTAGTAGTATGTATGTATAAAGAAGAAAGAAAAAAAAACCACGGGTAGGTGGTATACAATTATGGATGGACTGCCGAGTGCCGACACAGAGGTAGCTACAGCCGTGGACTACCGTACTGTACTGTGTCTGCTGCTAATATAGACTGGTTGATAAAGAGATGTAGTAGTATGTATGTATAAAGAAGAAAGAAAAAAAAAACACGGGTAGGTGGTATACAATTATGGACGGACTGCCGAGTGCCGACACAGAGGTAGCTACAGCCGTGGACTACCGTACTGTACTGTGTCTGCTGCTAATATAGACTGGTTGATAAAGAGATGTAGTAGTATGTATGTATAAAGAAGAAAGAAAAAAAAACCACGGGTAGGTGGTATACAATTATGGACGGACTGCCGAGTGCCGACACAGAGGTAGCTACAGCCGTGGACTACCGTACTGTACTGTGTCTGCTGCTAATATAGACTGGTTGATAAAGAGATGTAGTAGTATGTATGTATAAAGAAGAAAGAAAAAAAAACCACGGGTAGGTGGTATACAATTTTGGACGGACTGCCGAGTGCCGACACAGAGGTAGCTACAACCGTGAACTACCGTACTGTACTGTGTCTGCTGCTAATATAGACTGGTTGATAAAGAGATGTAGTAGTATGTATGTATAAAGAAGAAAGAAAAAAAAACCACGGGTAGGTGGTATACAATTATGGACGGACTGCCGAGTGCCGACACAGAGGTAGCTACAGCCGTGAACTACCGTACTGTACTGTGTCTGCTGCTAATATAGACTGGTTGATAAAGAGATGTAGTAGTATGTATGTATAAAGAAGAAAGAAAAAAAAACCACGGGTAGGTGGTATACAATTATGGACGGACTGCCGAGTGCCGACACAGAGGTAGCTACAGCCGTGGACTACCGTACTGTACTGTGTCTGCTGCTAATATAGACTGGTTGATAAAGAGATGTAGTAGTATGTATGTATAAAGTAGAAAGAAAAAAAAACCACGGGTAGGTGGTATACAATTATGGACGGACTGCCGAGTGCCGACACAGAGGTAGCTACAGCCGTGAACTACCGTACTGTACTGTGTCTGCTGCTAATATAGACTGGTTGATAAAGAGATGTAGTAGTATGTATGTATAAAGAAGAAAGAAAAAAAAACCACGGGTAGGTGGTATACAATTATGGACGGACTGCCGAGTGCCGACACAGAGGTAGCTACAGCCGTGAACTACCGTACTGTACTGTGTCTGCTGCTAATATAGACTGGTTGATAAAGAGATGTAGTAGTATGTATGTATAAAGAAGAAAGAAAAAAAACCTCGGGTAGGTGGTATACAATTATGGACGGACTGCCGAGTGCCGACACAGAGGTAGCTACAGCCGTGAACTACCGTACTGTACTGTGTCTGCTGCTAATATAGACTGGTTGATAAAGAGATGTAGTAGTATGTATGTATAAAGAAGAAAGAAAAAAAACCTCGGGTAGGTGGTATACAATTATGGACGGACTGCCGAGTGCCGACACAGAGGTAGCTACAGCCGTGAACTACCGTACTGTACTGTGTCTGCTGCTAATATAGACTGGTTGATAAAGAGATGTAGTAGTATGTATGTATAAAGAAGAAAGAAAAAAAAACCACGGGTAGGTGGTATACAATTATGGATGGACTGCCGAGTGCCGACACAGAGGTAGCTACAGCCGTGGACTACCGTACTGTACTGTGTCTGCTGCTAATATAGACTGGTTGATAAAGAGATGTAGTAGTATGTATGTATAAAGAAGAAAGAAAAAAAAACCTCGGGTAGGTGGTATACAATTATGGACGGACTGCCGAGTGCCGACACAGAGGTAGCTACAGCCGTGAACTACCGTACTGTACTGTGTCTGCTGCTAATATAGACTGGTTGATAAAGAGATGTAGTAGTATGTATGTATAAAGAAGAAAGAAAAAAAAACCTCGGGTAGGTGGTATACAATTATGGACGGACTGCCGAGTGCCGACACAGAGGTAGCTACAGCCGTGGACTACCGTACTGTACTGTGTCTGCTGCTAATATAGACTGGTTGATAAAGAGATGTAGTAGTATGTATGTATAAAGAAGAAAGAAAAAAAAACCACGGGTAGGTGGTATACAATTATGGATGGACTGCCGAGTGCCGACACAGAGGTAGCTACAGCCGTGAACTACCGTACTGTGTCTGCTGCGACTGGATGATAAATAATGATATAAAAAATATATATATATCACTACTGCAGCCGGACAGGTATATATTATATAATGACGGACCTGCTGGACACTGTCTGTCAGCAGAATGAGTTTTTTATAGAATAAAAAATAAAACACCACACAAGTGAAGTCACACGACGAGTGTTTAACTTTTTCAGGCAATCACAATATAGTATACTACTAACTATACTGGTGGTCAGTGTGGTCAGGTCACTGGTCAGTCACACTGGCAGTGGCACTCCTGCAGCAAAAGTGTGCACTGTTTAATTTTAATATAATATGTACTCCTGGCTCCTGCTATAACCTATAACTATTAACTGGCACTGCAGTGCTCCCCAGTCTCCCCCACAATTATAAGCTGTGTGAGCTGAGCACAGTCAGATATATATACATAGATGATGCAGCACACTGGGCTGAGCAGTGCACACAGATATGGTATGTGACTGAGTCACTGTGTGTATCGTTTTTTTCAGGCAGAGAACGGATATATTAAATAAAACTGCACTGTCTGGTGGTCACTGTGGTCAGTCACTAGTAAACTCTGCACTCTCTACACTTCTACAGTACTCCTAAGCTCCAGTAAATCAGGTCAATCTCTCTCTCTCTCTCTTCTAATCTAAATGGAGAGGACGCCAGCCACGTCCTCTCCCTATCAATCTCAATGCACGTGTGAAAATGGCGGCGACGCGCGGCTCCTTATATAGAATCCGAGTCTCGCGAGAATCCGACAGCGTCATGATGACGTTCGGGCGCGCTCGGGTTAACCGAGCAAGGCGGGAGGATCCGAGTCTGCTCGGACCCGTGAAAAAAACCATGAAGTTCGGGCGGGTTCGGATTCAGAGAAACCGAACCCGCTCATCTCTAGTCTAGTGGGCATCAGATATCTTGTAGACTGCAAGCCAGACTGTCCCAGCAGTAATATACACATTGTTTGGCACAATGAGAGATCATGTAGTGTTGTCAGACTAACAGCAAACTCCGTAAGAGTGTCTCCAATATACCTTAGGCTTCCATACCCCAGTAGCTAAAAAATAAAAAATAATTTTCTTAAGGTACAATGGCTTGCTAAATAGGCTCTTTTAAGTCTTGTGAAAGCTTTTAAACGGGTAAGAAGATGGATCTATTGTTCCAATACTGGTACAGTATATCCATGTGTATTTGCACCTGTGGTCATGAGCATTAGGATGCTGCTTAATCTGTTTACTTACATTCACTGCATGTGAAAGTACTGTAAGGTGATCAGTGGATGGGCCCCCATTGACACCCACTGCCGCTAAATTATCAAAATGAATAAACAGAAGCGCAAACGTTATGGGGTGAGTTCTTTGCTGGATACATATGTATACAAACTGTAAAAAGCTGCAGGTAACAGTGTATATGTCTGCCCCTACATGCTTGGACACATCTCAATATGCATTCAGCTCTGCACCAGAATAATATATGCCAGTTTTAGGTTAGGCATGCATATGCCCAGAAACTCTCAACCCAATCACAAGAACAGTTTTTTTAACATTTGTTTTGAAATAAAAAATAGCTTTTAATATTAGATTTCATATGCATAAAAATAAATTATTTACAATACAGCAGGTACAATGTCCTTTCTGAATAAATGAAAGTATCAAAAATGTCACCCTAAAATACACCCACAAAATCATATACTATAGGCACAATCTATCAGTTTTAGAGTTAAAACTGCAATCAGACAATCATCATCATTTGTACCAGCCCTCTGACACCCACAAAAGATACAACTACTGGCTCACCCTGCATCTCTGTGTGGGTCTGTTTCAGTTTGCAAAAACACCCTTGCTATACTCGCTGTGTTTGCTTGCCCCTTTTGTGGCCTAGTGACTGTATAAACCATACTTGCCTACTTTTGATAAAGGCATCTCAGGGAGATTGTGAAAACAAAAGTGGACGTACACTGCCTGAGAGGTGTGTTATATAATTGACTTAGATCCAAATCTAAATGAGACCCAAAACAGTTTTTGATGAAAGATCATTTACAATGCTTGTTCATGTGTTGTGTTTTACAAGTGGTTCAATATAAGTGGCCACGAGAAACCTTATTTGAAAATGCATGTAGCCATTGGGATCACTGTGCCTTTTAACCTATACAGGAAAAATGGCACTGATAATCCCATTTGAATGTACATATCTCAGATTTTCTTTTTTTCCATAGAAAATAACAACTCTTTAGGGTGTCATATGCTGTACGTTTAACAGCAGTAGTTTCTCTTCTTGTTCCAGCTCTGTGTGGGCTTCTGCGCCAGTGGTCAGTGATGGACACATTGCTTCAAGCCATGAATTGCACAGGTTACTACAAGGAGGAGATGTACCAAGGACACTTGTTATGTTTCTCCAAGACACAGTATGTAGTTTACTGGCAGTAGCCTCCAATGTATATGGACATATGTGTATTGTATAATTAGTCTCTCAGCCTGCTTTGTTTTCTCTTTTCAGCTGAGTATCGATGACTTCACATATTATAGTACAGTGTATGAAAGTGAGAATCCACTACAAAATGTGCAGGCAAGTCTGTATAGTGTACATAATATTTTGTGTGGGAGATTGTATATATACCTCTTGGCTATCCCTCTTTTGGTCCCAGATACTCATGCTTTTGTTCTTTGTTTTTTTACTCCAAATATACCAATATACCTGGGCTACCAGACATGTGTCTAAAATTAAATGTCAGCTCGTCTAGCTGCTGTCCGTGTTGCCTAGGAAAATAACCTACACAATGGTGAAAAATACATTGCAATCGGTTCAGTGGAGTTTATCTCCATCAGACAAACAGACTAAAAAATGTATGGATAGATGTAGGGAAATAAGACAAAAGGAATAGACTGAGGCAGCAATGGAGGTGTTTTAGGGCTAAATGTGTGTAATATAACAGGGACGGCTTATGTTTGGGGGATGTTGCATGCAGAACGTTGTAGGAAAAAGTATAGCTAAAGCAATGAAGAAGCAAGAGTATCATCTACATGGGCATTGTTGCAGGGAACAGGATGCTGGGACATGTGAACTGTGCATCATGAGAAACGTTCTATACAGCCCTAATTCTGTCACACCTCTCCCTTTAGTGGGCTTTCCCTACTTTGGGGGTGGTGATTAAGTGGTGGATGCATAGAAACCTTTGGCAGCGCATGCCTCCCGAGAGTTATCGCCGGGGGATGCAGTCAGCTAGCGGGCATGTTGGTGTCAGTGACTGCTGTGCCTGCCATAGGCAAGTGCATTGTCCGATGGCCCGGCTAATGGTGCATCAGTGTATTTGTGTTATGATTCCAGCACTCTGGTCTGAGGAGATCTTTTTGCGAGGACCGGAGCACTGGAACGAAATGCTGGGGAAGGGAGCGGGAATGGAAAATAGCCCCTTGCGCCCTAACTCCGTTGTCTCACCCGTGCTGTCGGAAATCCCCTGCGAGACTATGGTTGCTTGAGCCCATGGCAGCTGCATTTGAAGGGCGGATTATGTCTGCCCAACTCCGATGCCCCCCCAGGTCTTAATGAGAGACAAAGGGAAATCTGAGACAGGGTGATAACAAGGGGCCCTCTGACTAAACAACCAGGCCAGGGGCTACAAGCTAAATTAAAACTAGAATATGTGCGGAAACACCGCCAGGGAAAAGGACAACCAAAATATCCACTTGTCCACTTCTCCTACCCCGCACCGCCGAGTTCCAGAGAGGACTTGTGGAAGCGGAACCCTCCGCAAATGCTCCAAAAACAGAATATATAAAGATAAAGCGGCTGAGCCGCAACACACGGCAGAGCCGCAACTCACGGAACACCACTCGATATACAAAGGTGATCAGTCAGGACAACTGGGGACCAAACGACTTCCTGGGATGAGATGACAACTCCCGAATACAGGACTTCTGAGGACAGGAATGACCGGATACAGCAGGACTGGAACAGACTCTCAGCAAACCAAAGCAGCATGCAGGAAGCTATTACCGGCGTCTGTGAGAAGTACTGGGAAGGTATTTAACAGGGAGTCCTCCAATCAGCTGCTTAGAGCCTGATTGGGAATAAATGCCGTGCAGCTGCCTTGCTGCACGGCCAGAGGACAAGTGTGTGTGCTTGTTAATTAGGCCCTGCCACGGGGAATGTGGTCCGCCCGTGGCGTCCCCGTTGCTAGGGTCCGTGCGGCTCAGCGCGCCCGGCTTCTAGCGTTGCTAGGGAGCCGGCGGCTGAACGAGCACGGCATCCCTAGTTGCTAGGTGCCGGGCAGCGCGGACATGCGGACCCCGGCGCCTAACAGTACCCCCCCCTTGAGGAGGGGTCAAGGAACCCCTAAAGCCAGGCTTCTGAGGAAATTCCTGAAAAAATGCCCTCTTGAGCCTAGGGGCATGAAGATCCTTATCTAGGACCCAAGACCTTTCCTCCGGACCATAGCCTTTCCAGTGAACTAAAAAATAAAGCCGACCCCGGGACAATTTGGAATCAAGAACTTTCTCTACCAAGAACTCCTGTTGTCCCTGTACATCCACTGGAGATCTACCCTGAGAGATCCTCCGAGGAAATCTACTGGAAGAAACGTATTGTTTCAACAGGGAACAATGAAACGTATTTCCAATCTTGAGAGATTTTGGTAAACGTAGCCGAAAGGCAACTGGGTTGACTCTTTTAATAATAAGAAATGGTCCAATAAATTTGGGTCCCAGTCTAGCCGAGGATTGTCGAAGCCTGATGTTGCGAGTTGACAACCACACCTTGTCTCCCACCTTAAAAGTGCAAGGACGTCGGAGCCTGTCAGAAAATTTCTTTTCTCGAAAGGCCGCTTTTCTGAGAGCAAGGTGCACTTTTTTCCAAATTGCTCTGAGATGGGAGGTCAATGCCAGCGAGGAGACTGGAGAATGATGAAAAAAAGAATTAGCTCTGGGGTGAAAACCAAAAACTGAAAAGAATGGAGACTCTTTAGTGGAGGAATGACAGGAATTATTGTAAGCAAATTCAGCCAAAGGAAGAAACTCGGACCAATCATTCTGGAGTTTGGCTGAATACAAGCGCAGATATTGTTTTAATGACTGGTTAACTCGTTCGGTTTGCCCATTGGATTGTGGGTGATAACCGGATGTTAATGACAGTTTCATCTTTAATGAAGCACAAAAACATCTCCAGAATTGTGCGATGAATTGTGTACCCCGATCAGAAACAATATCAGTGGGTAACCCATGAAGCCTAAACACATGGCGGAGGAACAAAACTGCCAACCCTTGAGCAGAAGGCAATCGGGGAAGAGCAATAAAATGAGCCATTTTACTAAAACGGTCCACTACCACCCATATGACTCGGAATCCGGCTGAAAGGAGAAGGTCAACCACAAAATCCATGAAAATATGAGACCATGGCCTGAGAGGGACACTTAAGGGCATAAGTTGCCCGATAGGCAAGGAACTGGGAACCTTATGCTGTGCACAAACCTGACATGAAAAAACAAATTCCCTAACGTCTTTAGACATACTAGGCCACCATACTGAGCGAGAGACTAACTCCAATGTCTTAGTGATTCCCGGATGCCCTGAAACCTTGTTGTCATGGAATTCAGTTAAAACAGTAGCTCTCAAAAATTCAGGAACGTAAAGACGACCAGCAGGAGTAAATCTAGGAGCTTGGTGTTGAAGCTGGTTTAACTGGGTAAATAAATCCTGTGTGAGGCCTGCCCGGATGACCGAAGATGGAAGTATTGGGGTAACAACAGGATTGTTATTGTGAACCGGAAGAAAACTACGTGACAGGGCATCAGCTTTAGTATTCTTGGAACCAGGCCTGAAAGTGATAAAAAATTTGAAACGAGTAAAAAATAATGCCCAACGTGCCTGCCGGGCATTAAGCCGTTTAGCTGATTCAATGTATTGCAGGTTCTTATGGTCAGTCAATACCGAAATAGTATGCTTTGCTCCTTCCAGCCAATGCCTCCACTCCTCAAAAGCCCACTTTACCGCCAGTAACTCCCGATTACCAACGTCATAATTGGATTCAGCGGAGGAGAACTTCCTGGACATAAAGGCACAAGGCTGTAAGTCCAAAGACACCGGATCCTTTTGAGAAAGGACAGCCCCCACTCCAACCTCTGAGGCATCAACCTCCACAACAAAGGGCAATTCCGGATTAGGATGTCTGAGGACTGGAGCTGAGACAAAGGCTTGTTTCAGAGCCCGGAAGGACAACTCAGCTTCATGCGACCAGTTGGTAGGATCCGCTCCTTTCTTTGTCAGAGCCACAATGGGAGCAACCAGGTCAGAAAAAGAATGAATGAACCTCCTATAATAATTCACAAACCCTAAAAAGCACTGAATTACTTTTAAATTGGTGGGTTGCGCCCAATTAAGGATGGCCTGAAGCTTCTTAGGTTCCATGGAAAATCCCTGAGGGGAAATTATGTACCCTAAAAAAGATACTTTCGTGACGTAAAATTCACACTTCTCCAGTTTGGCATATAAATGATTCTCACGTAACTTTTGAAGAACCAGACGTACCTGGGTGATATGTTGTTCCATCGATTCAGAAAAAATCAAGATGTCGTCTAAATAAACGACCACGAATTTCCCTAGGAAGTCACGGAGCACATCGTTAATGAGGTCTTGAAAAACTGCTGGAGCATTAGACAGGCCGAACGGCATCACCAGGTATTCGTAGTGACCCGACTGAGTACTGAAAGCCGTCTTCCACTCATCTCCAGATTTAATTCGGATGAGGTTGTAAGCTCCTCTCAGGTCAATTTTAGAAAAAATCACAGCAGAATGTAACTGATCAAAGAGTACAGAAATCAACGGCAAAGGATAGGTGTTTTTGACTGAGATTTTATTCAAGGCTCTAAAATCTATGCATGGTCTAAGCGAGCCATCCTTTTTCTCCACAAAGAAAAAACCAGCACTTAAAGGGGATTTTGATGGTCTAATAAAACCTTTCTGTAAGCTCTCCTGAACATAGTCATTCATAGCCGAAGTTTCTGGCCCGGACAATGCATATAATCTCCCCTTTGGCAATGCGGCACCAGGGATTAGCTCAATAGCACAATCATAAGGCCGATGGGGAGGCAGAATGTCCGCATTGCCTTTGGAGAATACATCGGCAAACTCCTGGTATTCCACAGGAATGAGTTCTGGAATGATAGCTGCTACTCTAACTGGAAACGAAATACATTCCTTAGCACAAAAAGTACCCCATTGTGAAATCTCCCCGGACCGCCAATCAATGGTGGGATTATGAAAGGCCAGCCAAGGGTGACCCAGAACAACTGGAACTGCTGGGCAATGTGTTAGATAGAACTCGATCTTTTCGGAATGTAAAGCTCCTACTGTAAGTACTACGGGAGGTGTACGGTGAGTAATAACCCCGTTGGAAAGCGGACTCCCATCTAAGCCATGCATGGTGACACACCTACCCAATGGTAACTGAGGAATGCCTAAGGCCTTAGCCCAAGTTAAATCCATAAAGTTTCCTGCAGCTCCACTGTCAACAAAAGCCGACACCAAAGAACTGAGGCTGCCAAAGGAAACCTTAACTGGGACTAAAAGAGAGTTATTCGAGGAGATAAGCTGCAGACCTAGGTGAACCCCCTCACAATTCACCTGGTCAAAGCGTTTCCCAACTTGTTCGGACAGTTACGAGCAAAATGTCCCTTACCACCACAGTACAAACAAAGACCGGAATTTTGCCTTCTGGCCCTTTCCTCAGGAGACAGCCGGGAGAGACCCATCTGCATGAGCTCCTCTACGTCTTCTGGAATGGAATAAACACAAGGACTTGACCTTACAGGTGTTCCTCTTTCAGCCCTCCGCTCTCTGAGACGACGATCAATCTTAATAGAAAGCTCCATGAGTTTATCGAGAGTCTCAGGAGCGGGGTACTGGAGGAGACTGTCTTTAATAGACTCTGATAAGCCGAGGTGAAACTGACTGCGCAGGGCTGGGTCATTCCAGCCACAGTCGTTCGACCAACGGCGAAACTCAGTACAATAAACCTCTGCAGGATTTCTTCCTTGTTTGAGAGCGCGCTGCTGACTTTCAGCGGACGCCTCTCTATCTGGGTCATCATACAAAAGCCCTAAAGACCTAAAGAAAGCATCTACTGACAACAACGCAGGATCCTCTGCCCTTAAACCGAACGCCCAGGTCTGAGGATCCCCCTGGAGTAAAGAAATAATAATCCCAACCCGCTGAGATTCAGAACCAGAGGAAGTAGGTCTTAAACGGAAATAAAGTTTACAGGATTCTTTAAAACTAAAAAATTATTTTCTATCGCCAGAAAAACGGTCAGGCAAATGCATCTTTGGTTCAGGGACTACCTTTGGGGAGGCTCGCAAAAGATCTTCCTGCGACCTCACCCGAAGAGAAAGACCCTGAACCATCTGAGTAAGTTCTTGAATCTGATTGACTAAGAGCTGGCCAGGGTTTGGCCCTAAACCTGTCGGATTCATGAGGCCAAAAAATTTTAACAAAAACTGAATGGGAGGAAAAAATTAAAGCCCTGTTTAATTTTAATTTTTTTGTATGGCCGGTAATAATGTTATGATTCCAGCACTCTGGTCTGAGGAGATCTTTTTGCGAGGACCGGAGCACTGGAACGAAATGCTGGGGAAGGGAGCGGGAATGGAAAATAGCCCCTTGCGCCCTAACTCCGTTGTCTCACCCGTGCTGTCGGAAATCCCCTGCGAGACTATGGTTGCTTGAGCCCATGGCAGCCGCGTTTGAAGGGCGGATTATGTCTGCCCAACTCCGATGCCCCCCCAGGTCTTAATGAGAGACAAAGGGAAATCCGAGACAGGGTGATAACAAGGGGCCCTCTGACTAAACAACCAGGCCAGGGGCTACAAGCTAACTTAATACTAGAATATGTGCGGAAACACCGCCAGGGAAAAGGACAACCAAAATATCCACATGTCCACTTCTCCTACCCCGCACCGCCGAGTTCCAGAGAGGACTTGTGGAAGCGGAACCCTCCGCAAATGCTCCAAAAACAGAATATATAAAGATAAAGCGGCTGAGCCGCAACACACGGCAGAGCCGCAACTCACGGAACACCACTCGATATACAAAGGTGATCAGTCAGGACAACTGGGGACCAAACGACTTCCTGGGATGAGATGACAACTCCCGAATACAGGACTTCTGAGGACAGGAATGACCGGATACAGCAGGACTGGAACAGACTCTCAGCAAACCAAAGCAGCATGCAGGAAGCTATTACCGGCGTCTGTGAGAAGTACTGGGAAGGTATTTAACAGGGAGTCCTCCAATCAGCTGCTTAGAGCCTGATTGGGAATAAATGCCGTGCAGCTGCCTTGCTGCACGGCCAGAGGACAAGTGTGTGTGCTTGTTAATTAGGCCCTGCAACGGGGAACGCGGTCCGCCCGTGGCGTCCCCGTTGCTAGGGTCGGTGCGGCTCAGCGCGCCCGGCGTCTAGCGTTGCTAGGGAGCCGGCGGCTGAACGCGCACGGCGTCCCTAGTTGCTAGGCGCCGGGCCGCGCGGACATGCGGACCCCGGCGCCTAACAATTTGTGTGTCTTTGCACTCACAATAGTGGATCATCGCCACGGTCAGTATGTGTCTCAATAGTACACCAATCAGCCATGGAATTAGCATAAAACCACAGTAGTGGATGAATCAAACCCTTTATCTATACAATCAAATACTGCAACATGCACTCTCTGAGGAAGAGCTCCAGAGGGTGAAGACAATTCTCCCGGAGAAAACTAAACTGCAAGATGGCTTTATACATGTAGTGGTATTGCATCATTAAACTCTGGTCAGTAAACACAGAGGACTTCATTCAGAGGACAAAAAACAACAGAGGAAAGCATATTTTCAGTTGGCTGCAGACACAAAATGTGGGCAACTCACAGTCAGTACCGAATTTCCCATTATGCACGTGAGGCACGTGCCTAGGGGCTGCACTTGTTTGGGGACGGCACTTGAAGGCTTGTGTTGGTACTGTAAGCCCACTGTACTATACCATATGCCATCTTGAATAAAGTGTAAACTTATAGGACATACACATACTGCCCCTGTAAGCTGTCCTACTTAGTAATTATGTGTAACAATTTGTTATTATTCTGTTAAATTGGCTATCATCAAATGAAGGCCTATAACCGATCAATAAAAATAATAAAATTAGGCAGGCGAGGGGCGGCCATTACTGTTGTGTCTACGGGTGACCTCCCACGTAAATCTGCCCCTGGTCACGGTAGGTAACATATGTACCTTCCACCTCGTGTAAGCATCAGGAGTAGATGCACCAGGAATACAGTAAGAGGGGTGGCTTGACTTTTTATTACAATAGACATTATACATACACATTACAGGCAGAGAGTGCAGATAGTAAGTACCCAGGCTGTCACAGGAAGTCACAAGTATAATTTGCTTGGAGAAAAAAAGACAAGCACCACCCACCTCTATTTTCTCCCACATTAATTTAGCACCTCCTGGAAAGTGTATATATGATATAAGTGGTATGGTGGTATAGAAAACTTTAGTGAATAAAATTCAAAAGTACAGTATTACAAATTGAGCAGTAGGAGAGATGGTGGTATGGTACCGTATACCGGCCCACCTCAACCACTCTATATAATGTACATAAACAACAAAATCTCAATAGGAATTATATAAACTTGTGTGCTAATCTACCCCTCCTCCAACGCTGACCCACAAAAAAGAAAAAACAATGTCACATTTCTTACGGATCATAAAGCAGTTTTGAAACGTATTTTTAAATTAATCATCATATAGCAAAACTGTTGTGTATGGTCTGTTCATGAAGATATGACCCTTGTGTCACAACGGGCTGAAGATGAAGATCCGACACGTGGGTGTTTGTTGGAGAGGTGGATGCCACAGCAGGAAGGAATTAAGGTGGTGGAATGTAGTTCCTTCTCATGAAACCTGGAGCACTAGAGGAGGCAAATGAAGCCTAGGGAGGCTGAGGAGATATGCCTGGAGGACAAGGCTGCAGATCATCACACATGGCTGAGGCTCACTGAAGAATGAAGACTTAAAGACTGAAGAATGAATGCTTGGCAAATGTGGCTGAAGAACACTGAAGAATGAAGACTGAAGAATAAATGCTTGGCAAACGTGGCTGAAGAACACTGAAGAATGAAGACTGAAGAATGAATGCTTGGCAAATGTGGCTGAAGAAGACTGAAGAATGAAGACTGAAGAATGAATGCTTCACAAACATGGCTGAAGAACACTGAAGAATGAATGCTTGACTGACGAGCACTGCTGCAGACCTGGGAACCCCTCTACAGTCACAGAGTACCTGAGGTCGCTGCTTGGAGGGCGGATAGACGCGGTAAACGGAACTGGAAGGACGGTCGGCAAGAGTACAGTGGCAGTTTACAGGGAAGACTCAGAGAGTGGAGCTGGAGACCGTTGGAGCCCAAGAAACAACCACAGGAATTTCCTGAGGGTGCACAGAGCTACAGCTTCTGCTCTTGGCAGTAACTTGAAGCACTGGCAGTGTTAGAGTCTGTGCTGTCCCCTCTTAAAAGAGGAAGCTGCCTGGGATTGACTGAATAAAACCACCGAGACCAACATGGCGGCCCCCACTACAGCAGATACACAAGGGCTTGCTCCCTCACTTGCCCAGTGACCCATCTCTGGTACTCCAGAGCCCGCACCAGTCACTGCCGCCAGACCCATCGCATCTCACCTCGGCCGCGACCAGCTCCCTGACACTGCAGCATGCCAGCCACTGAACGGGCAAGCCCCGGACCCTGATACTGGAGGTAAGCCACGGCCTCTGACAGTGTGTAGTCATTAAATCAAAATTGTTAATGTCAACATGTACGATATGTTGACAACGTTGATATTGTGCATGTTGACATAACATTTAGAACTCTAACCAAGGCCTAACCCCTATCCCTGACTGCAGCCTAACCCCTGTAATGTTGACAGTATGACCACATTATGAAAGTCGACATTCAACATACTGGAATTGAAATTCTGAATGTTGACATTTTGTATATACCCACAATTGTGGAGGAGTTACAGTATATTGCATAAAAGATTTTAACTGGGATATCCAGGTAAGTTAACAAGCCCCCTATACATTTTACATTTACCAACTATAGTGATTCTTTTTTTTTTTTATTAATTTGTGCTCACCTAGCAGTCATTGGAAGAAGATGGGGTAAGGCTGGCTTTTTAGTACATATTTCCTGACTGTTTTATTGACTGTAATGTAATATATTTACACTGCTCAAAAAAATAAAGGGAACACTAAAATAACACCTCCTAGATCTGAATGAATGAAATATTCTTATTAAATACTTTGTTCTTTACATAGTTGAATGTGCTGACAACAAAATCACACAAAAATTATCAATGGAAATCAAATTTATTAACCCATGGAGGTCTGGATTTGGAGTCACACTCAAAATTAAAGTGGAAAAACACACTACAGGCTGATCCATCCAACTTTGATGTAATGTCCTTAAAACAAGTCAAAATGAGGCTCAGTAGTGTGTGTGGCCTCCACGTGCCTGTATGACCTCCCTACAATGCCTGGGCATGCTCCTGATGAGGTGGCGGATGGTCTCCTGAGGGATCTCCTCCCAGACCTGGACTAAAGCATCTGCCAACTCCTGGACAGTCTGTGGTGCAATGTGGCGTTGGTGGATGGAGCGAGACATGATGTCCCAGATGTGCTCAATTGGATTCAGGTCTAGGGAACGGGCGGGCCAGTCCATAGCATCAATGCCTTCGTCTTGCAGGAAATGCTGACACACTCCAGCCACATGAGGTCTAGCATTGTCTTGCATTAGGAGGAACCCAGGGCCAACCGCACCAGCATATGGTCTCACAAGGGGTCTGAGGATCTCATCTCGGTACCTAATGGCAGTCAGGCTACCTCTGGCGAGCACTTGGAGGGCTGTGTGGCCCCCCAAAGAAAAGCCACCCCACACCATTACTGACCCACTGCCAAACCGGTCATGCTGGAGGATGTTGCAGGCAGCAGAACGTTCTCCTTGGCGTCTCCAGACTCTGTGACGTCTGTCACATGTGCTCAGTGAGAACCTGCTTTCATCTGTGAAGAGCACAGGGCGCAGTGGCGAATTTGACAATCTTGGTGTTCTCTGGCAAATGCCAAACGTCCTGCACGGTGTTGGGCTGTAAGCACAACCCCCACATGTGGACGTCGGGTCCTCATAGAGTCTGTTTCTGATCGTTTCAGTAGACACATGCACATTTGTGGCTTGCTGGAGGTCATTTTGCAGGGCTCTGGCAGTGCTCCTCCTGTTCCTCCTTGCACAAAGGCGGAGGTAGCAGTCCTGCTGCTGGGTTGTTTCCCTCCTACGGCCTCCTCCACGTCTCCTGATGTACTGGCCTGTCTCCTGGTAGAGCCTCCATGCTCTGGACACTACGCTGACAGACACAGCAAACCTTCTTGCCACAGCTCGCATTAATGTGCCATCCTGGATGAGCTGCACTACCTGAGCCACTTGTGTGGGTTGTAGACTCCGTCTCATGCTACCACTAGAGTGAAAGCACCGCCAGTTTCCAAAAGTGACCAAAACATCAGCCAGAAAGCATAGGAGCTGAGAAGTGGTCTGTGGTCACCACCTGCAGAACAACTCCTTTATTGGGGGTGTCTTGCTAATTGCCTATAATTTCCACCTGTTGTCTATTCCATTTGCACAACAGCATGTGAAATTGATTGTCAATCAGTGTTGCTTCCTAAGTGGACAGTTTGATTTCACAGAAGTGTGACTGACTTGGAGTTACATTGTGTTGTTTAAGTGTTCCCTTTATTTTTTTGAGCAGTGTAAATTGAAAACTAACATTATAAAGTGCATTAACATACAGTACCTCACAATTTATTAGGCAAGCAGAAGGCCTGCATGGAAACGGGAATGCAAACATTTCATATCCTTTTGTCTGTAATGTGACAATGTTGAAACAGTAGTACTAGATTGGCCAGGGGTACATTTTTAATGTGACATGATGATATGATTATTTTGTTACTGTAATTCAATTAGTTATTATTATAGCATGAACAATGCATAATGACTTTCACAACTGAATAAATGATCTCCAGATACCAGTGTTTGCTTGTCATGCATAATTTAAAATACTTGCACTTGGGCCTTTCCATGTTTGACAGCTGACCTTTATATGAAGTAATTTCCTTCACATAATTATTCTATCACTGCATGAATACCCTAGCCATTTATCATGTGCAAAATAAATATTTCAACCATGGAACATGAACTTTCATAGTAGTAGCTTTAATACACTCTGCATCTATTACAGGATATTCTGGATTCCTTTCCAGCCAGCCTTGTTCTGCCTGCCGTGGAGAAGAAGACAATTGCTAATCTGCCTGGTTACCTTAAAAAACAAACTAATTGGAATATAATCAATATTGACTCTTTAAATGTATCTTTAATTGAATTGGATTACACTGAACAAAACCTAATCATAGTAAGACTACAGTCTATCCCAAGGTACAGTAATTGCTGGTAATTCATCAATGTTACAGGAAGGGATATAGTCAAAATTTTGTAGGCCCCATAGCAACATACTGAAGGGGCCCCTGTCCCAAAGCTTCTTGAAAGACACCTCTTCACAGCATTTATTAATTTTATGCCCCACTATAGTGCCCTGGTTAATTTTCTGTACCATAATGATGCCCTAGTTAATATTATGCCACATAGTGGTGCTCTAGTTTAATTTATGAACCATCATAGCTCCCTAGTTTACATGATGTCACATTGTAGGACTGCCAGCACCACACATTATGCAACACAGTACCCCCAATTTACTCTATGACAGACAGTGTCCCCAGTTCAAAGTATGCCACATAACAGTGCCCTAGTTCTTATTATATAACATTACAGTGCCCCAGTTCTTATTATGTAACATGATATTGCCCTCCACATTACAATAAACAGATTAGATTATGACACATTACAGTGGCCTCCAGTACATATTGTGCCACATTACAGTGCCCCCCCCCCCCCCTACCATTCTAACATCCCCTACACACTCCTCTCACTGAAAATGTAATGTCACACAAATCAGGCAGGTAATGGATCAGACCCAGTTGCTTAGCAGGCAAATTAGAGAAATTGGTGTACAACTTTATAACCTGGGTCCATTCCCCCTACGCCTCTGGGACCCATAGCAATGATAGCCCTTGCACCAACTATAGTTACAACAATGGTTACAGATCTTTCTTGTCAGTCTTTCTCCCTTACCTACAGTACACTCTTTGCTAAGATAATAAGAATATTTATTAATAACTGTGGTCTTCCCCCTAAAATTATGATGACTTAATATAGCCTTAGAATTTAAAGTAGGGTGCATAAAGTTCCATATATACTAATGTATAGGATACACACATTACGATTTATTAGTGGGGATGAGCAGACATACATCTTTAAAGTTTTTTTTGAGAGCATACATTACAGTTTCTAAAATTCCTATTTTGTATTTTATGATTTAATATATTTGTAAATGCATGTAATAAAATAACTGGACACATACAATGTACAATTACTATGTTGACATACAAATTTTACTTCTATGCAGATCAGACATAATATCGGCTGCAAAGATCTTCTCAGAGAATGGTGAGCAAATCTAATATAAAGATAAAAGTTTATAAAAAAAAATGTATATATTATGACCGACTCCAGGCTTATGCAAAAACAACAAATACCTTTTATTAAGGTAGCTCAAAAACAAAGATATACATAAACAAAGATCACTGTCTTCAGTATAAACTGCCAGGGAGGTTAAGCCCTGCCTCACTCCCTCTTACTTAATAACACTAGTGGCCCAGCCCTCCGGATCCCACTGCCCCTGGCAGGCCTATCACCTGGACACTAACTGCCTTTAGAAGCCCTGACTCATGGGAGAAACTCTGCTTTAAACCCAGCACCCAGGTGCTGGCTTATGAAGCAGATTCTTGGGCTAAGAAGCATATATACGACCTGGTCTGGGCCAAATGGATGGGAACCTGGTCCATCCACACTTCCCATCCACCCCAGGACCCTGTGTGTAGCTTACAGGTGGCAAAGTACCTCTCCTGCCACATACCCTTTCCCTCAGCTTTTCGTAGCTCAGAAAAGCAGCATGTGACATTGGCAAGGTTTCACCTTTGCCAATTATTTTGGGCTGACAAATCTTGGAACATAACTTGGGCCCATACACCTGGGTCCCAAGTTCCTCTCCCAAGTACACGTCCGAGGCCCTTTTAACAGGCCTTGGAATCTATTTCCATTAAAGGTTGGTGGCACCGACTCCACTGTGCCACCTTCTTTTTCCCTCCACTTTGGCATAGTGGCCAAAGTGGTCATTTTAATGGACAACTTCCTGTTGCCCACTAAACTTCCACTTCTCTTCACCTTTCCACCTTTATGGATGTTTCCCTTATTGGGCTCGGATGTACTGGCTACTGAGGAAGTTGCTTAATTTTTTTCTGGGTGTTTGCGACACCTCAGATTAACCAACTCTGGACTGGGGAAGGTTTTTACATTCACTCTGGGCCTAGTAGTCACCACGGCCCTCACTGGTCTTGGCCTATATGGACAATTCCACCTTTTATGGCCAAGCTCTTGGCACCGGTAACACCTAGTCTCTGCCCTGACTTTAATTGTTCTGAGGTCATTATCCAACTTTGCCCCCACCCTTTCCCTCAGAGTGAGGCATTGGTCCCGAGTCTCAGAAAGTTCTTTCATGTGTTGAACTTTTAGTGCTTCCTTCAGTCTTTCCAGCTTTGATAACATTTCCTTCATTAACGTGACTGCTTCGTCCTCCGATATCCCATCTTTGACCCTAGTCACCGACTCCTGCCATGCTATGACTGGCACATAACCTATTTTGAGTCTCTTGTCCAGGTCTCTTATTCGACTCCATAGTTTAGGAATCTCCTTCACTGTTTCTTTTAGCTGGCTGTTACTTAGGCCCAGCTTTTGGAACTCTCCTCTCAAGTTTTCCAGCTCTCGTGTCTCATATAGAGATCTCTTCCTGGGTAGAGCAACATCGGAAATGGGACTCTGCTCCGATTCCTCTGAGACAGGTTCTTGCTCCTTACTTAGTGTGTCCTTTATGAACTGTCCCAGTTCAGCACTTGAATCTTGAGCCTCACATGGTGGATCATGCTGGGGTGCAAAAACCCCAAGATCAAAATCTTGCACCTTATCCTCCTCATACATGAAGGGAACCCCTTCAGAAGCAAGTTCCTGGATGACTTTGGAAGTGGACTCCTGTATTGCAACTAGCTTAGCCATGACTAGCTCACGTAGGCGAGACACCGCCAAAGGTACAGTCTTTGTCTGTGATTCATCAGAGAAAGTCTCACATGTGCACTGGATATCCAGAACCGGGGGCTTCTGAACCTGTGATGTCCCATCAGGGATTGACTTCTGAACATATATCGCGTCAACAGGAGAAGGATCCTGGGTTTCCAAGACCTCAACAGAAGCAATCTCCAGCTCAGATAAGACTTCCTGTTCTACGATGGGCTCTTGAGTAGTCATGAAATTGCCATAAGTCCAGGTAGATTCCTGGGGTTCATCATTCTGCCACAGATCCAGCAGATTAGAGGATTCTTGTTTTGGAAGTGGATGATCACTTGACATCAAGTCAACCTCTCCCAGCTCCATTACCGCTTCCTCCTCACTCCCTGTCAATGGAGGAGCAGCCGGGAGTCCCACATCCTCATCTCGTGTCTCCATAAACACATCTTCTGTGAGCCCCTGTGGCTGCCATGCTCCATCTTGAACAAGTTCCACTGAACTCAGGGCTTTGTTCCACTCTTCACCCAAACTACAACGTTCTTTTTCTGGAGAATGAGGTGGTCCTGCTTTGGAGGAATTTCTCAATGCCATCCTAGGGGTTAACAACAAAACACTGCCTTCTGATGTGGCTCTCCCTTGCTGCTTGAAAAATTCCTGTGGATTTTCTGTGCGCTGCGCAATAATGACTGCAGCTTCCTCCATGCTCTGGAATGGCAATACTAACTGAATGGACATTAGTGCCTGTAAATGCTCTACCTCTGAGGAAGGGCCCTCATTTCCACTTTCCAGGCAGATGGCCTTATTAGTGGCATAGCAGGGAGCCTTCCGGGCCTTAGGCAATGGCAGCTCTGGCTCAACTTTCCTGTTCCTTCTGGCTGGAACAGGGAATCCAGTATAGCTGGGTTCCACTACAGTATGGTACCATTCTTCCAGTGACCGGAACCACCATTGGCGTCATTTCCCCTGAAGATGGCATCTCTATTTTGGCTGATAATACCTCTGACCCCACATTCGGATTAACGTCTTCAGCAATTGGTGTAGCTACACCTGTCTCTGAACTGAAACTAGGCATAGCCAACGGTTTCAGCTTAGAAAACTCCTCCTGAAGCTCCACCAAGTCTTGCGAAAGAGCCTTATTGGCCAGCATCAAACTCCCATATCGTGTCTGGTCACAGGACATTTCCTCTAATAGTCCTTGGCTATGTACTGCAAAGTTTTCAGATCTGGGTTTAGCCTTTGCCAAGGTTTTCTGCAACTCTGACACCTGGCCTGAGAGCTTGACAATCTCTTCTCTACTCCTTCCCAATTTGGTCAGAGAGTCAGACAAAAGAGATTCCTTCTCCTCCAACTTTTGCGTTAAGGTGTTCACCTGCTCTTGAAGGAAATCCCATTTTTCCTTAAGTTCTTCTAGCTCCTGGTTCTTTAATTGGACATTGCTTTCAAGGTCACTTATCGTGTGACACCAAAAAAAAGGTTCCATGCTAAAATCTTCCCCAAGATCTGGATTACTCCCCAATAAGCTCTCCACTTCACTCTCCAACTGTGGGGCTTTAATAGGGTCACTTAAGTTCCTGACCTGAGGGGTTAGAGCTGTCACTCCTTTTGTTTTTTTAGCATGAATTCTCTTTTTGTTAACCATTTGAAGATACACTTCAGAATATGCTGCATATCTGAAAATCTTTATTCACACTGTTAACTTTGAAAACTGTAAGTGAAAGGGAAAATAAAAAATCCTTTTTTCTTTTTAGCACAGATTAAGCTTTTAACAAAGCACTGAAAGGTAGCATGTACATAGTGGTCCCAAATACCTTACACTGGTAGTGCAAATAAATAACGTTTCCCTTCAGGCTTTTAAAACTAGAACTCAGGGATTGCTGGGACACATAGTGCCACAAAATTTATCTTTTTAAATAGAACCACATTTATAAAAGGTTTCAACTTTGCTTGCATGGTCTTAATGAGCTAGTTAACAGGGACACCAGACTCCCATTACTAGATTTTGCAGGCACAGGTAAAAATAAGCTTGGAAAAGAAATTCAGTCATAAATTATCAGCTGCTTGCAACCCCTTAGAGCAAATCAGCACAGCTACTTTCAATGAATGGTGCAAAGCATATAAGACATAACAGGCCAGGCAAACTGTTTAACCTCTTTGCACCAAAATCAAACACATTCAGTTTAAACAAAACATATCATTATTTTTACCCCGTGGTGTTGGTTTTAACCACTACTCACAACACCCTTGGTCTGGTACTGATGCCCTCGAGTTCAGCTTGGTCTGGAGTTCGCTGGTATGTGTGCAGCTACCTTGCGGCTGTTAGGTCCTCTGCCACGTGTGACACGACTAGCAGAAGGGTCCCTGTTTGGGTGCCATTTGTAACAGGAGTCTTGCTAGAATGCACTCTGCTACAAAATTTCCACCAATGACCGACTCCAGGCTTGTGCAAAAACAACAAATACCTTTTATTCAGGTAGCTCAAAAACAAAGATACACATAAAAGAAAGATCACTGTCTTTAGTATAAACTACCAGGGAGGTTAGGCCCTGCCTCACTCCCACTTACTTAATAAGGAACCGTTCAGGTCCCGGCATCCTGACACTAGTGGCCCAGCCCACCGGATCCCACTGTCCCTAGCAGGCCTATCACCTGGACACTAACTGCCTTTAGGAGCCCTGACTCATGGGAGAAACTCTGCTTTAAACCCAGCACCCAGATGCTGGCTGATGAAGCAGCTTCTTGGGCTAAGAAGCATATATACGACCTGGTCTGGGCCAAATGGATGGGAACCTGGTCCATCCACACTTCCCATCCACCCCAAGGACCCTGTGTGTAGCTTACAGGTGGCAAAGTACCTCTCCCGCCACTATATATATATATATATATATAATTGTCTGCAAACCAAGAAAGTGAAGCCATTTAGATATATCATGCTACAGTATATTCCTTTCTCCTTCAATGATATTCTATGAAACATACTATTTTGCACATAACATATGTTTTATACAGTATGGCAGAACAGGGACTGCTAGAACTGTTAACAATCTATTAATGAATGCATTTATATATAGCCCATGCACTGACACTTTAGTAGTTATTAGCAGTGTACAAATGACAAGTAGAGCTTTCAATAAAGATTGTTCTGTGCTGAAAAGCAAAGGTCAGTGACATTCTTGGTAGCTATATCTACAGATGTCACTTTATTTCCAAGGAATGTAAATAATGTATCATTGTCTCTAAGGCATCAGAATGCTATAATGAGGACACATCTTTTTGAGTTGTAACATTTTTACAGAGTGTTATCAACACGAAACATAAATAGAGCTGATATTCAGTAAATTACATCGACTGAGTAGTAACGCAATGTAATGTTTTATAACTTGTCAAAGTTCAACTACATATATAGTATTCACTTTATTTTCTAACACAAGTGCATATTTATTAGTTGTTATACTTAAATAAACCCCAACAATAATCACAGTGTTTCTTTTTATAGTACTGACAATTCCTGCAGTGATTCGTAGCTGTACAGTAAAATGTGTTATTCAGTTACCATAGAATTGTTACCTTGCACAATGTTATCTAGTTATTTAAAGTATTCAAAAGGTGACATGTAAAGAAAAATAGAGAAAGAGAGAGAAATGGAGAGGGGGAGAGGTAAGAAGAGAGAGGTAGAGGAGGGGAGAGGGTAACAATAGTTACTAAATTTACAAAATATATGCAATTTTTTTGTCAATAAACATGAAGAAATACAATGAAAGGCAAGCGGCAACAGAGAAAATTAACATAAAAAACAGAACATACTAAAATGACACTTACTGTATGTATTCAAAGTTTTATCAGAAAACGTGTTTGGCAAAAAAAAATATAATGCCTGAAGTGAACAATAATGTATCTGCGGTCCATCACTCTGAGGCCCTTAAATTTGACATGAACATCTGGTAACATTTTCATTGAAGGTATGGCACTGATTGCCATCATGAGTATGTCTCTGGGCACATGGCAAATGCCCACACATACAGAGGTGTAGTATTCACCAGATGTTTTAATGACTGTCTTAATTCTTACTACACTTATAAAAGCACTTTCTCCCTCGTTGCTAGAAACTCAGTGTGCAAGGCCTAAAGTGGTACCCTACTTTGCCATGCACCAAGTACCATACAGAACTGGATTAGTGCGGTAAATACTAAATAATTTTTTTTTATGAATTTCCTACATGCTCTACAAAATGGATAGCCTGAGACAGGTGTGCCAGTTTATTTTAATAAAGGGGCATCATTGAACAGTACGCAACGCTCTCCACTTTGAAACACATTTTCACTGTAGCACAAACAAGGGTTGCAATTGTAGTATCAGTGGAAATCAGATCATTATACATAATTACTAATGACATCCGCAATGTTATTTATTTACTGTGCAAATAAATGTATGTATTGGTTTTTAACTTTAGTTCTCTTTGAATCTATCTAAGCAAATTAATCTATATAGCATTCTCATTAATAGATAATCATATTGGAAGAATCACCCAAGAAATGAAGGATAGAGGCATTCCTTTTACTGCAATTTACACAGGAATGAAACCTTCTAATGTAAGTAATAAACACAATTTTTAAAATGTTTAGTGAGAGATTTTCATTTCTGAGATAGTCTGCATTTTCCATGCAACGTATTCCAATTGAGATGGAATTACTAAGTCTTCTCCAAAGTTTACTGTACATAGCAGATAATATGATTAAGATTTACTTGTAGTTGTATGTACTGTATATCAGAGCATCATCCTTGCCAATATGGTGCTAATAAATTGATGCTTTGGGATTTGTGAGAGGATGGGATCATATATTATTCATGTTCCGAAATACGCGGAGATCTGTGAAAGATCAATTCAGATTCATTAACAGTACCATACTAGTACAACACTGATTTACAATACCTACATGAAAGGGATCTGGCGGAGGCATACTTATTCATTACCTTAGTACGTTATATTATCTCCAGTATCTAATTACAGGATAAAGCAGATGGAAACACAATTAGAGATGTGCATGTACTAATCTTCAAAATGAAGTGACTTTGTATATAGGTTCATAGCTCTAATACAGCACCGATGCCACCAGCACAACAGTGTATAGCTTCTTATACCTAGCTCTCTTCTTCCATGGATCACATGCTGAACTTTGGGAATGAGCAAGGCGCCATTAGTATATTCCTTATAGACAGCACAATGAATAAAATATCACATTAAGCAGAACACACAACACTACATATATAGAATATAATAGAAATCCTACATGTTCTGGTAAAATCTTAGGCAGGAAATCCCAGTGTTTCCCCTTGCCTCCTCTGTATCTGATTAGAACCAGTAATGAGTGCTAGGATAGGCATGACACTGTACCCCTGCATCTGAGCTCTAAAGTCAGATTTCCGTCATATTTGTTGTTTGTAGTGCAGTTGAGCTATCTCAATATGGAGTCATGTGTTGTCCCAAAGCGACAGTACATACTCACAATACATGACTCTCAGCTACATAGCAAATGTAAAGATTCTTAGCGCACCACCTTTCCTCTGTTCCACCATTTATTACACCTTTTGACCCCAATACTACATCCCCTTGTCACATATTCCCCCATTCTTCTTCCCATTTTTCTTTATTTGTATCTAGATAAGTATTATCTAGGTATGTCCCATTGTCACGTCATATGACAATGGGAGGAAGGGTGCATATCATATTGGACAAAGATAGAATGGTGGTGGAACATTTGTGACAATAGGACAGACGGAATATGGGATGTGACAGATTCAGGAGAGTGAACAAAGTGTTCTAAGATTTCTCCCACCACATTTTGCAGCTTTGACTGATTACTGCTGCTGGGCACCAAGGTCTGCTGCTGTTTGGCCAAATCCTGGATTATTTCTACACACCCGGTTTTATAGGATTGCTTTTCATTGCAAGTGAAGTGTTTAGGATGAAATCACATCCCCATGAAAATTGTTCAGAACACATATTATATTTCAGGAAATGTATATTACACTGTAGTCGATTTACGGAAATGTGTTTGTTTCCACACACATAACAAAGCAAGTATACAATGAACACTAATTTATGGATTGATGAAGTAGAATAGAAGTCCACTGTTCAAATGATTTGTACATTATGTCAGTAGCATGAAACAACATCTCTTGATCTCAATTGCTTGTGATGCAACTATTTATCTATTACATGTATGCTGGGATAGGCTGGAAATAAGCGTAAGCATTTTAAAAGAATGGTTTTGTGTATAAAAGAAAACTCTAGAAGCACTTGGGTGGTCAAGTCAACTCCTGAGAATTGATTACTTACATGTGACTAACTGAGAAGAATGTCTTAGCTTAAAAGTTTTAACAAAATGATAACTTATAATTACTGGTAGTAGAAAGGCCACAGACCCCTTATTATTAGTACAAATCATTACAACACAACTTATTATGAATCATGTATACAATACTTGCCTACTGTCCCAGCTTTCAGAGTGTTCGCCCTAACACCCAGTAGAGCAGGCCACCCTTCGGCATCAGTAGGGAAGTGGGCAGGTCTTGATGATAATTTCCAGCAAGTGATGCTATCAAGAACCCTCCCACAATCACACACTGCATGATTTGCAGACTCCCGTCACTCCACAGTAGAGGATGTGGCCTTGTTGCCGCTCTCTATGCACTTGCCACCTTGACCTCAACTCCAGGATCTCCTAGTAGCGAGATAAAAAATATCAGCAACTATGTATTATCAAGCATGACCTATATAACATAGGGCCTAATTCAGACCTGATCGCAGCAGCAAACATTTTCTCTAATGGGCAAAACCAGGTGCAGTGCAGGTCGGGCAAATATAACATGAGTAGAGAGAGAATTAGATTTGGGTGAGTGAGTTGAACATCCATCCATTTGCGGAGCATATCTTGTGTGTTTTCACACTCCACAATCTCTGGAATTGAGCATGTGCAAATTCGGCTGATGCAAAACCCTACTTGTGACTGAAGGAGTGTAACTGAGCTGTAACGGGTCATGTAACATCACATAGACAATGTCCACAAAGGGCATGTTGATGGAATTATGGTCTATGAAGAGTCAGCTAGAAGCACAAATACAGATGAGTCCACCGTTATCTTGGCTCTTTCTGCGCCTTGATGGAGGTTTAGTCACACCTAGGCGATAGCTTAGGTTGCTGAGTTTAATCATGGACAGGCACGTTGAGGCGCGACTAAATACTCAGCATGCATTACACATCTCCACCACTGGGTGGCTAATGCTCCACTAATCCAGTACTTTGGATCGAATAGCGGCGGATTGATCCACAAGCTCTGGCAAATGGTCAGTGATGACTGTAATGTTAATATACAGTCCTGTACTGCATACTGTACACACAGATGGTGACCAATGGTCAGACGGAGAGAGTAAAAAAAAAAAAAAGTAGTTTATACAGATACAAACGAACATCTTAAAACACTTGTGTATGCAGATGCAACTAATGTGTGAAAGATTGTGTATGCAGACACAACTAATGTGTGAAAGGAATAATGTAGCTCATTGACTTTAAAGTATGTACAGTGCATTAAATACTGTGCTTTTAAAATATGAGCGTCCGAGTCCCCTAAGGCATAAACCAACACCAATGGGAAGGAATCGCTCTTTGCAGCACTTTTACACATGAACTTATGTATCTTCCATGCAGTGTCGTGGGCTAGCGATGAAGGCTCCCGCCTGCCACGCTGAGCGTCCCGGGTTCGATTTCCAAAGTACCAATCTTTTTTTTTGTGTTCCCGTGATATTCACTTTATTATTATTTTTTTTCTGTGTAATCCATTGTAAAATATTCAATGGAAGGGTGCACACAGGTTTCACACAAATCCGGGTAAATCTGAAGGAGAGACTCATTCGCTATCTAAAATGCACAGCGGTACTGAGCACCTGTAGGCATACCAGTAAATATAAATTAGTGTATACTGACGCAACTAACTGTTCGAGCAACATAGTACTATCGATCGTCGGCGTTAGAGAATCTGGGTTGTGAGAATCTGTGTTGTACGTTACAAGCTGTTCGTGCTAATTACTACACTAATGGAACATACTGTACAGAGATACTAAGGACGGTGATTTGGAATCCAGGAACTTAGGGAGGAGCTTTTATCTAACTAATTAGCACAAACAGCTTGTAACATACAGTGGCAAGTTTAATCTTTCTATGTATAATGGAGAGAGATAAAAGCTCCTCCCTAAGTTCCTGGATGCCAAGTCACCATCCTTAGTATCTCTGTACAGTATGTTCTATTAGTGTACTAATTAGCACAAACAGCTAATTAGCATCCTAATAGAACATACTGTACATAGGGGGTAATTCCAACTTGATCGCAGCAGGAAATTTTTTAGCAGTTGGGCAAAACCATGTGCACTACAGGGGAGGCAGATATAACATGTGCAGAGAGAGATAGATTTGGGTGTGGTGAGTTAAATCTGCAATCTAAATTGCAGTGTAAAAATAAAGCAGCCAGTATTTACCCTGCACAGAAACAAAATAACCCACTCAAATCTAACTCTCTCTGCACATGTTATATCTGCTCCACCTGCAGTGCACATGGTTTTGCCCAACTGCTAAAAAATTTGTGTGATCAACTTGGTGATTTGCTGTGATCAACTTGGAATTACCCCCATAGATACTAAGGATGGTGATTTGGCATCCAGGAACTTAGGGAGGAGCTTTTATCTCTCTCCATTATACATAGAAAGATTAATCTTGCAGCTGTACATTACAAGCTGTTTGTGTTAATTAGTACACTAATAGAACATACTGTACAGAGATACTAAGGACGGTGATTTGGCATCCAGGAACTTAGGGAGGAGCGTTTATCTCTCTCCATTGTGATCTTTCTAAGTATAATGGAGAGAGATAAAAGCATCCCTTGCTTAAGGGGGTGCAACTCATTAAAAGAGCTGGCCGGACGCAAGATTGAGACTACACTCAAATCATTATATACAGCAAATGGCTTAGCTTTAAGACCCATTGTTGCTTGTGCATGGATTTCTAAAGCCATAGTAAAGTGGTCAGGCACTTTACTAGAGGAGTTAGATTCTATGGATAGAAGTGACATTGAATTGTTTTTACGTCACATACAGGATTCTGCAGGTTTCATGGTGGAAGCCATGAAGGACCTTGGACATCTGAAAGCGAGGGCTTCTTCTATGGCTGTCTCGGCATGCAGAGGACTCTGGCTGTGCCAATGGACTGCAGATGCGGAATCCAACAAGAGTGTGGAGAACCTACCATTCACAGGTCAGGCTCTGTTTGGGGAAGCATTAGATGCGTGGATCTGCATGGCAACTGTGGGTAAGTCAACTTTTCTTCCCTCTGCTACACCACCGACTATGAAGTCCTATTCTACGTCCTTTTGGAGCGATAAAGTTAAAAAGTCCAAATCCCCCTCCACTTTCTTTAGAGGTGGTCAGGGGAAATCCCGAAAACCTGCACCCACAGGTTCCCAGGAACAGAAACCTGGTTCTGCTTTCTCAAAGTCCTCGGCATGAGGGTGGACCTCCAAGCATGGAAATCAGGCAGGTGGATGCAAGACCAAAAAAATTCAGTCATGTATGGGCATCCTCATGCCTGGATCCCTGGGTTCAAGATATTGTTACCCAGGGGTACAGACTGGAGTTACAACAAATGTCATTGTTCCAGTTCCACCTCACCTACAACACAAGGGTTATTACTCAAACCTGTTTGTGGTACTGAAACCAGACGGTTCGGTAAGGCCATTCAGGTTCAGTCGGACAGTGGCCTACATAAACCGACAGGGCGGAACGAAGCGCAGGGCTGCAATGTCAGAGTTAACAAGAATCATCCTCTGGGTGAAAAAGCACGTGGTGGCGCTGTCGGCATTCTTCATTCCGGGAGTGGACAACTGGGAAGCGGACTTCCTCAGCAGACACGATCTCCATCCAGGAGAGTGGGGTCTCCATCCAGACGTGTTCGCAGAAGTGACAAGTCTTTGGGGCGTACCTCATATAGACATGATGGCCTCCCGCCTCAACAAGAAACTTCGGAGGTACTGTCCCAGATCGAGGGATCCACAGGCAGTGGCAGTGGATGCCCTGGTAACTCCATGGGTGTTCAAGTCAGTGTATGTGTTCCCTCCACTTCCACTCATCCCAAGGATTCTCAAACTAATAAAAAGAACAAGCGTTTAGGCGATCCTCATTGCTCCGGACTGGCCAAAAAGGGCTTGATACGCAGATATTCTGGAGTTGCTGCTGGAAGATCCAAGGCCTCTTCCTCTTCGAGAGGACCTTCTGCAACAGGGGCCGTTCGCTTATCAAGACTTACCGCGGCTACGTTTGATGGCATGGAGGTTGAACGCCAGATCTTAGCTCGGAAGGGCATTCCGAACAAAGTTATTCCTACCCTGATACAGGCTAGGAAAGGAGTAATGTCAAAACATTACCATCAGATTTGGAAAAAGTACGTGTCTTGGTGTGAAGCCAAGAAGTTTCCTACGGTGGAGTTTCAACTTGGACAGTTTCTCTTCTTCCAGCAAGCAGGAGTGGATGTGGGCCTGCGCCTGGGCTCCATAAAAGTCCAGATTTTGACCTTGTCCATTTTCTTCCAGAAACAATTGGCTGCCCTCCCTGAGGTTCATTCTTTCTTGAAAGGGGTTCTGCACATCCAGCCTCCCTTTGTGCCTCCTACGGCATCTTGGGATCTTAATGTGGTGCTGCAGTTCCTGCAGTCAGATTGGTTTGAACCTTTACAGGAGGTTGATGTCAAATTTCTTACTTGGAAGGCGGTCACACTGTTGGCATTAGTATCTGCTAGATGTGTGTCGGAATTGGGGGTATTGTCCTGCAAGAGCCCCTACTTGATTTTCCATGAAGATAGAGCTGAGCTCAGGACGTGTCAGCAATTTCTTCCAAAGGTTGTGTCGGCTTTTCATATCAACCAACCTATTGTGGTGCCAGTGGCTACTGACTCCTCAGTTCCTTCAAAATCCTTGGCTGTTGTAAGGGCTTTGAAGATTTATGTGAAGAGAAGTTTTCATCACAGAAAGTCAGACACTCTGTTTGTCCTTTATGATCCCAACAAGGTTGGGTGGCCTTCTTCTAAGCAGATGATTTCTTGCTGGATCCTGCATGCTTATTCTACAGCAGGCTTGCCATGTCCAAAATCTGTTAAGGCTCACTCTACTCGTAAAGTGGGTTCTTCCTGGGTGGCTGCCTGGGGTGTCTCGGCTTTACAACTTTGCAGAGCAGCAACTTGGGCTGGGTCGAACATGTTTGCTAAGTTCTACAAGTTCAATATTTTGGCCTCTGAGGATCTAAAGTTTGGTCAATCGGTTCTGCAGGAGCCACCGCGCTCTCCCTCCCATACTGGGAGCTTTGGTACATCCCCATGGTACTAATGTGGACACCAGCATCCTCTAGGATGTAAGAGAAAATAGGATTTTAATTACCTACCGGTAAATCCTTTTCTCGTAGTCCGTAGAGGATGCTGAGCGCCTGCCCAGCGCTTTGTTCCTTGGTTCAGTACTGCCTTGTTACTTGGTTACGTACTGCATTGTTACTTGTTTAAGTATTGTTGTTCAGCTGTTGCTGACTTGTTTCAAGCTGGTTGGCTTGGTTTTCTGTTGTTTTGTGTGAGCTGGTGTGAATCTCACCACTACCTGTGTATTTCCTTCTCTCGAAGTATGTCCGTCTCCTCTGGCACAGTTTCTAGACTGAGTCTGGTAGGAGGGACATAGAGGGAGGAGCCAGCCCACACTATTAAACTCTTATAGTACCCATGGCTCCCAAGGGACCCATCTATACCCCATGGTACTAATGTGGACCCCAGCATCCTCTACGGACTACAAGAAAAGGATTTACCGGTAGGTAATTAAAATCCTATTTTTTCTATGATGGGATGAATGTTATTATAAGCTGATGCTCACTCTGATTGCCCACTTAATGTATCTTTTTTGTCACTTATTTGCGTACATTCTATCTTGGATCTATTATGACCTATTGTATGTAATGTTGAAATTGTTTCAATAAACAGATTGTGCAAAAAAAAAATAATAATGCATTGGTCCAACTCTGCATAAGCTCTAAGAGAGAGGGGGCATTGGGAATGTAATTATTACAATTTACAGTTGTGTTTAAAATCCCATATTGGACTGTATGGGTAGTCTTCTACCTATTTTTCAAGATTTCTCGAGGGATGGCTAATTTTGTTCAAATTAATTTTACCAATACAATATAAAAATATTAAAAGTGGTAGAAAACTACTCACCCAGCCAGAACGGGTTAAAGCTTTTTGTTTGGATTAGTGTTTGTATGTTTCCGCGTGAATCTGGTATTGGCCACCCATTTGAGTGCTACTGTGTGTGAAATATTTACATAGTTACAGAGTTCTACAGGCAATTAATTGAAGTTGAACTTGTGAGCTACTTTTGCTTATATTTGGATAATCATTAAAAGACTGTATAGTTAATGGTAATATATTAGCACTGCAATCTAATATATGCATTCCATCAACCCTTGAGCATCATGAGACAAACAAACAAAAAGATAATGGATTTCCTATTCTTTTAAAAGAATTTTAAGCTTTCGCAACTTAACACAAATGTTTACTATCAGAATATAAACAAGACAATTTATTTTTAGAATGGTGGTTACCTAACTGGGTGCTGTAGGGCACATGCAGGGGTGCCCTGGGTTGGTGGTCGAGGATCAAATCAAATAATTTATGTCATTGTGATAGACAAAGCCAGTGCTGGCCGCTGCAAATCATAACATATGTGGACTGGCAGAAATATAACCCTGTATATAACCACATAAAATATCCTAAGGATGACAGGTAAGTACAATTTACTGAGTTTTATATTTTTTATTCTCAATTTCTCATTAAGGGGCTTATTCATCATCAATAAAGTAGCAAATGAGGAAACTCTATTTTCCGCATATTTTATGAATTGTGCCATTCATTATTGGGGATTCTATATGACCATCTAATATTTAGCAAACTCCAAAACTTTGCAACGCCATCTTCAGATGGCACTGGTTCTCGGAGGCCTCCTAAAGGAGTTACAGGGATACGAAGAGGGCTCTGTATATGGTCAAAACCACAATGTCGACATGAGAATGTCAACATGGTTAAAAACTATTAACAGGCACTAGGTTGACATCCTTAAACTGTCACAGGTTCCCAATATCGACATCTGAATTGTCGCCATGAAAAATGTTGACACTTTCAGGATACTGCCACTTGCTTAAGGTAAGGTGCCAATAGGAGGGTAAGGGCAGAGCCGGCCCTAACCAATATGATGCCCTAGGCAAGATTTTGGCTGGAGCGCCCTAGCACCACCGCTAGTTCTGCAGGAAATGCCTGGCATGAGTCAGCTGGCAGCTCTGCTAACGTTGGGCGCCATTTGTTTATGAAAATGCATCTTATTTGCATTACTATGTGGCTAGGATGCACAAGCAGCTTCTGCTGATTAAAATGATATGCGGCATGCCTATATTATGTGCGCGACTGTGTCTGTATCTGCATGCAGAATGCTACATTACAGTGATTTCCATGAATACACGCAACGTAGCATTTTGTATGCAGATACAGTCGCAGTCACACACAGAATATAGGCATGCCGCATATCATTTTAATCAGCAGAAGATGCTGGTGCCCCTAAGCATACCAAATGCCCTAGGCATTTGCCTAGTTTGCCTATGCCTAAGGCCGGCTCTGGGTAAGGGTTAGACTGCGGAGGGAAGTTAGGTAAGGCTGTCGGGGGGGAGGGTTAGGCAATAGGGGGAGGGTTAAGGTTAAAGATAGGTGGAGAAATACTCACTTGAACACTGCTCTTCATATGCCTGTGCCAGAACTGATCTTCACGTGACTGCTGGGATCCAAAAAAAGATGCTGGAGCCGCCATTGCCACCAGGAGAAAGTAATAGACCACTAGACCACCAGGGACAGTTTGTTGAGAGTTCATCATGCCGGCATATCATCCAGGTATACATGACGAATGTTGACATGGTCACTGTGGGCATGTCGAAGTACTACATGTTAATAGTCTCATCTTATGTTGACTTGATGACTGTTGACAAGTCATACCGCTCCCTTCTAAAGAGGATATTCAAATACCATCCTGTTATTCTGATTTCAAAGATGTACTCAACAACCATTCTGCAGAAGTTCTGCCTCTGTATCATGAATGGGACTATCCTATTGACCTTATCCCTGCAAGGACACCTCACAAATACAGTGTGTATCCCGAAATACAAGCAATGTCTTAATATATTAAATAATATTTGGAAAAGGTATTCTATTGTTAATAATCGTCAGCAGTTGCAAAAAAAATGATGGAGCATTGCATTCCTGCATCGTCAACAGAGGATTCAATGCTGTTACGAATAAGAACTGAAAAACTCTACCATTGATCTCAGAATTATTATACCTGGGGCATACAATGTAATTTGAATTTATTAAGGTGATGAAAGAAAAACAGCATTCAACACTCGTGACAGGCAGGGCCGGCGCTACCACTAGGCAGCTTTAGGCAGCTGCCTAGAGCGGCAGCCACTGGAGGGCGGCACTGATCCACTTAACAAAAACACAGAAGGATGTCTCTTGTCGGGGAAACATCAAGACATCCTTCCATTTAGATAATGCAGGCAGCAGCCGCAGGACGCTGGACTTCTCAACCCTCCCTCACACCCCGTACACCCCGCCCATCCCCTTCCCCACAGGCTTCTTTGTTTTTCATGAAGCCGCCAGCTCAGCCCCGCTATTTAAGCCCCTCCCCTCCCAGCATTTGGCTCCGCCCCCTTTTTACAGACCAGGACACACTGCAAGGGGGCAGGGCTTCATTGAGTTAGGCACCCAGCCTAGTGATGGGAAATCTAGTTCAGTTCGGTGATTAGTTCATTATGATCTAGTTCACTGAAAAGATTAGTTCAGAAGATTAGTTCATCTAGTTCATTTAGTTCATCATTTCACTCACTGACTCAGACTGAAAGGAGTGATTAGATTTAGAACTAGTCTAGACTATTACACATAGAGTAGGCATTTCTAATACTAGCTCATTATAGGAGTTATAATCTTTTTCAAATGATCAGATGTGTGTAATATGTCAGATTTTTTATTTTTAAGAAAAGCAATAAGTTATATAGCAACCTTATAGTGACATATGTATCTCTGCAATATTAATCCCATTGTTGGTACTCCTTTTTACTTCATAATATGCATGTGAAAGACCCAAATCCAGAGTAATGTCATAAGTCACTTTTATTTTTTTCTGCTTTTAAAATACAGTAATTAAAAGAAAAGAAAAAGTCCCTTTGCCCCAATGTAACAGACATTAGAGAGATAAAGTGGAGATGTTGTAAAGCAACCCATCAGCTTCTGTCATTTATGTTCAACAGTATATAAAGTGACAGAAGCTGATTGGTTGCTAGGGACAACTGCTCAACTTTATGTCACTTGAAGGTTCATAGTACATATCCCCCTGTGTCTTGTGTGGAGTAATCATACCCTACAGAAGGCATGTCCAAACTGCGGCCCTCCAGCTGTTGTGAAACTACATATCCCAGCATGCCCTGACAGTTTTTCCGTCAGAGAATGCTAAAGCTGTGTCAGGGCATGCTGAGATGTGTAGTTTCTCAACAGCTGGAGGGCCGCAGTTTGGACATGCCTGCCCTACAGGATAGCATGCAGCACTCAGCACTGTGTCTTTAGCTGATTGGGAGTGTAGCTTGTCACCTAATATACTGGAGGAATGAATCATGGCTATATGCAGTTCAGCATCAGCTCCATACAATGCATATGCCTGTGCACAGCAGTGCCACACATGGTAGCTGAGAAGTACTGCACTGACTCGTATGGCTGTATGAGTCATTGAGTCAGTGAACTGATCAGTGAACTGTAATGAATCACTGAACCAGGGGCGGAACTGTGGGAGGCAGTGGAGTCGGCTGCCGCCGGGCTCCTGGCCACAAGGGGGCGCATCTCCTCCACTGTCTCCCGCAGCCTGAGGACTGCGCTGCTATTGCAGATGGAGGAGCTGTGTCAATGACACGGAAGCTGCCTCCTGTAGAGAGAGATGGCACTGGCTGCAGCTAGGGGGAGCTCCAGAGCACAGCTCCTCCCGGGCCCTTAGTAAGCCAGCCGAGGGAAGCTCAGAACTCTCTGCTCCTCCATGCTCTGGATGATAGCCAAAGGTAGGCACTGTGTGGGGGGTGGGGGAGAGGTGTATTTGGGGGGGAAGTACTGTGTTTTGTGTGTGCTTGTTTTTAAGTGAGGTGTGTGTGTTTTTAAGGAAAGTTGTACATTCAAGTAAAAGAGGCATGTGTGTGTGTGATGTGTGAGTGGCATGTGTGTGAGAGGCATGTATGTGTATGTAAGTGGGAGGCATGTGTATGTAAGTGAGAGGCATGTGTGTGTGTGTGTGTGTGTGTGTGTGTGTGTGTGTGTGTGAGAGGCATGTGTATGTAAGTGGGAGGCATGTGTATGTAAGTGAGAGGCATGTGTGTGTGTGTGAGAGGCATGTGTATGTAAGGGGCCCTACACACTCGGCGATGCGCCGCCGAGGTGGCCGACGAGCGACCCAGCGGCGGGGGGGCAGTGACGGGGGGAGTGAAGTTTCTTCACTCCCCCCGTCACCCGGCTCCGTAGACTTGCAGGCAAATATGGACGATCTCGTCCATATTGGCCGGCATGCACAGCCGACATGGCCCCAGCGATGAACGAGCGCGGGGTCGCGCATCGTTCATCGCTGGGGACTCCACACTGCACGATATGAACGATATCTCGTTCATTAATGAACAAGATCGTTCATATCGTGCAGTGAAATCGCTATGTGTGTAGGGCCTATAAGTGAGAGGCATGTGTATGTAAGTGAGAGGCATGTGTATGTGAGAGGCATGTGTATGTGAGAGGCATGTGTATGTGAGAGGTGTGTGTAAGTGAGAGGCACGTGTGTGAGAGGTGTGTGTAAGTGAGAGGTGTATGTAAGTGAGAGGCGTGTGTGTTTAAGTGAGACGTGTGTTTAAGTGAATGAGGCGTTTGTCTTTTTTTTAATATATATCTAGTGTTCACGCTAGGTGTCTGCCCCTTTTTTAGACAGCTGAATCCCGCCCTGCCCATTTTTGTGCGCCCTGCCGCCCCGCCGTTTGCTGCCTGCCGGACCCCGCCACGTCGCCGGATCCAGCCGCGCGCCGCCGGACCCGGTACGTACATGAGAGTCCCCCTGGGCTAAATTAACCTTGTAAGTATTTTGCAGCTGTAAACATTAATCTCAGTGCTTTCTACCTGGTGCAGTGTGCCTCAGTGCTCTCTACCTGGTGCAGTGTGCCTCAGTGCTCTACCTGGTGCAGTGTGCCTCAGTGCTCCCTACCTGGTGCAGTGTGCCATTAGTGCTCCCTACCTGGTGCAGTGTGCCATTAGTGCTCCCTACCTGGTGCAGTGTGCCATTAGTGCTCCCTACCTGGTGCAGTGTGCCTGAGTGCTCCCTACCTGGTGCAGTGTGCCTGAGTGCTCCCTACCTGGTGCAGTGTGCCTGAGTGCTCTCTACCTGGTGCAGTGTGCCTCAGTGCTCTCTACCTGGTGCAGTGTGCCTCAGTGCTCTCTACCTGGTGCAGTGTGCCTCAGTGCTCTCTACCTGGTGCAGTGTGCCTCAGTGCTCTCTACCTGGTGCAGTGTGCCTCAGTGCTCTCTACCTGGTGCAGTGTGCCTCAGTGCTCTCTACCTGGTGCAGTGTGCCTCAGTGCTCTCTACCTGGTGCAGTGTGCCTCAGTGCTCTCTACCTGGTGCAATGTGCCTCAGTGCTCCCTACCTGACGCAATGTGTATAATGTGCTTTATCTGGCGCAATGTGTATAATGTGCTCTATCTGGCGCAATGTGTATAATGTGCTCTATCTGGCGCAATATGTATAACGTGCTCTAGCCTCTACCTGGCGCAGTGTGTATAGGAGGTTCTAACTGGTGCAATGTGTATTAGGGGCACTACCGTGTGGTGTAATGTGAATTGACACTATTATGTGGCCACGCCCCTTCCCCACGAAACAACGCCCCTAGATTTTTGCAGCGCACCTTCGGTGCGCACTGTCCATGTTTTGCCCATAGGAATGGGAGCACCAAGCATTATAGTATGTACCTAAGTTTGCCCATTTAACTTAAAAATTTACCCTCACGAATGAAAAATGTGCCCTCCCCGTGATCAGCACCCTGCCCTAAAAAAAAAATACTACAGTGAACACTAATTATATTGGCACACCGCTGCGCCAAAGCATCTCCATGGAGACCTGGTGGGTGAGGGAGCACTGTAGGTGTACTATAATGGTATGCTGGTGTCTGTTTTATTGTAATGACTGACTTGGAATGCGTCCACTTTCTATGTGTATCTATATTACTATTGGGAAAGGTACCTGAGCACCCTTCTACTGTTCACCCTGGGTGCGGGATAGCTACATATGGTATGTGTGTGTATGTGTAGGGGGGCACCAAAATGTATCATGCCTCCGGGCGACTGGGACGAACTTACGCCACTGCACTGAACTACTGAACTACTTGCTGAACTACTGAACTACTTGCAAGGAGAGTGACTCGTGAGTCGTCAGGACAATGCAGTTCAATCAGCTTCATAGAGTCCACCACTGACTCCATGAGCACAGCAGTGACCCCTGTGGCAGCTGAGGTAAACTGACTCATGAGAATTCAGTATTCACTCTCACACACACACACACACACTGATTGGTTGCTATGGGCAACATCACTTCTATAGAACTACCTAAGTATATGTACCATCATATTTTTAATTATTTCAAGACTGAAGGTTCATCAGACAGACATACATATCCCCCTATGTCTTGTGTAGAGTAATCAGACCCTACAGCAGGCATGTCCAAACTGCGGCCCTCCAGCTGTTGAGAAACTACATATCCCAGCATGCCCTGACACAGCTTTAGCATTCTCTGACATCTGACAGCAAAACTGTGTCAGGGCATGCTGGGATATGTAGTTTCACAACAGCTGGAGGGCCGCAGTTTGGACATGCCTGCCCTACAGGATAGCATGCAGCACTCAGAATTTGTCTTTGGTTGATTGGTAGTGACAGTGTACCTTGTGACCACCTAATATGCTAGGTGAATTAATCATGGCTATATGCAGTTCAGTATCAGCTCCATACAATGCATATGCCTGAGCACAGCAGTGCCACACATGGTAGCTGAGAAGTACTGCACTGACTCGTATGGCTGTATGAGTCATTGAGTCAGTGAACTGATCAGTGAACTGTAATGAATCACTGAACTACTGAACTACTTGCTGAACTACTGAACTACTTGCAAGGAGAATGACTCACGAGTCGTCAGGACAATGCAGTTCACTCAGCTCCACAGAGTGAGTCCACTCCATGTCTGAGCACAGCAGTGACCCCTGTGGCAGCAGAGATGTACTGACTCATGAGTACTGCTGAGTGAGAGCTGAATAAAAACAGTGCTGCAGCACCTACACAACACCCAGCAGAAGATTTAGCACAGCAATATGCACAGGAACCAGTAGTACCAGAAGTAGCAGCAAGTGTTTGGACATCTGGACTAATAGGACAGTGATTGTATCACAGAAAGGTGAGCAGCATGACCACACATGCTCACTCACAGACACACATAGGGGTAAATTTACTAAGGTGGGAGATTTTTAGAACTGGTGATGTTGCCCATGGCAACCAATCAAATTCTACTTACCATTTATCTAGCTGCTTCTAGCAGATAATAAATATAATCGGATTGGTTGCTATGGGCAACATCACCAATTCTAAAAAATCTCCCACCTTAGTAAATTTACCCCATACACTTTGGCTAGGCAGTGCAGATGCTATTTTTTATTAGATCTGATTCCTGGGCTGTGTTGTACTTTTAACTTTCATTTCACAGCATCAGATTCAGGAAGTGAAAATCCAGTGAATGAGACAGTGAGAAGCCTAATGCTGGCTCTATTCTGTCTGTGTCTGACTCCTCCTTCCTGATGAACTAATCTTTGCCAAAGCTGTGAACTGAACGAACTAGTTCACTTTGAAGATTAGTTCATTTTGAACTAATCATTCATGAACTACCCATCACTAACCCAGCCGGCTCCTGTTCTCCCGTCAGTGAAGTGAACTACTGTGCTAAGCTTTCCGCTGTGCTGCTCCTGCTGCTGACCTCAGTGGTAAGTGAAGCATGAAGGAAGGGGTGTGCGTGTACAGTTGAGATATATACTGTGTGTCTGACTTGTAATTATTGCTGCCAGTGTACTTATGGTATGTATATGTATATATATATATATATATATATATATATATATATATAGATATATATATATAGATATATATATAGATATATATAGATATATATACATGCATGCACAGGCTGAATGCTGAAGTTTATCCATGGATCATCGGAGTGCCGGACCTTGGAGCCTCTCTCTCTCTCTCTCTCTCTCTATATATATATATATATATATATATATATATATAAATAAAGACATACACACAATCACTAACAAACCCCGTATATATAGAGGGTCACCTCAGTCTCTGCAGATCTCCAACCCATCTCTCCGCTGGCTCAGGCAGTCAGGCTCCTCGGTGCTGGCAGCTTCAGAGGCAGGGGAGAAGGAGGAGGAGGGAGCCGCAGCAGCGCTATGTAATTGGTGGCAGCGCCGCTGCAGCTGTCCCTCTCCTTCCGCATAGGCTGGCCGCCACCGCAGTGAATGCTGGGATGTACTTCCCTTATCCCAGCATTCACAGCAGTGGCGGCCAGCCAATGCGGAAGGAGAGGGACAGCTGCATGCGGCGCTGCCACCAATTACATAGTGCTGCTGCGGCTCCGGAGTCCCCCTCCCTCCTCCTTCTCCCCTGCCTCCGAAGCTGCCAGCACCGAGGAGCCTGACTGCCTGAGCCAGCGGAGAGATGGTAAGTATCTATCTATCGTGTAAAAGGGGGACTGGCTGTCGTAAGTTAACGTGTAAAAAGGGGGACGCTGTCTGCCGTAATGAGTAAAAAGGGGGATGCTATCTACCGTATTGTGTAAAAAGGGGGACGCTGTCTGCCGTATTGTGTTAAAAGGGGGACGCTGTCTGCCGTAATGTGTAAAAAGGGCGACGCTGTCTGCCGTAATATGTAATAAGGGGACGCTGTCTGCCATAATGTGTAATAAGGGGACGCTGTCTGCCGTAATGTGTAATAAGGGGGACTGTGTAATAAGGAGGACTAATGTGTAATAAGGGGGACGCTGTCTGCCGTAACGTGTAAAAAGGGGACGCTGTCTGCCGCAATGTGTAATAAGGGGACGCTGTCTGCTATAATGTATAATAAGGGGACACTGTCTGCCGTAATGTGTAAAAACGGGACTCTGTCTGCCGTAATGTGTAAAAAGGGGAATCTGTCCGCCGTAATGTGTAAAAGGGACTCTACCTGGTGTAGTGGCGCTACTGTGTGGCGTAATTTGAATAACGGAGACTACTGTGCACCGTAATATGAATTGGTATTATTTTGTGGCCACACCCCTTCCCCATGAAGCCATGCCCCTATATATTTTTTTGCATGCCTGCGGCACGCACTGCCCTTATATTACGTAAGGGGCGCGCCAATGCTGTTTTTTGCACACAGCACTAAAATGTCTAGTTACAGCACTGCCTGCATATATGACTAAACTGCCAGCCTGGCTCTAGGTGCTGGTCTCAGCGTGGATACAGCATCGGCACTGACAGTCACATGACTGTCGTGTGCTGTGATGTCACCTGCCCGTACAGCACCTGTTCTCGGGTGGCTCCTCCCTGGCTGTAGTCTCTCCATTTCCTCCTGGTCAGCAATGAATTATCCCACCCCTTTTGTTTCTGGTGCATGTCACCACATTTGGCAACTGCAGCTACGGATAATGGGAGTTTTGTGAATCCTGTATTAATACACGTAACTGACTGACATTCCTATGCCCAGCTAGCAGAGGGACCACATATATCCAGTAGAGGTACTACAAGTCCCAGCACACATTGTACTCAGTGTACTGTATTGCAATCCCAAAGGTGTCGTCTGTATGGTATGGTGGTCACTAATACCGTGTGCAGTCTGTGCAATATGGCAGATGATAGAATGTTCTCTGGGGGTAATTCTGAACTGATCGCTGCTGTGCGTTTTCGCACAGCGGGCGATCAGGTCCAAACTGCACATGCGTATGCACCGCAATATGCAGGCGCATCGGACAGCTACAACGGGCATCGCTGGTCAGCGATGGGATGGTGTGAAGGATCCATTCGCACAGGCATACGCAAGTTGATTGACAGGAAGAGGCCGTTTGTGGGTGGCAACGGACCGTATACAGGGAGTGTCCGGAAAAACGCAGGCGTGTCCAAGTGTTTTGAGGGAGGGTGTCTGACATCAGCTACGGCTCCGATCAGCAGGATTCAATCGCACTGGAAGCGTAAGTCCTGGACTGCGCAGACGCCGCACAAGCTGATTTTTAGCATCTCTGCAACACATACGATTGCACACTTGTACAGCGAAAATACACTCCCCCTGTAGGCAGCGACTATCTGATTGCAGGGCTGCAAAAATCACTGCCCAACGATCAGGTCTGAATTATCCCCTCTGTGCGGTATGGCAATTACTGGCATGCTGTGTATGTGGTATGGTAGTCATTGTGACAGTGAATGTGCAGCATTGCGGTCACTGCAGTGATGTCAGTATTGTATGGTCTGTCACTGCATTGATGCCTATAATCATGGGTGTAACTATTGTGGCTGCAGGGGGTGCCATTGTTATGGGGCCCAGAGGCTTAAGGGGGCCTGGACCCAAGTTATAAAGTTGCATAGCAATTTCCCTAGTTTTGGCTGCTAAGTAATAGGGTCTGATCCATTCCCAGCCTGAGCTGTATGACAGTACATTGTCAGTGAGAGCAGTGTGTAATGGATGTTATAATGGTAGAGGGGGCACTGTAATGTGACATAATATGAACTGAGGGTACTGTAATGTGGCATAATCTGATCTGCTCATCATAATGAGCAAAGAGGATCGGTATGGGATCCTGGCGGTCAGGAGACAGTTGGAATCCCAGCAGCGAGCACAGCGAATTCCCTCGTGCTCACTGCGCTTGCCACTCGTCGGCTCCGGTGGCAACCTTTGGCCACACTATTATATTCCCCCTTGGGTAGTGACGTGGACCACCACCCAAGGGTGAATTCCGGGCTTGTGTCAGTATTCCGCCGAGTGTTGGGATTCCGATATCAGTATCCTGACCATGGGATCCCAACAGTCGGGATGTTAACCGCATTCCGAGCAAAGAACCCTCCCACCCCCACAACTATAGTACACTCCATATGCTGTATATCTGTGTATATCTCCTGCCTATTTTGTTCCCCTTTCCTACAATACAGCCTACATGTGGTCCCCGCAAAAGTCGTGCTGAGCGTTTTTCTTTCACCTGAGAGGGAGGAGTGGGGGGAAAGTGTGCAGATTTTTTGCCTAGGGTGCCGAGAAACCTTGCACCGGCCCTGGTGACAGGCATTGATTACTGTACCTTGTTATGCCCTTCAGTCTCTGCAATGCACCTGCCAAGTTTCAGAATTTTGGCAACAAAATTTTCCTAGACCTGTTATACAGCTTTGTTATACTCTACCTTGATGACTTCTTGGTTTTCTATTAAGACTTTAGCTCTTATCGCAGGCATGACAATGAGGATCTCACCTGTCTATGCTAAAATCAACTCTACAGCAATTTAAAAAAATAAATCTCTTTTTGAAGACATCCATGCCTTTTTTTGGGTTACATCATCTCTGGCACCATTTGCAAATGGACCCTGTGAAGGTCCAAGCCATTATGAATTGGCCTCAGCCTACCAATCTCAAATCTCTGCAGTGCTTTTTTGCAAACTACTATTGTTCATTCATTCAAAGCTATTCCACTCTGATTGCTCCTATCAATTCTCAAACCAAAAGAGGCACTGACCCTCAAGAGTGATCTCAAGAAGCCCTATCAGCTTTTCAAGTTTGAAGGCTGTATTCATCCCAATTTTAATTTTCAACCAGCCAGAAGTAAATCTTCCACTCCATTTGGAAGTCAATACATCTTTACTAGGAATTGGAGGTGTGCTATCTCAAAGAGCATCAGAAATAAAATTCCAAAAAATCAACTTTCTTCTAAAAAAGTCTTGCCTGTGGGAAGAAACTACATTATACAGCAGGAGAAAAATAATTACATGCTATGCTAGTGGCATTGGAAGAATGGAGGTTTCCTTTAGGAAGAGTCTGGTTCCCTTTGACCATTTTCACCGGTCACAAGAATTAATTATATCTACAAATTGCTTAATGCATGAACCCTCAGTAGGCCCACTGGTCTTTGTTCTTCTCTTAACTTGATTTGTGCATCTTATGTCGACCTGGGCATAAGAATCACAAAGTGGATGCATTGTCCTACTCCTTGATTAAGCCAAAAGAACCTACAGTCATTGAAAATAAACCCATCATGGATACTAGATGTGTAGCTGCCACCGTCATTTAGGCTACACCTCCTCCTGGGAAAGATTTTTAATTAGTGCTACATTTTGCAAAAGACGTCTCCATTGGGCCCACTCTTCTCACTTTTCTGGACATGCAGAAGATCAGAAGACTCAAGACCATATCATCTGAAACTTCTGGTGGCCCACACTTGGTCAGGATGTCACACAATATGTTACTGCTTGTTCCAAATGCAGTCAACATTGAAGTCCTCAACACCCCCCTTTGAGGCCCTTACTTTACCCATTCCAAATATTTCTAGGATACACATTCCTTGGACATGCAATGGACTCATGACAGATATACTTCCTTCCAATGGATATAATACCATCTGGGGGCTAATAGATCGCTTTACAAGAGTGGTGCATTTTATTCCAATTTAAGGAATTCCATCTGCACCTGCTTTGGCCAAGCTCTTTATTAATGATTTTTATTTTATTTTAATGGATGTCCTAACCATGATGTGCATTGTAGCCAAGTTTTGGAAATCCTTATGTAAAGCTCTGCATATCAAACTAAACTTTTCCTCTACCTAGTTTCCTCAGTCTATTGGTCAGACTGTGTCAATCAGGGCCTGGAAACGTTTATTCATGTCCATATGACATCCTTCAGGATAGCTGGCCTAAACTTCTCTCTTGGGCAGAATATGTACATAATAATCAATATCATGAATCTTCATCCTCCACACCATTTCATATTGTGTATGATCTGCATCCTTGAGTACTTTCACTTCCTTTGTATCCATCTCCATAGTACCTGCTGTCGATTCCCAGTTTGTCATCTAGTTAAAAGTAGCTTAAACGAAAACTCACAGCGGTATAATGTTTATTTTTGCAGACAAGAGTAAAGCAATTCCTAATTAGAAACCAGGAGATAAGATGTGACTATCTACTCCCAATCTGTGTGAGTACCATCAATGAAGTTTGCTTCTTGCTTCATTGGACCCTTCAGCATTTTGCAAGTGATCAACCCACTACCACCTACCACCATATTCACATGTTCCCAATTATTTTTAGATTTCTCTACTCAACCACTCATAATCAATTGGTTTTCTCCACAACATAAAGGAGTCCCCCGGCCTGTCCTGTGTGCTATCACCTAATTCTTGTTATCTCACTGTCACTCACTAACTATTCAGTAAAGTTTGTTATAATAAAGTTTTGTTGCTATTCCTCTCATTTCTCTTTGATCCGCGTGAGAGTGAGGAGCACAAAATAAAATGTTAGAATAACTGAAATGGTTCTTTTTTGGCACCTTGAACAATTTACCCCTCATTTTGTCAAGACCATAGTATTTGTTGTTCCTTGGGATTTATGGTAATTTGAGGCATTTGAAGGAGCACCTTGGAGACAGTATTTGTTTTATATTTCTGTATTTTGTTAGAAGCAGAGCCGGCCCTAACCAATATGATGCCCTAGGCAAGTTTTTGGCTGGTGCCCCCTGGCACCACCACTAGGTCCACCTCTGACCCTGCATCCCTTTCCAAGCACCATCACCCCTCACCCATAGCAGTCCTCATTTTGGTGCTGCTACCCACTATATTTTAAATAGGAACAGTGCGTACATTCGGCACACAGCCTAAAAAGGGGCATGTTCTTGCTGGGAAGGGGCATGACCACACAACAGTACCACCAATTAAAATTAAGCGACATAGTAGTGCAACTTTATTCACATTTTATCATGCGATAGTGTCCCACTTTACCTTATATATGTTACTCCTCACGCTAGTGCCCCTTATATACACTTTACATCACACTGAATTGCTCTTTATTCACATTACACCACACCATATTGTTCCTCTGCTTGTGTTCTCATTCATCTTGCCTCAATATGCCATGCAGCAGAAGATGCCTTTTTGCCGAAAAGTTGGACGCCTTTTTTGTTGAAAATGCATTTTATTTGCATTCCTATATGGCTAGGATACAGTTTCTGCTGATTAAAATGATATGTGGCATGCCTATGCCTGTGTGCAACTGTGGCTGTATCTGCATACAAAATACTACATTATAGTGATTTCCCGGAATACACTGTAACGTAGCATTTCATATGCAGATACAGTCATAGTCACACACAGAATATAGGCATGCTACGTATTATTTTAATCAGCAGAAGCTGCTTGTGCCCCTATTCATTCCAAATGCCCTAGCAATTTGCCTAGTTTGCCTATGCCTAGGGCCGGCTCTGGTTAGAAGGGCTAATACTCGTTTAAACATTTATAGTACTAGTTTATCATCTGCACTATATAATTTGCAATACATTCTGATTTAAATGTAAGTGGGAGTCATGCATTTAATTTGAAAAATATTTTATTTTATTTTGCTTCATTGGGTTAATTCAAATTGGTAATTATAGTATGCTGTGAGTTAATCATTGGGTTCTTATGAGTGATATAGTGATACAGGTATATAGCCTTAAAAGGGTATTGTATGACAGCATAATGTTGACAAAGTCTGATTGTTGACATGTTCACAATGTCAACATTTAACATGTCGACATTCACAATGTCAACGCTGATATTATAGTATAACTCTAGCCCTAAACCTAACCCCAATTGCAGCCTAACCCTGACCCTAATTTCATATTTTGACATTCTGTGTCAACATTGTGAATGTCAACACTTTAAATGTTGACATCTTAAATTTTGATATTCAGACCATCTCGACATTATGGTTTTGACATTTTGAATGTCGATAGTCTTAATGTTGACATTCTGACCACCCCACCTTGAAATAATAATTATAGTGGGATTTTAGGTAGCTCTGAAAATTGTTGCCTTCAGTTTTGAGAAAGAAGAGATTTGTAAGATAGATTTTATTCTGTTACAGTGTTGTAGTACTAAATGACCAGCATTGATTGAGCACATTAAAAACACTGGAGAATAATTAATTCTTGCAGATGCTTTGAGTGACATAAATAATTTTGTTAATAGTAGTGTGTGCACCACTTCAGCTGAGTTGCCAATAATGAGACTTCTGCATACATAGATTCTTACAACAATTGTGTGTCTATGTGAGGCTATATTATTGTAAAAATCTTATCCAGATAAGATGGGTTTATGTAAACAAGCATTTGCTTCACATATAGTACTAAGCTGCAATGGAATACAAAATCCCATTTTGCAAGAAAGGCAACACAATAAAGAAACTGTATGGCATAACACAAAGTCAAAATTTCATTGTTTCCAGCAATCATTTTCCAGGTAAAATTAAGCTAAAGTTAAAGTTCTGCAGTGTCAGAGTTCAAACTAACAAAATAAATACAAACCACTAGTACAACTTGTACCTTTATATAACAGTCTATTCTTAAAAGTTAATAAACAATTATGGATACAGGTTGAGTATCCCATATCCAAATATTCCGAAATACGGACTTTTTGGAGTGAAAGTGAGATAGTGAAACCTTTGTATTTTGATGGTTCAATGTACACAAACTTTGTTTAATACACAAAGTTAGTAAAACTATTGTATTAAATGACCTTCAGGTTGTGTGTGTAAGGTGTATATGAAACATAAATGAATTTTGTGAATGTAGACACACTTTGTTTAATGCACAAAGTTATAAAGAATATTGGCTAAAATTACCTTCAGGCTGTGTGTATAAGGTGTATATGTAACATAAATACATTCTGTGCTTAGATTTAGGTCCCATCACCATGATATCTCATTATGGTATGCAATTATTCCAAAATACGGAAAAATCCCATATCCAAAATGCCTCTGATCCCAAGCATTTTGGATAAGGGATACTCAACCTGTAATTGTGACACCTCAACTAAGACAATTCTCTTATTAGCCAGGGATCATGCAGGGATCATTAGACACGAGAATTCGGGAGCTGAGTCATGCATTTGCTGTAGTGCAGTTATCTAATTAGGAATACTGATATGAGGTTGGAGTTTCAAAGAAAAGAGTGAGAATATGTTTGGAAGCATTTATCCATATTAGCTATTGGCATGCACCAGTGATATGTCACATAATGGTTTTGTGCTCTGATCCCTGCAATCCCTATAGTAGATCCCATTAAATGTTCAGTTTGAGCTGTGTTCTACTTGTTCTTGGTTCTACTTGGTTCAACTGGAATTGCATGCAAGCTATGAATCTTACACACTGTAAGAGGAAGAAAAAAATGGTGTTAAGGATCGATTCCTTAAACTCTTTCACTGGAGAAGGGAATGAAAAATACACTCAATATCATACTACTTTTTTTTCTTGGACATACCACTGAACCATGAATAACTGAACTGAACCCTGTACTGTACATCCCAGCTTAAAACAATGACCACTCTGCTGTCTGTTACTTAAATTAAATGATTATGATCTCCAGAACTAATGATCTATTGTTTGGCTATCAGTCCTCCATGGCTTCTGGAATTCTACCAGCCTATCCATGAGTGTCCTTCCCTTGCAGAGTGCTGTGCAGTATGCCTTCTTGCCTCCTCTTTGTATAGGTAACAGAGAAAGCTGCATGGTTTGTCTATAATGTATGTAGATAATATAATATGCCCACTCCCTATACTGCAAATAGGAAGTTCCCCAAAATGGCATTTGATATTGGTGGCCTAAATCTGTCCAGCCCCACCATTTGTATTATATGTGTCACAATAGTACATTTGTAGATATTTTAACTAAAGTTTTATTTTTGTAGTCTATAGCAATGAGATACATAAAGATCAATAATATACTGTATATTGTAAAAAAGCATATTACAAAGTCAGTGTGGTTTCCATAATAAACAAGGAATTGATTTCCGTAAAAATGCTATCTGTGTTTCAAACACTGTGAACCAATACATCTTTACAGAACAAAATATAACCTAACCTTCAGTAACATAGCATGCCAAAAATGCACAATGGAAACATTTCATCATCACTTTGCAAAACATCTAAAGCAGAGTTTTGTCTGGATTGTGAGGGAATGAAAGGGAAAGGGGGTGTTCCGCTGTTATACTTAATGCACACACTGTACCAAGTGGTATGTGGGAGACATTCTGAATTTTGGCCTTACTGGACACAAGTAGATTGTTTATATAACTCTCCCAAACAGTAAACAAGCATCCAGTGTGTGATTCCTTGTTTAATAGCTATTACACCCATTCCATTCTAAAGAAGTAGGAAAACTTTTAAAAAATTAAAAACAGCTGTTTTCATCCAATTGTGTAAAAAACGATTTCCTCATTGTTTATAATAGTTTATAACCCTCTCTTACTCTTTGCCCATTTGGAAACTGCTCCAAGACCACCCACCCAGCAGGATGTGGGAAATAATTTATCATGTTTTGCTACACTTATGGGCCCTACACACTGGCCGACATCACTGCACGATATGAACGATCTTGTTCATTAATGAACGAGATAACGTTCATATCATGCAGTGTGGAGGCACCAGCGATGAACGATGCGCGGCCCCGCGCTCGTTCATCACTGCTGCCCTGTCGGCTGTGCATGCAGGCCATGTAGGCCATGTCTGTAGGGCCCACTACTGTTGGAGTAAGTGCCAGAAGTGTCTATATTAAGATCACTCCCACAAGTAGTGATTAATGTCAGTCTCAGGTAGACTGCAATTAGAGCAGCAATAGCTGGAGGTAAGGTACACCTGGAAGAGCCTCACGGGAGGTAAAAAGCTATTGTGAGAGATGTTGATAAAAAGCTTGTAGTAGTCAACAGTCTGTGGGTGGAGAAAAGTGGTTTATTTACTAAGCCTTGAATGGAGAAAAAGTCGCTGGAGATAGAGTACCAGCCAATCAGCTCCTAACTGTAATTTTTCATGTAACATGGCCGTTAGGAGCTGATCAGCTGGTGTCTATTTACTAAGCCTTGGATGGAGATAAAGAGGACAGAGATAAAGTACCAGCCAATCAGCTTCTAACTGTCATGTCACAGGCTGTGTTTGGAAAATGACAGTTAGAAGCTGGTTGGCTGGTACTTTATCTCTGTACACTTTACCTCCATCCAATGCTTAGTAAATTAACCCCTTTATCTCTGTCCAAGGCTCAGTAAATAGACCATTAGGCACAGTGAGGGAAGAGCAAGTGTGAGCAATTAGGCTCTTTCAAAAGTAATTACTGTTTGTACTTTCTTACATTTGTATGTTGTAGTGTTTTTTTTCTTCACATTGGTAGAAAATGCCTAGAAATACACGTCTCCACCACTTCCAAGGAGTTGTAAATACATTGTTTTGTTGAAAAATGTTCTGTCCTGTAGCAGTCCACAAACCAGGCCTTAAGCTGAACGTTTTTACTTCTGAGTTACTAAGCACAGTGGAGGCCACAGGTATACTTTGCTGTTAGAAGTGACAGCGAGCCTCACCACAGTAGTGACCAGTGCTTGGCAACAGACACACACTAACATTATTCCTATTCTGACTGTAGTGTCAGTTGTCAGGCAAACTCTATTAGCATCTCCCATTATCCAGGCCTCCCCTCTATATGAGGTGTAGCTCACTGACTGTGCTCAATCTATTGGTTCAGGCAAGTTTATATAGTGTATATCATGCCTGGCAGATCTCATACTGTACAACATTTATAGGTCTTGCTTCTGTGTAGTGACGTGTTCCTGAGATCTACTCATTTTTATCCTGGCCATAGCTATTCTTATGACCATGATTTGTTTGATGCCAGCCCTGAGTGAATTTGTTTGGTAACTATCGGTTTGGACTTAGCAATCTATACTAATACCTTATCTGTAATCAGACATTATTATAGGTGTATATTCATGTTATCCTTTATATACAACCAGATATTTTCATCAGTTGGTTTTCTAATATAGCTACTAGGAGATGTAGTTATGTGACCAGTGGTCAGGAGACCGCTGGTCACAACACCTCGCTCTACATCCCGCACCCTGAAAATCCTGATGGTTGGCATGCCGACCAACAGGGACTATTCCCACTCGTGGGTGTCCACGACACCCATACAGTGACAATAGAACCTGTGGCAACCACAGGCACCTGAGCACCAGTAAGCATGTTCAATGAAGATCTCTATTTGTGGTAGATGTATGAGTTGCCGGCGGCCAGGTCGCCGGCGGCCAGCATACCGGCGGCGGGATCCAGACTGCCGGCTTGCCGACAGCGGGTCGAGTGCAAATGAGCCTCTTGCAGGCTTGCTGCGCTCACCACGCTGCGGGAACAGTGGCGCGATACGTGCGCCATGCTATCTATTCTTCCTCCATGGGGGTCGTGGACCCCCAAGAGGGAGAAAAGGTGTCGGTATGCCAGTTGTCGGGATTCCGGTGCTGGTATACTGTGCGCCAAGATCCTAACAACCGATTTACTGAATACCACCAGTGGTATAGAGGTCTGATTCCATTTTCATGTATTATTCATAACATTGGCACATCATTTGTATTTTGTAATGTAGCCATACTGGTTCAGTGTCGTTAACCGAGATGAGCAGATTTATTCTGCTCTGTGGTTGTAATGCATCTCTGTTTAGAAATCTTATGGTTTTTATTTAAGGAACATATTCTCTGTAGTTAATATTCTTTAAAAGTTTTGTATTTCCACTTTTTAACCTCGTTATATAATTTGGAAGTTCCTGTTGAACAGTCTCTACAGTGTTTATGGAGGAAATTCCTTTAGTATTGCAGTACTGTACAGTATGTCTATTTACTGTTAACCTGGGTTTTTGATTAGCCAAGTATACAGGAAGGCAGGACATGAGCAGACAAGAGTTCATTAAAAGATCTCTTTCACTTAAATCTCCATTATAAAAAAAGAGAAAGTGGAGCAAGAATTCAGTATGTTTGTTTTTTTCATCCCTCACACTAGGGTTAAGGTTGTTTTTTAACAGAAGCCCATGGACGCTCTGCATGAGACACATAATACTGGCTGTAGAGCAGGTGCTCTAGTGCTTAATATGAGCACATACAACACACTGTTAGGTCATATTTTGATCAGTTTTTGACATTGCTGGACAGTATCCTTTGCATAATCTCTTTCAAATGATGGGGAACCTTCTTCAAGGCTCTTGTTACAGATTGAAACAGGATTCTGGGCATTGGGGATTAGGAAGGCCCTAGATACTGCCACCAGTTCATCTGCTTCATCTGCAGTTGTTACCCATAACTAGGAGATCATTCCAGTGACCACTGCCTCCTCTGGATGTGCCACTCCCCATTCCCATAATTCTTTGCTGAAATGTGTGTCAAGAGTTTTTTCTGTCTATCCACATATCCATGCCTCTCCCAAGTCTCTAGGTACAAAGTAAGAGATATACTGTAAAGTAGTTCTGGAGGTTAGGACAGTAGTGCTCTTCCAATTAAGCCTTTTGGGCTCACAGTTGGCCAGGTTTTCTAATAAGACTCAGCAACTCTGTAGGTGACCTCTGAGTAGTTGCAAAATCCTCTATGAATTCTCACATGAGGAACTTGTGTATGTCTTCTAGGGTGCCAAGTCTGGGAAACTTGACCATCACTTTAATATGGAAAGCTAATATAACTTTAGCCAAAAGCAATCTTAACCCTGCAAATATGACCTTTGACCTAACCAGATTTGCTTTATGTGTTATGCACACCAGTGCCTGCAGGAAAGTACTAGTGTCAGAACTGTTATGCACTCCAGTGTCTGCAGGAATGTACTGGTGTTTGAACTGTTATGCAAAACAAATGGACTCACAGACAAACTGGGGAATATGACATAACGTACACAGAAGGTGATAGGGTAACAAAATACACACACAGTGAACAGAGAAGCCCAGAGGCTAAGGAACTGGGTATCTTCCTTGTATTAGAACTGCTCAGATGTAAAAAGCAAGATGTTGTGTTTTAATACGTAGAGAACCCGAAATGCTGTTGCTAAGGGCAACAGCAAAACCCTAAAGGGTTACCAACGGGTGTGGCAGTAAACTCCTTGGTCAGAGATGGAATGATAGACACAAGGAGAGCCTCCACAATCCTGATTCTCACTTGCAGTGCACAGGTTTAAGCTTACTGCCACTAAACTGACCCCTGACACCTAGCACAGTGAGACAGGATTAGACAGGCAAGTGTTAGAATACAGCCGCAAACTTGCTAAGTTCACAGAGTAATAACAGAACCCCAGCAAGCTAAACGACTGACTCCAGTCTTACTGCTAGGTCTGGATTGGCAGAGTGTAATACCAAATCCCCAGGCCTATTTGCAGTAAGCAACAAACAAATACAAAGCTACACAGTACTGGCTAACTTTCATGAACTGACTAACCAACAGAGATTCAGCAGCATCTGCTTACCCTGAAAAGAGGCCTTATAAAGCAGGTGCTGTCCACGCCCCACTCAGACCTCACAGACTGTGAGCACAAAAACCAGCACCGGATCCCCTGCCGTGCACAGAGCCTATAACCACTGCACAGCAAAAGACCCGAACCGGAGTATCAGCTGCGCTCAGGTTACTCCACTAGCACTTGTCTCCCGGTTGCCATGACGACGTGGCAGCACAGGGCAGGAGACCCTAACAGTACCCCCCCTCTGACGAGGGGTCAAAGAACCCCTACCACCGGGTTTATCGGGGAACTGCGAGAAGAAAGAGCGTATCAGTCTGGGGGCATGAAGATCACAACTGCGCACCCACGACCGCTCCTCCGGGCCATACCCCTTCCAGTGCACCAAAAATGACAGCCGACCCCGAACCACCTTGGAGTCAAGAATCCTTTCAACAACAAACTCCCTCTGGCCACGTATCAGAAGAGGGGAAGGTCTTCCACTGGAAGAAGGATTACTAATCGCCCGTTTTAAAAGGGAACAATGAAATGTTTTATTGATACCCAAAGAACGGGGCAGATCTAACTGAAATGCCACCGGATTGATAACCCTGGTGATCTTATAAGGGCCGATGAACCGGGGCCCTAACTTATGAGATGGCTGTCTCAACTTCAAATTCTTGGTAGACAACCAGACGAAGTCTCCTAATTTGAAGCTGCAGGGTCTTTTCCGCTTATCAAAAACCCTTTTGGTCACTAATGACACAGACACAAGGGCTTTCTTCACTTTCCGCCAAATACCTCTAAGGACCGAAACCACAGAGGAACCACCAGGCGTGGAGTCCAGGGGGTCAAAAGAATTGGCCTTAGGATGATGCCCATACACACAAAGGAAGGGAGAGATCCCTGTAGCAGAGTGAGCCGCGTTGTTATAGGCAAACTCCGCCATGGACAGATGAGCAACCCAGTCAGTCTGACACTTGGAGACATAACACCTGAGGAACTGCTCCAAGGACTGGTTCACCCTTTCAGTCTGCCCATTAGACTGCGGATGGTAGCCTGACGACAAGCTGACAGAAATCTGGAGATCGGAACAAAATGCCCTCCAGAATTTGGCCACAAACTGGGATCCGCGGTCAGAGACCACATCAAGTGGCAACCCGTGGAGACGCACAACATGCAGCATAAATAATTCAGACAGGCGTCTGGCTGATGGCAGCCCAACCAGTGGAACGAAGTGCGCCATCTTCGAAAACCTGTCAACGACAACCCAGATGGCTGTCATCCCCGAGGATTTGGGCAAGTCCACCACAAAATCCATTGAAATGTGGGTCCATGGCTTAGATGGGATAGAGAGTGGATGTAATGGGCCAACAGGAACCCCTCTAGGAGTCTTATTTCGGGCACAGATGTCACATGCCCGAACCCACAGATCCACATCCTTAGCCACCGAGGGCCACCACACCGCCCTAGATAGCAACTCCCGAGTTCTGGCAATACCCGGGTGACCTGCCGACTTCTTGGCATGGAATTCCAGGAACACTCGCTGTCTTAACCTAGGAGGCACAAACAAAAGACCTACCGGAAGGTCTGGAGGAGCCTGCTCCTGTGCTCTAAGGACTAATGATAAGAGGTCCTGGGTAATGCCCACTTTAATACATGATGGGGAAACAATGGGCAACGGCTCCTCAGTGGTCTCCTGGATTGGAGCAAAACTCCGCGAGAGCGCATCAGCCTTGATGTTTTTTGACCCAGGGCGATATGTTATCAAAAAATTAAAGCGAGCAAAAAACAAAGCCCATCGTGCCTGCCTGGCATTGAGACGCTTCGCTGACTCTAAATATGCCAGATTCTTATGGTCAGTGAGAATTGAGACCACAAACTTAGCCCCCTCAAGCCAGTGTCTCCACTCCTCGAGTGCATCCTTAATAGCCAACAATTCCCGGTTACCCACGTCATAATTCATCTCGGCAGGCGAAAATTTACGGGAAAAGTAAGCACAGGGATGAAGGCGATTATCAGACACTCCCATCTGAGAAAGCACTGCCCCAATACCCATCTCAGAGGCATCCACCTCCACCACAAAAGGACGCTCTGGATCTGGGTGTCGCAGCACCTTGGCCGAAACAAATGCCCTTTTGAGACGGGCAAAAGCCGCTTTAGCCTCACAAGACCAGTGAGCAACATCCGCCCCTTTCTTAGTGAGTGCCACCAAGGGCGCCACTATAGACGAAAATCCAGCGATAAATCGTCTATAAAAATTCGCAAAGCCCAGGAAACGCTGAAGCGCCTTCAAACTAGTGGGCTGCACCCAATCCAGGACTGCCTGTACCTTGGAACCCTCCATTTGGAAACCTTCTGGGGAGATAATATATCCTAGAAATGCGATTTGCTGAACTTCAAATTCGCACTTCTCCAGCTTCGCCCCAAGCCGGTGGTCTCTGAGTTTCTGGAGGACTAAGCGTACATGCTTCCGATGTTCCTCCAGGGAATGGGAGAAGATTAGGATGTCATCTAAGTATACAACTAAGAATCTATCCAAATATTCCCTGAGCACATCATTCATGAAATCCTGGAAGACTGCCGGGGCATTACAGAGCCCAAAAGGCATCACCAAATATTCATAATGCCCTGAGTGGGTATTAAAGGCAGTCTTCCATTCATCCCCCTCTCTTATTCGGATTAGATTGTACGCACCGCGTAGGTCAATCTTAGAAAAAATGGTGGCAGTACGAAGCTGGTCAAACAAGACCGAAATGAGAGGCAGTGGGTATGAGTTTTTAATCGTGATACGGTTCAATTCCCTGAAGTCGATGCAGGGTCTCAACGAACCGTCCTTTTTACCCACGAAGAAGAACCCCGACCCAACTGGAGACTGTGAAGGTCTGATAAATCCCTTAGCCAAGTTCTCCTGAATGTACTCTGCCATAGCCTGAGTCTCAGGACGTGACAGGGAGTACAACCTGCTCTTGGGAAGCTTAGCATTTGGCAACAAATCAATGGCACAGTCATAGGGGCGATGGGGAGGTAGTACCTCTGCAACTTTTTTGGAGAACACGTCCGCAAAATCTGCATAACACCCTGGCAATCCTGGCAAACTTAGCTGCGAGAGCCTGACTGGAAGGCTCAAGCAACTCCTGAAACAATCAGTACCCCAACTAAGAATCTCCCCAGAGACCCAGTCAAATTGAGGATTGTGGGCCCTTAACCAGGGTAACCCCAACACCAATGGGGCAAAAGTACAGACAGTCACATAAAAGGACAATTTTTCAGAGTGTGTGGCTCCAATAAACAAAGAAATCTGGCTAGTGCAAGAGGTAATTTTACCTTGGGATAATGGTTCCCCGTTTAACCCACAAATCTCAATTTCCGATGCCAAGGGTACTAAGGGAACAGAGTGTTTTAGGGCGAATTGGCGGTCCATAAAAACCCCGTCGGCCCCACTGTCCACAAAGGCCTCAGTCTTGACAGTTTGACTGAGGATCTTCAAGGTCACCGGAATGATAAAAGTCTTCTTGGGAAATTCTGACTTCTGGCCTGACAGGATATTTCCCATCACCCTCAGGCCCTGAAGTTTTCCGGCTTTTCTGGGCATGATACTACCACATGACCTTTATTCCCACAGTACAAACACAACCCCTGCTGTCTCCTCCGCGTCTTCTCACGCGAGGAGAGGCGGGTAGCCCCAATCTGCATAGGCTCCTCAGAAAATTCCTCAGAGTCTGAGGTTCCCTTGGGAAGGAAGGAAATCTCAGTCTCCCTTTCAAGCCTACGCTCTCTCAGCCGTCTATCCACCCGGATGGATAACTGCATGAGCTGATCCAAGCTATCAGGCAAGGGATATTGTACCAGTTGGTCCTTTATCTGGTTAGAAAGACCTCTTCGGTACTGGTGTCTCAGGGCTGGGTCATTCCACTGGGTATCATGGGCCAACCTCCGAAACTCCGTACAGTAAACCTCAACTGGCCTTCGCCCTTGCTTAAGGATCGAAATCTGAGCCTCGGCTGAGGCCGTCTTGTCAGGGTCATCATACAACATGCCCAGTGCCGTAAAAAAAGCATCAACACTTTTAAGCGACGGACAGTCAGGCTGCAACCCATATGCCCAGACCTGTGGGTCTCCTTGTAGCAAGGAAATCACTATGCCCACCCGCTGAATCTCCGACCCAGAAGACTGAGGCCTAAGCCGGAAGTATAGCTTGCAGCTCTCCTTGAAACAAAATAACTGCGAGCGATCTCCAGAAAAACGATCCGGGAGATTTACTTTCGGCTCCTTAACCCCTGCAGGTGCTGCTGCTGCGGGAGCTCCGCCAGCAGCCTGGGAGGTGTGCATTTTAATGGACAAATCATTAAATTGCCGAGTCAGGACCTGCACCTGATCGACCACCTGTTGCAACGTATTTTGAGGGGTATGCTCCATATTCCCACAAAATTTCAACAGGAGTATTAGGCTGCTGAATATGTTATGCACACCAGTGCCTGCAGGAAAGTACTAGTGTCAGAACTGTTATGCACTCCAGTGTCTGCAGGAATGTACTGGTGTTTGAACTGTTATGCAAAACAAATGGACTCACAGACAAACTGGGGAATATGACATAACGTACACAGAAGGTGATAGGGTAACAAAATACACACACAGTGAACAGAGAAGCCCAGAGGCTAAGGAACTGGGTATCTCCCTTGTATTAGAACTGCTCAGATGTAAAAAGCAAGATGTTGTGTTTTAATACGTAGAGAACCCGAAATGCTGTTGCTAAGGGCAACAGCAAAACCCTAAAGGGTTACCAACGGGTGTGGCAGTAAACTCCTTGGTCAGAGATGGAATGATAGACACAAGGAGAGCCTCCACAATCCTGATTCTCACTTGCAGTGCACAGGTTTAAGCTTACTGCCACTAAACTGACCCCTGACACCTAGCACAGTGAGACAGGATTAGACAGGCAAGTGTTAGAATACAGCCGCAAACTTGCTAAGTTCACAGAGTAATAACAGAACCCCAGCAAGCTAAACGACTGACTCCAGTCTTACTGCTAGGTCTGGATTGGCAGAGTGTAATACCAAATCCCCAGGCCTATTTGCAGTAAGCAACAAACAAATACAAAGCTACACAGTACTGGCTAACTTTCATGAACTGACTAACCAACAGAGATTCAGCAGCATCTGCTTACCCTGAAAAGAGGCCTTATAAAGCAGGTGCTGTCCACGCCCCACTCAGACCTCACAGACTGTGAGCACAAAAACCAGCACCGGATCCCCTGCCGTGCACAGAGCCTATAACCACTGCACAGCAAAAGACCCGAACCGGAGTATCAGCTGCGCTCAGGTTACTCCACTAGCACTTGTCTCCCGGTTGCCATGACGACGTGGCAGCACAGGGCAGGAGACCCTAACATTATGAAGGCTAATTTTGAGACCGGCAAGTACAAGGAGGCCTGACAATTCCTGTGGAAGACTTAAGCGCTCCTTCACTGCAAGGAGACTAAGCAGACTATCCACATATTGCAACAGGCACACTGGGAGTGTAAAACCACTCAGCCCTTCTGCTAGTGCCTAATGTAAATACTGTATCTGGATCTGCTATATGATCCTTTGGGTGATACACAAAACACGTATTTTGTATCTAGCACAGTAAGTGCAAATTTTTAAGCTTCTGCCAGTGGTAGTGAGAAAAAAAACGTTGACTACATTTCTTCTAAACAGGCTGTTGATGGTTATTTGATCCGGAATTTCCCTTTACAATTCCATGGCTTCAGGGAGAAACAATATTGACATTGAATTGGTGGACCTAGTCCTTGTATATCACTTGAACATCTACCGTCCTGACACAGTCCCTCTTACCTTGGTCCCATAGTTCTGTGTATTGGTACACAATTGGTTTAAGATCTGTGTTATGAGAGATCTCTTGCTACTTGTGTACAACCATATTAACCATGTCATAAATTGCATGTATGGGTGGTGCTAGGTAATGTTCCTTTATCACGCAGACCTTTGAGTTTCTTAAGCCTCTCCAAAGCATACAGTTTGCTACAGTAGATCTAAGAACCACCCATTCTGTGTCGTTACCTCCGCAATATCACATTGGGATTTTAATGTGAAATTATTGCTGATTTCCAGAATACCTTTATCAGGTCAATCACCACACTCAGAGGCCTTTTTGGCTCTAAAGGGGATATTTATGAAATATTGATGAGAGATAAAGTGCAGAAGTTGTCCATACCAACAAGTCAGCTTCTATCATTTTTCTTGAAAATAAATAACAGAAACTGATTGGCTGTAATGAGCAACTTCACCACTTTATCTCTCTCCAAGATTTGATAAACCTTCCCATAAATCATGTTCATTAGTGGCAATTGAAATTTCCGTTCCATTCTCAAGCATGAATTAGAATAATTTGTATTTTATTCTGGACACTATGTAGGGTCTCACTGAGGATTCCAATATTTGATTGCATTTCCATGTCTGTTTTTGAAGAGGCAATGGAGGATAGATGTTCTTTTGCACACGGATCGGTTCTTTTACTTGTTCATAACACATTTGTTTCTAGTCTATTGGCTGTAACCATGTTTGAGTATGTGGGTGTAGATTAGTTGAGCAAATTTGCCTACTCTCAGTATAACACAAATCTTTATCTTCTGATTCCAGGGTATAACCCTTTCTAACCTTTTCAACACAGCACTGACATTGAGAATTTGTTGTTAGCCAACCTCTCAGCATGTTCTGTTTTCCAAATCATATCTTCAAAAGCATGTACCAGTTTAGCTATTTGAAAAATGTATGCAGGGGCAGATTGGGATAGAAAACCAGGCCGGGAAGCTTCCAAAAGCAGCCCCAATGGAGGCAGGATCTTCTGAGGAGGATAGGACCTGCTGAGGGGACGGATACAGATAACAGTGTGAGACATCAGATTAGGGGCTCTTGATTGTATAATTTTGGAACTACATATTCATATACTTCACTGTATTTTGTAATGACATTACCTTGTGCTGTCTTTAATCACTTGGACATACCCTTTTCCTCCCTGTCCCTACACACACACACACACACACACACACACACACACACACACACACACGGCCTTTCCCTTCCAGTCACTACTTCCTCACGCACAGCCTGTCCCCTCCAGAAACTATACACACAGCCTGTCCCATCCAGTCACTACAAACATAAACATGTACACAGCCTGTGCCTTCCATTCACCATACGCACACACGCTTTACCTCCAGGTCGAGGGACTGCAGGAGCCATCCAGATGCAGAAGGAGTAGGCAGGGCCGCACACAGACTCCTGGACCCAGGGAAAGTCAAAAGGCATGGTCTAATCACTGACTCATAGCCACGCCCCATTTTTAGAAAAAACCCTACCATGTAGCAGACACTGTGAGCCGGCCTGGCAGAGAGGGCACAGGACCGGCTCAGCAGGTAATCTCTACCCCCTCCTTCCACTGACATCCCAGTGGGCCAAACTGCCGCTGAATGTATGTGTTTTTTATTTAAAATACTGCACTTCTTTACCCTCAAAGCATCATGTGCAAAAGCTTGACCTAACAGGGTGTTCCATAGCAGCTCAGCTGGGGTGTATTTGTTGGGCATTACAGAGCAAAATGTACTGTTTTGCACAATTTCCATGGCCTTCTATCACGGATTTGCAACCACATGTCATGGGGGCATGTCTGCAAGTCATACTCCCTCCCTTGTCACTCTAGGGGGCTTGCCGAGCACTCCCTGAGCTGCAGGGCTACTCCCAAGCTCTCTCACCATTGTTTAGATTTGTTTACTAGTGGTGAGAGAGTGCCCCACCAACCATAGCTAGACTAAGGGAAGGGGGGGGGGGGGGGGGTCGCAGGGCATACTGTATCCCGGGCCTCCCTTGTTAGTGGGCCCCCTAACCATGGCACACTAGCTTTCCTACTTATGCAGTAGCAGAACCAGACAGCCAAAATGAGAGCAGGCCAGTGTGCATTGCAGGCAGAGCAGGGCCGTAACTAGGTGTGTGCGAGAGGGGCCTCGCACACAGCGCAAAGCCCTGGGGAGCGCAGTCACGGCCCTGTATTAACACTGTACGGAGCATCAGAGCTCCGTACAGCTCTATTGGCGAGCCTCAGCTCCACTGTACAGAGCATCGGAGCGGGGAGGCAGCTGTGTAACAGGAAGAGGCCAGGTCTGCTGCTGCTGCTGCTGAAGGGGACTTTAATCCCCCTTTGCAGCGATGCTGAAGCTACGGCGTGCGGGCGGCGCAGCATGACAGGTCATATGCGCACCACTTCCTGGTTCATGAGTCCCGCGGCCGCAACCACGCCAGGCAGGATGCTCCCAGGACGCAGGAAGAGGAGCACTACGGGGCACGGGCAGCGGTGGAGTGATCTGGCGACATGCTGGACTTGACTTGCGGATCTCCATCTCTCCCCCTGGCTAAAGCTGCAGACAGGGAGGAGGACCAGAGGAGCTACAGCACTCCGCAGCAGAGGACGAGGAGCCAGAAAAGTTTGGCAGCAATAGCATGTGCATCGCGCCATTAACCCCCCATGCGCCCAACGCACCTGTCACCCCCAACGTGTCCGAGGAAAAGCCCCACAAGTAGCAGCACAGTCCTCCTGCTCTGTGGTAAGTGGTGGTCCGGGGCAGCGCCACTTGCGAAATTCACCTCATTGTGTCCTCATGTGTGTGTGGATTTATTGTAGCTGAGTGCCAGACGTTTTTCTCTGTGTGTGTCTGTATATGTATATATGTATGTATGTATATATATATATATATATATATATATATATATAATCCGTAACGTATAAAAAGGGGACTCTGTCTGCCGTAATGTGTAAAAAGGGGGACGCAGTCTGCCGTAATGTGTAAAAAGGGGACGCTTTCTGCCATAATGTGTAAAAAGGGGACGCTGTCTGCCGTAATGTGTAAAAAGGGGACGCTGTCTGCCGTAATGTGTAAAAAGGGGGACGCTGTCTGCCATAATGTGTAAAAAGGGGCTCTGCGCTACTGTGCGGTGTAATTTGAATAATGGAGACTACTGTGCACCGTAGTATGAATTGGTATTATTTTGTGGCCACACCCTTTCCCCATGACGCCACGCTCCTAATTTTTTTGCGCGCGCCTACGGCACGCACTGCCCATATTTTACATAAGGTGTGTGTGGGGGGGCGCCAATGCCATTTCTTGCACACAGCGCTAAAATGCCTAGTTACGGCACTGAGGCAGAGTATTGGGTTTTATGAGCTACCAATTGAGCTTCTCTGACCAGAGGAGAGATAGGAGGGTGGAGAGAGCTGTAAGTGACACAGGGATCCCAGCTTCTCCTCCTCCCCGCCTGGGTGTCTGAGTCCTGTGTAGTCTGTGTAGTCTGTTATCTAATGAGGGTCTAGAGAGACACACACACATACAGAATCCTCCTGAGTCTTGTAACAGTGTGTAAGTAGTACACAGGCTGCTGCTATTCTTGCATGTGACAAGATAAGTTATAGATTTTTTTCTATGTGTATTTTATGGTTGTTTAAGGTGTCTTTGTTCCATTACAAGAAAATTTTATAAAATAGTTGTCATTCAATTAGGTGGAGCACTAAAAAGTAACCAGGCATTATTAAACTATTAGTTTAAATCTAATATACACCATTGGGTTAAATTTAATATACACAATCCATACCTCCTAACATTACCCAGTCCTGGAAGGATAACATGCTGTCTTAAGTTATGACTGCAATCACCTGTGTTGAAATACCTTTCTTATCTATTAAATAGTTCAACACAGGTGACACCAATCATATATAAAGAAGGAAGTCCAGATAGAGAGCATTTTGTTCCTCCTGGAATGGGTCATGTTGGGAGGTATTCACAATCTAAATACACTTCCCTGCCTTCCCCTTGTCTTAAGTGCCACAGGCACCCCCAAGGCTTAATCCAGCCCAGCCCTCAACCTCCACCCTGCAATACTCTGTGGTGCGAGGATGGGATGGCGGGACAGTGTCTGAAAAGTGGAACTGTCCTCCCAAAATCCACATTGTTGGGGGGTATGCAATGTTACTGTATAATGCAGGGGATCATGCCGGGATTAATTATAATATAAGGTTACTATATAATGCAGGTATTAATATAAACTTCTTTCCTATAGTGCAGTGTTAATAGGAATAACACTCTTTTGTTATTTTTCTGTAATACAGTGTTAATAATACCTAATGACTGTGAACGATTGGCATTATTATTTGTAACCTAAAAGTAAGCAAGGACTAGATTTGATGGATTGGCCAAACGTCATGCTACATTGCTGTACCAGTTTTTACTTTCATACGCATGGGAGCCATACCTAAGGGGGTAAATACTGTGAAGAAATAATAATAATAATAATAATAATAACAACAATAATATGGTATTACTATATTGGCAACTAATGGTGTGTCTGATGAGGGTTGGTTCTGCACTTGGTTAAATTGTGCTCTCATCTTCGGCCATCCTTTGAAACCCTGTAACACAAAGTAACACTGCAAGTACAAAAGTGTCTGATTGTTAGACTATGTAATAGTTGACTTTGTAATAACTAAGATATTAGTTAAGTTGTAAGTGTTAGTTAAAATTCTACTCAGATTTGCTATTGGATTCTTTTTAGCCATTAACAGCATTTTTGAAATCTGTTAGGTGCTCAGGCAGCACATAGTCATTAATTTACTAATGCCAAAACAGCCCTTGTTTGACCTAATTGTGTACATACAGTATCTACTCTATTATTATTACTTATTATCAGCAGCTCTTGTTTATATTGCACCACCAAGTGACAATAGTGTCACATAGGGATCCTACTAGACAATACAAGGAAGAAAAAATAGTGAATATTAGGGAAACTAAGAAAATTACAGTACCTTGGTAGGGGCAGACAATAAGGATCAGAGTATCTGAGTGGGAGTGCACTGGAAAGAGTGAGAACCAGACTAGGGGACAGTATACAATAATAAGAAATTTAATTGCTGAAGCACATGTTCCTCGTGCAAAGGTTAGTTCTGGAGTGGTTGTTCCTTTTGTGCCTAACATAGGGCCTAATTCAGACCTGATCGCTCCTGTGCGTCTTTGCACAGCAGCCAATCAGGTCTGAACTGCGCATGCGGCGCTGGTGCATGCCAGACAGCTGACGGCTGTCTCAGCTTTGCGATTGCCTCTGCATGATTGACAGGCAGAGGCAGTCGCTGGGCGGAAGGGGGCGGACCGGCAGACCGTTGGAGGGGCGGACTACAGCGGCTCCATGATGTCACACTCATCGCAGCGATGGCTGTCTCAGACCTGCTATTGCCTCGGTCGCAGGGTGGGAGGGGGTGGGCCTGCGGAGTTTGGCCGCCATTTAGGCAACGCAGGCGTGCCTGGACCGTTGGAGGGACGGGCCGCGGTGGCTGCGTGAGCTGCGCTAGCAGGGAGCTACTCCTAAAGTACAAAAGCATTGCCGCTGTGCGGGGGAAGGGGGGTGGGGTGGGTCAGGCCTGACATGCGGGGCGGACAAGCCCTGTGCTGGGCATCCCCCCGCATTTCTGTGTGACTGATTGTAGATGTGCTAAATTTAGCACATCTACGATCAAATCTGAATTAGGCCCATAAACATTGAATGCGGCACAAAGGAGTGTACATGGACTGACATATACCAGTGCAGAGATTGAAACACATTTTGGCTTTTAATGTCTTTCACTGATTTCCTTTTGTGGTTTATGGGTGTTACATATTAAATGGAATAGCTGTTAATATCTATTTCTTCAACACAATACAACCCTTCTCAAAGTGCATACTAGCCTATTTATCTTCCTTCCCTTCTAGGAACTCTCCCAGAGGGGAGGGGCAGGTAGCCAATATGGGGGGGCTGGGCAATCTCATCATCATGACCCCTGCTCCTGTGACACAATGTCACACATTGCAGCATCATGCACAGGGTGCTGGTATATGATGACGCTATTCACTGAGAACTGATTTATGTACAGTGGACTAAATAAATTTTTCCCCCTCAAAATTCTACATACAATACCCCATAATGACAACATGAAAAAAGTTTGAGATTTTTGCAAATTTATTAAAAATAAAAAACTAAGAAATCACATGTACATAAGTATTCTGTTAGGGTCTCCTGCCCTGTGCTGCCACGTCGTCATGGCAACCGGGAGACAAGTGCTAGCGGAGTAACCTGAGCGCAGCTGATACTCCGGTTCGGGTCTTTTGCTGTGCAGTGGTTATAGGCTCTGTGCATGGCAGGGGATCCGGTGCTGGTTTTTGTGCTCACAGTCTGTGAGGTCTGAGTGGGGCGTGGACAGCACCTGCTTTATAAGGCCTCTTTTCAGGGTAAGCAGATGCTGCTGAATCTTTGTTGGTTAGTCAGTTTCTGAAAGTTAGCCAGTACTGTGTAGCTTTGTATTTGTTTGTTGCTTACTGCAAATAGGCCTGGGGATTTGGTATTACACTCTGCCAATCCAGACCTAGCAGTAAGACTGGAGTCAGTCGTTTAGCTTGCTGGGGTTCTGTTACTACTCTGTGAACTTAGCAAGTTTGCGGCTGTATTCTAAGACTTGCCTGTCTAATCCTGTCTCACTGTGCTAGGTGTCAGGGGTCAGTTTAGTGGCAGTAAGCTGAACCTGTGCACTGCAAGTGAGAATTAGGATTGTGGAGACTCTCCTTGTGTCTATCATTCCGTCTCTGACCAAGGAGTTTACTGCCACACCCGTTGGTAACCCTTTAGGGTTTTGCTGTTGCCCTTAGCAACAGCATTTCGGGTTCTCTACGTATTAAAACACAACATCTTGCTTTTCCCATCTGAGCAGTTCTAATACAAGGGAGATACCCAGTTCCTTAGCCTCTGGGCTTCTCTGTTCACTTTGTGTGTATTTTGTTACCCTATCACCTTCTGTGTACGTTATGTCATATTCCCCAGTCTGTCTGTGAGTCCATTTGTTTTGCATAACAGTTCAAACACCAGTACATTCCTGCAGGCACTGGAGTGCATAACAGTCCTGACACCAGTACTTTCCTGCAGGCACTGGTGTGCATAACATATTCAGCAGCCTAATACTCCTGTTGAAATTTTGTGGGAATATGGAGCATACCCCTCAAAATACGTTGCAACAGGTGGTCGATCAGGTGCAGGTCCTGACTCGACAATTTAATGATTTGTCCATTAAAATGCACACCTCCCAGGCTGCTGGCGGAGCTCCCGCAGCAGCAGCACCTGCAGGGGTTAAGGAGCCGAAAGTAAATCTCCCGGATCGTTTTTCTGGAGATCGCTCGCAGTTCTTTTGTTTCAAGGAGAGCTGCAAGCTATACTTCCGGCTTAGGCCTCAGTCTTCTGGGTCGGAGATTCAGCGGGTGGGCATAATGATTTCCTTGCTACAAGGAGACCCACAGGTCTGGGCATATGGGTTGCAGCCCGACTGTCCGTCGCTTAAAAGTGTTGATGCTTTTTTTACGGCACTGGGCATGTTGTATGATGACCCTGACAAGACGGCCTCAGCCGAGGCTCAGATTTCGATCCTTAAGCAAGGGCGAAGGCCAGTTGAGGTTTACTGTACGGAGTTTCGGAGGTTGGCCCATGATACCCAGTGGAATGACCCAGCCCTGAGACACCAGTACCGAAGAGGTCTTTCTAACCAGATAAAGGACCAACTGGTACAATATCCCTTGCCTGATAGCTTGGATCAGCTCATGCAGTTATCCATCCGGGTGGATAGACGGCTGAGAGAGCGTAGGCTTGAAAGGGAGACTGAGATTTCCTTCCTTCCCAAGGGAACCTCAGACTCTGAGGAATTTTCCGAGGAGCCTATGCAGATTGAGGCTACCCGCCTCTCCTCGCGTGAGAAGACGCGGAGGAGACAGCAGGGGTTGTGTTTGTACTGTGGGAATAAAGGTCATGTGGTAGTATCATGCCCAGAAAAGCCGGAAAACTTCAGGGCCTGAGGGTGATGGGAAATATCCTGTCAGGCCAGAAGTCAGAATTTCCCAAGAAGACTTTTATCATTCCGGTGACCTTGAAGATCCTCGGTCAAACTGTCAAGACTGATGCCTTTGTGGACAGTGGGGCCGACGGGGTTTTTATGGACCGCCAATTCGCCCTGAAACACTCTGTTCCCTTAGTACCCTTGGCATCAGAAATTGAGATTTGTGGGTTTAACGGGGAACCATTATCCCAAGGTAAAATTACCTCTTGCACTAGCCAGATTTCTTTGTTTATTGGAGCCACACACTCTGAAAAATTGTCCTTTTATGTGACTGTCTGTACTTTTGCCCCATTGGTGTTGGGGTTACCCTGGTTAAGGGCCCACAATCCTCAATTTGACTGGGTCTCTGGGGAGATTCTTAGTTGGGGTACTGATTGTTTCAGGAGTTGCTTGAGCCTTCCAGTCAGGCTCTCGCAGCTAAGTTTGCCAGGATTGCCAGGGTGTTATGCAGATTTTGCGGACGTGTTCTCCAAAAAAGTTGCAGAGGTACTACCTCCCCATCGTCCCTATGACTGTGTCATTGATTTGTTGCCAAATGCTAAGCTTCCCAAGAGCAGGTTGTACTCCCTGTCACGTCCTGAGACTCAGGCTATGGCAGAGTACATTCAGGAGAACTTGGCTAAGGGATTTATCAGACCTTCACAGTCTCCAGTTGGGTCGGGGTTCTTCTTCGTGGGTAAAAAGGACGGTTCATTGCGACCCTGCATCGACTTCAGGGAATTGAACCGTATCACGATTAAAAACTCATACCCACTGCCTCTCATTTCGGTCTTGTTTGACCAGCTTCGTACTGCCACCATTTTTTCTAAGATTGACCTACGCGGTGCGTACAATCTAATCCGAATAAGAGAGGGAGATGAATGGAAGACTGCCTTTAATACCCACTCAGGGCATTATGAATATTTGGTGATGCCTTTTGGGCTCTGTAATGCCCCGGCAGTCTTCCAGGATTTCATGAATGATGTGCTCAGGGAATATTTGGATAGATTCTTAGTCGTATACTTAGATGACATCCTAATCTTCTCCCATTCCCTGGAGGAACATCGGAAGCATGTACGCTTAGTCCTCCAGAAACTCAGAGACCACCGGCTTGGGGCGAAGCTGGAGAAGTGCGAATTTGAAGTTGAGACAGCCATCTCATAAGTTAGGCCTCCGGTTCATCGGCCCTTATAAGATCACCAGGGTTATCAATCCGGTGGCATTTCAGTTAGATCTGCCCCGTTCTTTGGGTATCAATAAAACATTTCATTGTTCCCTTTTAAAACGGGCGATTAGTAATCCTTCTTCCAGTGGAAGACCTTCCCCTCTTCTGATACGTGGCCAGAGGGAGTTTGTTGTTGAAAGGATTCTTGACTCCAAGGTGGTTCGGGGTCGGCTGTCATTTTTGGTGCACTGGAAGGGGTATGGCCCGGAGGAGCGGTCGTGGGTGCGCAGTTGTGATCTTCATGCCCCCAGACTGATACGCTCTTTCTTCTCGCAGTTCCCCGATAAACCCGGTGGTAGGGGTTCTTTGACCCCTCGTCAGAGGGGGGGTACTGTTAGGGTCTCCTGCCCTGTGCTGCCACGTCGTCATGGCAACCGGGAGACAAGTGCTAGCGGAGTAACCTGAGCGCAGCTGATACTCCGGTTCGGGTCTTTTGCTGTGCAGTGGTTATAGGCTCTGTGCATGGCAGGGGATCCGGTGCTGGTTTTTGTGCTCACAGTCTGTGAGGTCTGAGTGGGGCGTGGACAGCACCTGCTTTATAAGGCCTCTTTTCAGGGTAAGCAGATGCTGCTGAATCTTTGTTGGTTAGTCAGTTTCTGAAAGTTAGCCAGTACTGTGTAGCTTTGTATTTGTTTGTTGCTTACTGCAAATAGGCCTGGGGATTTGGTATTACACTCTGCCAATCCAAACCTAGCAGTAAGACTGGAGTCAGTCGTTTAGCTTGCTGGGGTTCTGTTACTACTCTGTGAACTTAGCAAGTTTGCGGCTGTATTCTAAGACTTGCCTGTCTAATCCTGTCTCACTGTGCTAGGTGTCAGGGGTCAGTTTAGTGGCAGTAAGCTGAACCTGTGCACTGCAAGTGAGAATTAGGATTGTGGAGACTCTCCTTGTGTCTATCATTCCATCTCTGACCAAGGAGTTTACTGCCACACCCGTTGGTAACCCTTTAGGGTTTTGCTGTTGCCCTTAGCAACAGCATTTCGGGTTCTCTACGTATTAAAACACAACATCTTGCTTTTCCCATCTGAGCAGTTCTAATACAAGGGAGATACCCAGTTCCTTAGCCTCTGGGCTTCTCTGTTCACTTTGTGTGTATTTTGTTACCCTATCACCTTCTGTGTACGTTATGTCATATTCCCCAGTCTGTCTGTGAGTCCATTTGTTTTGCATAACAGTTCAAACACCAGTACATTCCTGCAGGCACTGGAGTGCATAACAGTCCTGACACCAGTACTTTCCTGCAGGCACTGGTGTGCATAACATATTCACAGTCTTTGCAATGAAGCTCAAAATTGAGCTCATGTGCATCCTGTTTCCACTGATCATCCTTGAGATGTTCCTACAGCTTAATTGGAGTCTGCCTGTGATAAATTCAGTTGATTGGACATGATTTGGAAAGGCCTGTCAATATAAGGTCCCACACTTAACAGTGCATGTCTGAGCACAAACCAAGCATGAAGTCAAAAGAATTGTCTGTAGATCTCTGAGACTGGATTGTTTAGAGACACAAATCTGGTGAAGGATACAGAAAAATATCTGCTGCTTTGAAGATCTCAATGAGCACGGTGGCCTCCATCATCTGTAAATAGAAGTTCAAAACCACCAGGAATCTTCCTAGAGCTGGCCGGCCATCTAAACTGAGCGATCGGGGGAGAAGGGCCCTAGTCAGGGAGGTGACCAAGAACCCGATGGTCACTCTGTTAGAGATACAGCATTTCTCTGTGGAGACAGAACAACCATCTCTGCAGCAATCCACCAATCAGTCCTGTATGGTAGGGTGGCCATATGGAAGCTACTTCTTATTAAAGCACATGGCAGCCCCCTGGAGTTTGCCAAAATGCACCTGAAGAACTCTTAGACAATGAGAAACAAAATTTTCTGGTCTGATGAGACAAAGATTGAACTCTTTCGCATGAATGCCAGGCGTCATGTTTGGAGGAAACCAGGCACCGCTCATTACCAGGCCAATACCATACCTACAGTGAAGCAAGGTGGTGGCAGCATCATGCTGTGCAGATGTTTTTTAGAGGAAGGAGCTGGAAGACTAGTCATGATAAAGGGAAATATGAATGTAGCAATGTACAGAGACATCCTGGATGAAAACCTGCTACAGAGTGCTTTTGACCTCAGACTGGGGCGACAGTTCATCTTTCAGCAGGACAAGCCAAGATATCAAAGGAGTGGCTTCATGACAACTCTGTGAATGTCATTGAGTGGCCCAGCCAGACCCCAGACTTGAATCCGATTGAAGATCTCTGGAGAGATCTGAAAATGGCTGTGCACCGATGCTTCCCGTCCAACCTGATGGAGCTTGAGAGGTGCTGCAAAGAGGAATGGGTGAAACTGCCCAAAGATAAGTGTGCCAAGCTTGTGGCATCATATTCAAAAAGACTTGAGGCTGTAATTGCTGCCAAAGGTGCATCAACAAACTATTGAGCAAAGGTTGTGAATACTTGTGTACATATGATTTCTTAGTTTTTTATTTTGAATAAATTTGCAAAAATCTCAAAAAAACTTTTTTTCACATTGTCATTATGGGATATTGTGTGTAGAATTTTCTGGAAAAAATTAATTTATTCAGTTTTGGAACAAGGCTGTAACAACAAAATGTGGAAAAAGTGAAGCACTGTGAATACTTTCCAGATGCACTGTAATAAGGTTTAATAGTGTAGTGGGTGATTACATTATTGTACGCATTCAATTATAGCTCATTCTTTTTTCATGAACTTTATATTACATCTGTATACATTTTACTTTTCTAATTCTGGTATTCATATACAACCAGGGGTTAAAGTGAGCCGGCGTCAGTTCCACTTGGAGACGGAACGCAGTTCCGCCTCCTCCGGCTCACCTAACCCGATGTGTGCCGCCACCGCAGGGAGATGCCGGGTGTCCGCTCAGATTGTGTTATCAGCGGCGCCCGACTCTCCCTGCACAGCCGGCGGCAGGAGCTCATTACTGAGTTCCTGCTTCCGGCACTCGGCTCAGTGAACCCTGTGAAGGACAAGACTTTATATGCACATGCTAAGGATATTTCTGTTGAGCCCAGCTATTATTATTATTATTATTATTATTATTATTATTATAGTCAAGTTCAGAGTGAACTTCTCTTGTGTGTCTTTCCACAATGAGAAATTAAGTAAGAGGTCTCTGGGTGAGAGCGACTCACCCAGAGCGACCAAGCAAGATTTTCTTTTATTGGGATCTCCTGTGTTGGTTGCCTTTGTTCATTCGGGATGCGATGACGGAAATCATCACTACCGAGTTTGCACATACTGTATAGTGGTCCCTTGACAGGGCACCATGTGGCAGTGGGTGCACTTGTTGATATAAGAGGTGCAACACCAGAGCATAGCCCACAGTGCAGGGTAGTGCAGTACAGTCTTACAGAGCTCAAAGTGTCACTTTTATATCATTAGGTATCTTCTGGCTGGAGGGTGATATCAGTGGCGGAACTTGTGAGCGGTGGGCCCAGGTGCAAAACTATGCTTTGGGCTCCCCCTCCTCAACCCCACCCCAAGTTAACAATATGCCACATGACAGTGGGTGTCAGGGCGAGGTACAGGGTGATGGAGAGGATGCAGTGGATGACGGGGATGATGCAGACAGGGACAGGGAGATGGAGAGTTGGTGAAAGGGAGAGTCAGTGGGTGATAGGAAAAAGGTGACAGGTAGAGGGAGAGAGGGAGAAGCAGTAGGTTCCAGGGAGAGGCATTGGAGGATGGAGAGAGTGACAGGCAGAGGATGATTGGGAGATGATGAAGAGGAGAGGCAGAGGGTATGAGAGGTCTCTGTAGGAGGGAATAGTGGAGGTAAATTGGGTTGACAGGGTTCACAGGAACATGAAGGGAAAGTATCAATGGGGGAGACAGGCAGAAAAAAAAACAAGTGGCTTTAATATGAGAGCTGAGGAAAGACAATGCTAGTGGAAAAATTTACAAAAAGGGCAGAAGAGGAATTATGTTAGGGAAGAGGAGAGTGAGGGAGAGTGAGAGAGAGAGAGAGAGAGAGAGAGAGAGAGAGAGGGAGAGGGAGGGAGAGAGAGGGGTGAAGAGGAAAGAAAAGAGGTGCAGGGGACAAGAGAAAGAGAGACAGGAGACAGATGGAGAGTGAAAGGGTGGAGATGGAGAGAGAGGGGCGGAGACGGAGAGTGGGACAGGGAGACGGAGAGAGAGGGATGACTGAGAGAGAGGGATGACAGAGAGAGAGAGAGAGAGGGAGATGGAGAGAGGGGGAAGAGGAAGGAAAAGAGGTGAGAAGAATATATATAGAGAGATGGGGATGGAGGGAGAGAGAGGGGGCGGAGATGGAGAGAGGGAGGGGAAGACAGAGAGAGAGGGGGCAGAGATGGAGAGAGAGAGACAGAGAGAGGGGAGATGGTGAGAGGGAGGGGAAGACATAGAGGAGAGAGATGGAGAGAGAGGGGGAGACTGAGAAAGAGAGAGGGGATAGATGGACAGAGAGGGGGAAACAGAGAGAGATAGAGGGGGGAGACAAAGAGAGAGGGGAAACGGTGGGATAGAGAGAGAGGGGTGAGTGGAAGGAAGAGAGGGGGAGACAGATAGGGGATAGATGAAGAGAGAGGCAGTCTGAGAGAGAGAGAGAAGGGGGAGACAGAGAGAGAGAGGGGTGAAGAGGAAGGAAGAAAGGTGCAGGGGAACAGAGAGACGGGAGATGGAGGGAGAGAGAGAGAGGCGAAGAGAGGGAGACAGAGAGGGGGAGACTGAGAAAGAGAGATAGAGGCAGTCTGAGAGAGAGAGAGTGGGGGAGACAGAGGGAGAGAGAGGGGTGAAGAGGAAGTAAGAGAGGTTCAAGGGAACAAAGATAGAGAGACATAGGTAGGGAGGGAGAGGGGGGAGACAGAGAGCGAGAGGCGCAGACACTGGGAGGGGGAGACAGAAAGGGGGCAGAGATGGAGAGACGGGGGGGTGGAGAGGGGGAGACGGAGAATGAGAGGAAGGAAAGATGAAGCGAGGGGAAAGAAAGAGAGAGGGGAGACGGAGAGGGAGGGATAGAATAATTATGTTAGGGAAGAGGTTTAAGAGTGAGGGAGAGATGGAGGGAGAGAGAGAGGGGAAGAGGAAGGAATAGAGGTGCAGGGTAACAGAGAGAGAGAGGGAGAGACTGGAGACGATGGGAGAGAGAGAGGGGTGGAGATGGAGAGAGGGGGGAACGGAGAGATAGGGGAAGGAGGGACAGAAGGTGGGAGAGAGATGTGAGAGGTAGATAGGGTATTCGGATGGTAGGTCAACATTACTTAGGTCGACAGTCAATAGATTGACCACTATTGGTCAACACTGACATTGTCGACATATAAAAATGGTTGATGCAGGGCAGGTCGACACATGAAAATGTCGACATGGCTTTTTTTAATAAAAAAAAATATGTTTTACTTTTTCATACTTTACCATTAATTTTCGTTACATTTTGCAGATGATACTAAACTGTGTAGGGTAATTCATTCAGACATGGATGTTGAGTCTGTACAAAATGACTTATTTAAACTGGAAATTTGGGCAGATAAATGGAGAATGAGGTTCAATATAGAATAAGTTATACACTTTGGGACTAAAAATAAACATGCAACCTATAAATTAAATGGAGATAACGTAGGGGAAATGGTAGTTGAAAAGGGTTTAGGGGTGCTCATTGATAATAGACTTAGTAGAAGTATCCACTGTCAAAGTGCAGTAATGAAGGCAAATAAGGTGTTACTGTAGCATGCATAAAGTGGAGAACTGAGACAAGGGATGACAGTGTAATCCTGCCACTGTATTAATCACCTTGAATATTGTGTACTTGAAAGGGTTCAGAGGTGAGCCATAAAATTGATTAAGGGGTTAGAGGCACTGGAGTATGAGGAAAGGCTTACTACAGTAGGTTAGATATGTTTACACTAGAAAAGAGGCATCTAAGAGGAGACATTACTAATATTTACAAATATATAAAAGGGACAATACATGAAGCTATTAGGTGACTTGTTTATTGAAAAATCTCTACACAGGAAGGGATATAGCATTTAAAATGAATGCATTTTTGATACAACACGAATTACAGTTGTTAGACCTAAAACATAACTACATCTGGGTCATTATAGTTAAACTATAGTTACATACAGAATAGGGTAAGAATTATAATACAGGTTGAACTTGATGGAAAAACTTTTTTCAATCTCATTAACTATGTTACTATGTTACCATGGACTACGATTGGGAATAGTAACCTGTGAGCCATACAAGGGCATGCAAAGTGAGCGAAGCAAGCCATGCAAGGGGACGTGTTACACTAATTACGGTCCCTGGTTATGTTACAGAATAAACAACACCAAACACAGTTAAAAAAATCCATGTCAAGCTATTCATGTGTCGACATGTCACGTGTCGACCATTTTCATGTGTCTACCATTTTCCCATGTCAATCATTTTATTGTTGACCAATAGTGGTTGACCTACCTACTGTCGAACTTAACTAGGTCGACCATTTATCCCAGAACCGGTAGAGAGAGAGGGGGAAACAGAGAAAGTGACAGAGGGGGAAAACGAAGGTAGCGAGAGATGGGGAGATGGAGAGAGGTTGAAGACGGAGAGAGAGACAGAGAGAAGGGAGAGATGGAGAGAGATTGGGGACAGAGCGAGAGAGGGGGAGGCGGGGAGAAGGAGAGAGGGGGAGAAGGAGGAGGAGGTGTGAGAGAGACAAGAGGGAGAGCGGGGGGGGGCAAGGGATAGAGAGTGCACAAGTGAGACGACAGAGGGAGTGAGAGGGGAGCCAAGGGGGAGAGAGAGGACAGAGACAAAAAGAGAGAGAGAGAGGCTCAGCAGCACTTACCACTTGTAGTACTCTAGAATTGTTCTTTCCTACCTGGCTTGTACAATCCGAGGCTGATGCTGTGCGTGCAGATGTCCAGTGAGTGCCTCTGCTTCCCTCCCATTGACTTTTGGTGCCAGGGACGTCAGGGGATGGGGGTGGACTTTAAGTATGAAAGGGGAGTGAGGAGCTGAGAGAGCAGTCCCTCCTCCCCCTCTGGCCAGGCTGTCCCTCACAACCTGTATTATTGAGTATTGGGGTAGGAGCTGAGAGAGCAACCCCTCCCCCCCTCTGGCCGACACTCAGCACACATCAGCAGCAGCACAATGTTTGGGAGGGGGCGGTCGAGAGACAAGGGGAGGAGATAGGAGATCGTCCTTCCTCACCCTTCACCCTTCACCTGCCGCACAGCACCAAGTATGTGGGGCGGACGTGCCAGAGAGGGGAGGAGATGGAAGAATGTCGCCATACCCTCCATCTGTAACTTTTTGGCAGGTACAGTACCTTTTTTTTATGGTCTGTACCGATTTTTGGCTCTCCAAACTTCCATTGAAAGCATAGGAAAAGGGGATTGGCCACGTCCCCTTTACCTGTGGCCACGCCATTTTTGCATTTGTACCGATTTTTATGTGTAAAAAGTTGGAGGATATGTGTTCCCTCCTCCCTCTCAGGCTGGGACCCAATTATGCACTGCTGCTGTGTTATAGTTACAAACAGGGGCACTGGCGGCGGGCAGCGCTGCTGCTGGCGGCGGCATACAGTGAGTCAGTGTGACTCTTTGTAATGCCACAGCTGTGGGCCCCTTCACAGTTACGCCCCTGTGTGATATATTTGCTCTGTCCAATGCATTTCAGCCCATTAAGGCTTTCTTCAGGGAATGGGATAAAAATAATGCAATGTATTTGGGGTACTTGGCAAAACAAATTGATGAAAACGTCACTAATTTGATTTTTCTCCACAAATTTCTTACAGGTTGTGAAGAGTTTTGACATGGTCCAGAAACAGGGACGGCAGCTTTTAGATACTGCTAAAACAGTTCCATATGCACCACTAAATGTGTCTGCAAATGGATCAGACTCCTGCATCTTGATTTATGCAAGTCAAATTCTAATCACAGCAAATAATACAATAACTTTTGATCTGACGAATTTAACATTTGAAGCCAAAGATGCCAATACAAGTTTATCTGAATGTTCTGCCTCCGACACCATGTAAGTACTGTACCTCTATAATGTTCATGTTAAATAAAACTTTTAGTCATAGTAAATCAATTTCTCATTGGGATCCGGTTTTTAGGTCGACAGTAAGTAGGTCGACACTGTCTAGGTTGTCCACTATTTGTCGACAGCAAGTAGGTCGACCTCTTCTCATGGCGACCTAGTAGGTGTCGACCTCGAGTCCCCGTTGACCTAGAAACCATGTCGACATACTTACAGTCGACCAATAGCGGTCAACCTAGACACTGTCGACCTAAGTCTAATCTACCTAACATACCACACCCTTCTAGTTATAGTCTTCCTTTAAATAATGCTAGAATATTCTCTTTTTATAGACAAAATGCAATCAAAGCCCTTATCTACTGTATGTTCTCATTATCTCCTGCCTTGGCTTCTACAACCTTGCATTCTTCTCGTCACATCTATACCAGCCTCAATCTATACTAAACAGCCCACGTCTGGTTGACTTATATGATTACGTAACAACACTTAAAAAACTCTGAAGAACAACCATTCATATATCTCAGCCCTCATCTTGAAATACTCTGTCTTCTTATATATATATATATATATATATATCTCTGACGCAAGCCTTGCTTAATTTTTGGCAAGCGACTCTCATTCCCACCTACTGTACAAGATTTCTCTTGTGCTGTTACCCACTTATGGGATTCTCTAAAAAACCCTGATCACACACTCCCCAGGCCTTCAAATAATTGCAACGCACTGTGAAAAACGACCTCTTTATTTATTATAGCTTACTGTACACCTCAGTACTGACACAAACTGTCTTAATGCGGGTTACTCAGACCTGATCCCTGGGCTGCTAAATTTGTGGTGCTGCCTTCAGATAGTCTCCACCCAAGAGGAGTGTACGATCGCATGTGTACACCGTGCTGCAAAAAAAAACCTCAGTCAGTGGACAGCTGCAAATCCGTTCGCACCTCTCTCACCATTGAATGATTTTTCCACTGTCTGCGGTCTGTGCGCAGCCCAGGACTTACTCCCACAGTGCGATCAGAACAGGCTGATCGGGACTGGAGCTGATGTCACACACCCTCCCTGAAAACGCTTGGGAATGGCTGCGTTTTCCTAACACTCCCAGAAAACGGGCAGTTACCACCCACAAACTGCCACTTCCTGTCAATCACCGTGAGAATGGCTGTGCGATTGAAATTTTCACACCAGCCTGTCGCTGTCCGGCGATGCCTGTTGTTGTTTGCCGAGGCGCGTGTGCATTGTGGTGCATACGCATGCACAGTCTATTGATCGACTGCTGTGCAAAAATGCACAGCAGCGATCAGGTCTCAATCGGGCCCAATGTCCTTCCTGAGCCACACTCACACCTCTAGATTGTAAGCTGTCACTTGAGCAAGTCCTTCTGTGCACTTTGTTTTCATGCCTCCCATACTTCTATTGTTTGTTTATTGTACATTACGATCATAGACCTTTTTTGGGAACAATTGTTATACATAGATATATTTATATAACAGTAGTTAGCACAAAAGTTTAGTGATGTCACTCTTCAAAACAAATTTAGATATATAACCACAAATGAAGTCTGGATTTTAAAGCAAAGTACTTGAATGTAAGACTGGGGTTTTTTAAATATGTGTTACACATTACATTCTTACAATGAGATAGGTCCTGTTGGGAAGAAAAACTTGTTGTATTCGTCTAAATTCCCATTATAGTTGCAGATATCCTTACATACAAAAATGGAATGGAATTCCTTCTGAGCTTGTTAATATAACATGATTATTGTTTTTTTTTTTTTTGTTTGTTTGTTTTTTAGCTTGTCATTATTTTATTCTTCTCCTGGAAATGGACTAAGCAGCCTTGAACTAAGGTACATTTTTAAACACAAACATAACAACATTATTAAAAATCTTACTATGAACTGTTGGTGTCAAAAAGAGGCCGCACATGATCTCTGGGGCAATTCATCAGATCACATTATGAGATCAGAGCAGCAGAATTTAGATTTTACACAACCCAGAAAATAGGATAACCTACATGGCTGGCCAATCAAGCTGGTTAGAATACATTACAGTGCAATCTTGATCTAAACTGTGGGAGTATACTTTGGGAGTACACTGTGCTTTTCTCTGTGACTGGCATCAGAATCACTTTGACAGTAACCTATCTATCACTCAATTGGCAGCTGCTGTTTCTGGCATTGGCCCTCATTCCGAGTTGATCGCTCACTTGCTGCTTTTAGCAGCAGTGCAAACGCTAAGCCGCTGCCCTCTGGGAGTGTATCTAAGCTTAGCAGAAGTGCGAACGAAAGGTTAGCAGAACAGTGCTGAAATTTTTTCAAGCAGTTTCAAAGTAGCTGCAGACCTACTCCTTCCTTGCGATCACTTTAGTCTGTTTAGTTCCTGCTTTGACATCACAAACACGCACTGCGTTCGGCCAGCCACCCCCCCCCCCCCCGTTTCCCCAGGCACGCCTGCGTTTTTATCTGGCACGCCTGCGTGTTTTAGCACACTCCCGGAAAACGGTCAGTGTTACCACCCAGAAACACCCAATTACTATCAATTACTCACCGATCAGCAGAGCGACGGAAAAGAGTCGCTCAGCCTTGTGTAAAACTGCATAGTTTTTTTGTGAAAGTACGTCGGCCCATACGCATGCGCAGAAATGCCGATTTTTAGACTGATCACTGCGCTGCGAACAACGGCAGCTAGCGATCAACTCGGAATGACCCCCATAGTACGCCTAGAGTAACAGAATTAAAATCTAGAACTGAAACACAGTTATAGGTGCAAAATCAGGTTAAAAAGAGCCACATTACTATCTGCCCCACAATGCCTAAATCCACCCGACCACGACCAAATTTGCTCATGAAGACACTTCCTTTATAATAAGGCACATCCCATTTGTGGTCTGTGAATATGGGCTATTGTGTGGTTTAATACCGCCCTACCGCCCAATGTGACTCTTTCCATCAGATACAAAATACTCTATTTACATTTTATAATTGTAGTTACCTGTGCTGAATTAACTGATATTAAAAAGAATAAAACTTCAGTAACTATAATAGTGTATAAAGTGGAAAGGTTAGGAGCAGAGCATTTTATATGTGATGCAAAGGGTCATCTTGTAGTTTCGGTAAAATGTAAACCAATGCCACGATCAGGTAATGCTTGGGCATACCTCCCTACTTTTTGACGTAGGGGGTCAGGACGCTCGGGCGGTGCGATCCGCAAAAGGGACATGGCCTCATCCGAGTGGGCGTGGACTCTCTGCACTGACACTGGGGGAGTGGCCAGCGCTCACTGAGCAGCCCCCTGCTCACCTCCCAGCACTGAATAGATGCCAATTCAGATATCACTCGCTGCTCTGCAGAGCAGAGCAGCGGGTGATCAAAGCCTCCCCAACTGACCCACCCGCGGGACACTGCTGCCCGCTGAGGGACAGAATCTGAATAGCGTGACTGTCCTGCTAGATTCAAAACAGTTGGGAGGTAGGGCTTAGGGAGTGAAAATGCTGGCTGCTGCACCATCATGTTAGTGATAGGATGGGATTGTGATGCTGGTGATCTGCTCGGTCAGAAAATGACTCCCCCTGACCTCTTGAAGGCTAATATTATATGTGGGTTAGGGTGAGGGGTGCATCAGCTGAGGAAAGAGGGCACTTTGGGTAACCCCTGAACATTATCTGGCCCAGGAAACAGTATCTAAATAATGATTATTAAGACAGACAGGGGTGACACAGATGGGGTTGACAGTGAGCGTGGGAAGGAGGGCTTAGGGTGGGAGTTGGCTGGGTTTGGTGAAGAAGTGGGTCTTGAGAGCCCGTTTGAAGTTTCGTAGAGAGGTGGAGAGTCTGAGGGGGAGAGGTAGAGAATTCCAGAGATGTAAATGAGAGAGGAATGGGTGAGGGCTTGAATTGGAGAAGCCTGAATTGGATTCTGAAGGGGAAGGGGAGCCAGTCAGATGACCACTGAGTGGATAAGGGTCTTAGTGACATCCTGTGTGAGAAAGGCAGGAAAGTAGGTAGCCTGGCTGAGCCCAGGTACTTTTCAGAGGGTGTGGCCTCATCATGAGAGGTGTGGCTCTTCACCCTTAGACATAATACAGATAAAATAGTACTTTAAGCACCTAACTGGCCACACTGCAGCCCAGCACACACCAGCATGTGCTGGGCTGAGGAGAAGTATTGTAAAGCACAACGGAATATGCTGCGCTATATAAGAAACTGTTAATAAATAACTAAATAAATAAGAGCTGCAGCAGCTGCTGCCATGCAAGGGAGATGATGAGTTGGGCTGGGCCCCTCCATCAGGCCTGGGCCAGGGTAAAAAGTACCTGCCCCTTCTCTTGGCACCACTGGAGAAAGGTTTTGATCCCTTCATTATTTTTTAGATGAAAATGATAGGTTTCTGAGAGGGACTGAATGTATGGTTAAGGGTAAAACTAAACATTATTTATAAGACATTTACTATAGCACTGTAATGCATCCCAGCAATAGTATCCAGCCACTGAAAGAATACAGATGTAGAATGGGGAAAGGGTAATAAATAAGACTGAAAAACAGGCTATCCCACCATATATCAGAAATCCAGATATCAATGGAATGCTGAGATACACAAAGGATAATATCCTGAAGTAAATACAGGTTGAGTATCCCATATCCAAATATTCCGAAATACGGAATATTCCGAAATACGGAATTTTTGGAGTGAGAGTGAGATAGTGAAACCTTTGTTTTCTGATGGCTCAATGTACACAAACTTTGTTTAATACACAGTTATTAAAAATATTGGCTAAAATGACCTTCAGGCTGTGTGTATAAGGTGTATATGAAACATAGATGCATTCTGTGCTTAGACTTGGGTCCCATCATCATGATATCTCATTAGGGTATGCAATTATTCCAAAATACGGAAAAATCCAATATCCAAAATACTTCTGGTCCCAAGCATTTTGGATAAGGGATACTCAACCTGTATACACAAAATGCAAATAATATGAATAGTCCCTTTTAAAAATCTCTTATTATAGTTTGTGACAGTTACAGCTGATGTGAGCAGTGGCTAAATGCATCTGTGAACGTAATCATGAGTATCGTAGGCATAAAACGTGAGAGTATTTCTACAGCTTTAGGTTAAAAATATAAATGACCATGAGATTTATTGCACGTCTGAGAATTTATTTTCCAGAAATATAGGGGTATATTTACTAAAATTCGTATTTTTCCGAATGAGGTTAAAGTTCAAACACGAATGACATCGAAAGTGTAAATTTGCAACTTTTTGAATTTATTACGACTAATTTACTAAGCTGTCGTATTCTGCATTTTCGTATTTACCGATGTCGATGTCATTCGTATTTTTTGGCAGTGCTTTACGGGAGTGAATTGTAAAACACTGCCGACTTTAACACAATGAATCTCAGCCGGATCTGTGAGATCCGTGCTGGGCTTCATTGTGCACCTTTCGTAAAAAATAAAACATTGTTAAAAATAAAATAAAAAAATGCGTGGGGTCCCCCCTCCTAAGCAAAACCAGCCTCGGGCTCTTTGAGCCGGTCCTGGTTGAAAAAATATGGGGAAAAAAGTGACAGGGGTTCCCCCATATTTAATCAACCAGCACCGGGCTCTGCGCCTGGTCCTGGTTCCAAAAATACGGGGGACAAAAAGCGTAGGGGTCCCCCGTATTTCTGAAACCAGCACCGGGCTCCACTAGCCAGATACATAATGCCACAGCCGGGGGACACTTTTATATTGGTCCCTGCGGCCCTGGCATTACATACCCAACTAGTCACCCCTGGCCAGGGTACCCTGGAGGAGTGGGGACCTCTTCAATCAAGGGGTCCCCCCCCTCCAGCCACCCAAGGGCCAGGGGTGAAGCCCGAGGCTGTCCCCCCATCCAAGGGAGGCGGATGGGGGGCTGATAGCCTTTTTATCAAAATGTGAATATTGTTTTTAGTAGCAGTACTACAAGTCCCAGCAAGCCTCCCCCGCAAGCTGGTACTTGGAGAACCACAAGTACCAGCATGCGGAGGAAAACCGGGCCCGCTGGTACCTGTAGTACTACTACAAAAAAAATACCCCAATAAAAACAGGAGACACACACCTTGAAAGTAAAAGTTTATTACATACATCCACACCTCCAAACATACATACTTACCTATGTTCACACGAGGGTCGGTCCTCTTCTCCATGTAGAATCCATGGGGTACCTGTTGGAAAAATGTTACTCACATAATCCATTGTATATCGGTTCTCTTCTGTTCTATTTGTAATCCACGTACTTTGCAAAATAAAAAAACGGACACCCCACCACGCACTGAAAGGGGCCCCATGTTCCGAAAGTAACCTCACCGCTGACCTCAAAGTTCCCACCATTGGTTACAATGGAGCGCATAGGCGCTACATTGTATCACTGCCGTGTGCTGCCTGACAGACACTACAGGAGCACACAGCCAATCAGGAGGGTGCCACGACGTGGCACTCCCTGATTGGCTGAAGGAACCCTCTTAGACAGAAGTCAGGGGGGGGTTCCTGGCAGTCGGGGAAAGGGGTCCCATGTGAAAACATGGGGCCCCTTTCAGTGCGTGGTGGGGTGTCCGTTTTTTTATTTTGCAAAGTACATGGATTACAAATAGAACAGAAGAGGACCGATCTACACTGGATTATGTGAGTAACATTTTTCCAACAGGTACCCCATGGATTCTACATGGAGAAGAGGACCGACCCTCGTGTGAACATAGGTAAGTATGTATGTTTGGAGGTGTGGATGTATGTAATAAACTTTTACTTTCAAGGTGTGTGTCTCCTGTTTTTATTGGGGTATTTTTTTTGTAGTAGTACTACAGGTACCAGCGGGCCCGGTTTTCCTCCGCATGCTGGTACTTGTGGTTCTCCAAATACCAGCTTGCGGGGGAGGCTTGCTGGGACTTGTAGTACTGCTACTAAAAACAATATTCACATTTTGACAAAAAGGCTATCAGCCCCCCATCCGCCGCCCTTGATTGGGGGGACAGCCTCGGGCTTCACCCCTGGCCCTTGGGTGGCTGGAGGGGGGGGACCCCTTGATTGAAGAGGTCCCCACTCCTCCAGGGTACCCTGGCCAGGGGTGACTAGTTGGGTATGTAATGCCAGGGCCGCAGGGACCAATATAAAAGTGTCCCCTGGCTGTGGCATTATGTATCTGGCTAGTGGAGCCCGGTGCTGGTTTCAGAAATACGGGGGACCCCTACGCTTTTTGTCCCCCGTATTTTTGGAACCAGGACCAGGCGCAGAGCCCGGTGCTGGTTGATTAAATATGGGGGAACCCCTGTCACTTTTTTCCCCATATTTTTTCAACCAGGACCGGCTCAATGAGCCCGAGGCTGGTTTTGCTTAGGAGGGGGGACCCTACGCATTTTTTTTCAACAAATTTAACACTTTCCCACCCCTTCCCACTGATAAACATGCACGGATCTCATGGATCCGTGCATGCCTATCAGAACACGGTAAAAAAAAGCAGGTCTATTTTATTTTAGCACTTTTTTACGATTTGTATTTTTTCCCAGCAGTGTTTGGCTATTGCCGGCAGTGTTTGTGAATTACACTTTTTAGTAAATTACCGAGTTCTACCAAATTACAGGCGTATTTGACCGATGGTGTATTCATTCGTAATTTTTTTCTTTGAGTTCCAAAAAAATACGAATGCCCTCATCACTGCCGTGATTTGAGTTTAGTAAATTCCCGAGATGACGCTTTGAAGAAAAAACACCATCTCGGTCAAAATCGGGACCTTAGTAAATATACCCCATAGTTTACATCACATAATCTTCCCTTTGTTACTCCTTAGATTCATTATGACTAATATGTTCTACCCTGGCTCTGCAAGAAACTGGTTCAAACTACAGACTGTCCTAATTATTCCCAACCAAGATATTCTGAGCAATGCCTCGTTCAGTACCACATACGGCTCAGCACCAGCAGAGTATTCATACCATTGCCAACAACTGGGGACAAGCTCACTGTACGGAGAGACACTAATTCCAGACAATATGATGGCAAATAACTGGAATATATTCATTTCTGAATTTCAGGTAAGTAAAGTTTGTACTTACTACACAAAGGCTGGGATATAATGGAAACCGAGTTTGATCCGAGTTTGAGAAATGTCTGAATTGGACATTTTGCAAACTCAGCCAACGTATCAGCGTCCAAATACATGAAAAATTGGGTGTTTTCTACTCTGAACAAGACGCCCTTTTAAAAGTCGGAACCAGATGTTTTCCCCATGTTAAACATACAACTAGGACAATGTAATGGAGTGAGAGTTTGAAACTCTCACACGAAACAGCTCTACAAAGTCACACGTAATCAGAGCTGGGTCTTTTGGGTGAGTTGTATTTGTTAATGTTGGTAATCAATTACAAGTACACAATTAACGAACATTTACAACAAATAAACATTTGAAAAATTATTTCTAACCTTAAAATCAAACAAAATTATTTTGATCACTCAAAATAGTTATACTGCACATGTAATTTTTGCACGTTTTTCCCTGGAAAATGCAACTTATATGCAAAGATATAACAGCACACACAAGCAGATTCTACTGATTAAAATGATATGTGGCATGCCTATATTCTGTGTTTAATTGCGGCTGTATCTGCACACAAAATGTTATGCTACAGTGTTTTCCTGCCAAACACTGTAACATAATTAGGTATGTCGATACAGCCGCAATTACACACAGACTATTGCCATGCTGTTAGGAGTCACTTCTATTGTGTACCTATATCCTGTATCCTGCCCCATTCCTCAGTGTGCTGTCCCTGCAAGTCCTGCACCCGTGCCCTGTTGGATCCTGGCATCCAGTGTCTATTCCTGCTCCATGTCCTTGTCTTTCCATGGTCCTTCAGTTACTCTCGTGTCTGTTCCTGATCCGTGTTCAGGCTCCAGCCAAATCTCTGTGAATATACCTTGCCAGCTCTGGTTCTGTGTCCATCCAACCTGTGTGTCCATGGTTACCCACTGCAGCAAATTCATCCTCTTCTGCTGTGCCTTTAACAGCAAGTCTGCAGCTACCTGTTTCCAATACATCTGGATTTGATCTCAAGTCAGTTTCACCACTCTGTTGTACTACATACCTCCCAACTTGTAGCCATAATAAATCGGATCCTGTAGCGGCAGAGGCGCAGTTGTGGACGAAAAGAGACGTGGCCTTAGGAGGAGTGGGTGGGTCCTCTTGAGCAGGGGCGTGGCCTAGTGCCGCAACCCTTGTTTTTGTCATTTTGGGGGCATGCCCATGGATTCCCTGAGCAGCCCCCAGCTAACTCTTCCTGCACTGATAGATGTAGTGCCCATACACGAAACAGCTCTACAAATCATCTATTCAGTGATCACCTGCTGCTTTGCAGAGCAGAGCAGCAGTGATCACTGGCTTTCCCAACTGTCTCCCCTTGCCCACGAGACACTGCGACCTGCGGGAGGGACAGCGGGAAAGTGTCCAATTAGCGGGACTGTCACGCTGTATTCAGGACAGTTGGGAGGTATGGTACTATGGGGCAGATGTATTAAGCCTGGAGAAGGCATAAGAAAGTGATAAACCAGTGACAAGTGCAAGGTGATAAACGGCACCAGCCAATCAGCTCCTAACTGTTAATTTACGTATTGGAGCTGACTGGCTGGTAAATTTATCCCCTTGCACTTATCACTGGTTTATCACTTCCTTATGCCTTATTATTATTATTATTATTATTATTCCTTATTATTCCTTATTCCTTATGCCAGGTTAATACATCTGCCCCTGTGTTATTTCAGACTGCGGCCTTGTCACTATTCATCCAGCAAGTCTCTCTGCAAGCACAGTGCACACCTAGCACCTAAGTGTTTCCCAGCAGTTATACCATCTCCTGGCTGTGTTCACCTGCAACACTTTGTTATATCATTCATCATTCTTCATTTACCAGTGCATATCCAGTCCTGTAGTCTTCAGTCACCATATCTTGTCAAGGGATACAGTTAGATTACCGGCAGTCGGGATCCCGGCGGTCAGGATACTGGCGCCGGAATCCCGACCACTGACAATGCCGCCAGCCGGAATCCTAGCTAACAGGGTCTATTCCCACGACACCCAAAGAGTGGGAATAGAACCTGTGGTGAGCGCAGCAAGCCACCAAGCCCACAGTGTGGCGAGCAAAGCAATTATTGGGAGGAGGAAGGCTGACGACCTCTCACTGCCCCCCCCCCCCTTCCGCATCCGGACACTACGCCTTGTAGGGACCATTGGTGAGGCACTCTGTGTGCTGGAGTGGGGGGAGCTGGCCATTAAGGTAGTTGCCCTTCACGCCCAGCTCTTTGTGCCACCATATCTCGCCTCACGGCCACAATCACCTGTGTTTGTTCCCAGATGGCCTGTGTGTACTCCCGTGTCACCTGCAGTTGATCCCAGGCCACCTGTGACAACTTTGTGTCGCGTGTGTCAATTCCTGCAGGTGATTATTTATATCACAGGCCATCCAGGTGCGGGTGCCATGTTCCACTGTCGCTGTCCTGTTGTGTCACCGCATATAATCTAGCTGGCTGGTCTGAAGATCCATGGAAGCCAGTTGGTGCACCCAAAAATAGTGGAGGGACATGGAGAGTTTGTCGATATTGGGAACATTGGCCTGTGAGCTGGGTGGTGGTAGTTGTGGCTGCTGTGGCGGTGGCACATGCGGCATAGGTTCCCTGGGAGTAAGGATGATGGTGGTGTTATCAACCTCCTCTTCCCCCAATGAATATGCTTCCAGCCCTGGAAGCTGATGGGGGGAGTGACTCTGCTAATAGCACATGAGAAGGACCTGCAAAGGAAACAAACACAAAAAAAGACACTTATAATGAATATTAAATACAACCTACACCAGTGGCGGAACTAGCGAGCGGTGGGCCCAGGTGCGACAAAATGATTTGGGCCTACCCCCCCATCCCATCCAAGTCCACCCCCTCACCCCTGGAGAGGATCTGGTGAGGGGGAGCTGCTTAGGGCCAGAGAAATGGATACCTAGAAACAGTGCCGTAACTAGACATTTTAGCACTGTGTGCAAGAAACGGCATCGGAGCCCCCCCTCCTGTGTAAATCAGGGGCAGCGCGCCTTAGGTGCGCGCAAAAAATATAGGTACGTGGATTCGTGGGGAAGGGGGTTGGCCACAAAATAATACCAATTCATATAACGATGCACAGTTGTCTCCATTATTCAAATTACGCCGCACAGTAGCACCACTACACCAGGTAGAGCCCCTTTTACACCTTACGGCGGACAGATTCCTCTTTTTACACATTACGGCAGACAGCGTCCACCTTTTACGAGTGATGAGCGGGTTCGATTCCTCGGAATCTGAACCCCCCCGAACTTCACCCATTTTTCACGGTTCCGAGGCGGACTCGAATCTTCCCGCCTTGCTCGGTTAACCCGATGCGCGCCCGAACGTCATCATCCCGCTGTCGGATTCTCGCGAGATTCGTATTCTATATAAGGAGCCGCGCGTCGCCGCCATTTTCAATTGTGCATTGGAGATGATAGGGAGAGGACGTGTGCAGCGTTCTCTCAGTTGTGTTCAGTGTGCTGCAAATATCTGTGCTCAGTGTGCTGCAAATATCTGTGCTCAGTGTGCTTGCAAATATCTGTGCTCAGTGTGCTAAAAATATCTACGTTCTCTGCCTGAAAAACGCTCCATATCTGTGCTCAGTGTGCTGCAAATATCTGTGCTCAGTGTGCTTTATTGTGGGGACTGGGGACCACCAGTATTATATAGTAGGAGGACAGTGCAGAGTTTTGCTGACCAGTGACCACCAGTATTATACGTTCTCTGCCTGAAAAACGCTCCATATCTGTGCTGCATTGTAGTATATAGTGGGAGGACAGTGCAGAATTTTGCTGACCAGTGACCACCAGTATTATATCAGTACGGTACAGTAGTCCACTGCTCTACCTACCTCTGTGTCGTCAAGTATACTATCCATCCATACCTGTGGTGCATTTAAGTTTTGTGCAGTATATATAGTAGGAGGACAGTGCATAATTTTGCTGACCACCAGTATATAATATATAGCAGTACGGTACAGTAGTCCACTGCTCTACCTACCTCTGTGTCGTCAAGTATACTATCCATCCATACCTGTGGTGCATTTTAGTTGTTGTGCGCAGTATATATAGTAGGAGGACAGTGCAGAATTTTGCTGACCACCAGTATATAATATATAGCAGCACAGTACAGTAGTCCACTGCTCTACCTCTGTGTCGTCAAGTATACTACAAAAGTTCAGTAAAATGACCCAAAAATCAAAATTAAAAGCGTCTGAGGAGAAGCGTAAACTTGCCAATATGCCATTTACGACACGGAGTGGCAAGGAACGGCTGAGGCCCTGGCCTATGTTCATGGCTAGTGGTTCAGATTCACATGAGGATGGAAGCACTCATCCTCTCGCTAGAAAACTGCAGTGCCACTCCTAGATGGGCCAGGTGTTTGTGTCGGCCACTTGGGTCACTTAGCTTAGTCACACCGCTACCTCATTGCACCTCTTTTTTTCTTTGCATCATGTGCTGTTTGGGGACTATTTTTTAAATCTGCCATCCTGTCTGACACTGCAGTGCCACTCCTAGATGGGCCAGGTGTTTGTGTCGGCCACTTGGGTCGCTTAGCTTAGTCACACAGCGACCTTGGTGCACCTCATTTTATTCTTTGCATCATGTGCTGTTTGGGGACTATTTTTTTAAGTGCCATCCTGTCTGACACTGCAGTGCCACTCCTAGATGGGCCAGGTGTTTGTGTCGGCCACTTGGGTCGCTTAGCTTAGTCACACAGCGACCTTGGTGCACCTCATTTTATTCTTTGCATCATGTGCTGTTTGGGGACTATTTTTTTAAGTGCCATCCTGTCTGACACTGCAGTGCCACTCCTAGATGGGCCAGGTGTTTGTGTCGGCCACTTGGGTCGCTTAGCTTAGTCACACAGCGACCTTGGTGCACCTTTTTTTCTTTGCATCATGTGCTGTTTGGGGACTATTTTTTGAAGTGCCATCCTGTCTGACACTGCAGTGCCACTCCTAGATGGGCCAGGTGTTTGTGTCGGCCACTTGGGTCGCTTAGCTTAGTCACACAGCGACCTTGGTGCATCTCTTTTTTTCATTGCATCATGTGCTGTTTGGGGACTATTTTTTGAAGTGCCATCCTGTCTGACACTGCAGTGCCACTCCTAGATGGGCCAGGAGTTTGTGTCGGCCACTTGGGTAGCTTAGCTTAGCCATCCAGCGACCTTGGTGCACCTCTTTTTTTCTTTGCATCATGTGCTGTTTGGGGACTATTTTTTTAAGTGCCATCCTGTCTGACACTGCAGTGCCTCTCCTAGATGGGCCAGGTGTTTGTGCCGGCCACTTGGGTCGTTTAGCTTAGCCATCCAGCGACCTTGGTGCACCTCTTTTTTTCTTTGCATCATGTGCTGTTTGGGGACTATTTTTTAAATCTGCCATCCTGACACTGCAGTGCCACTCCTAGATGGGCCATGTGTTTGTGTCGGCCACTTGGGTCGCTTAGCTTAGTCACACAGCGACCTTGGTGCACCTCTTTTTTTTCTTTGCATCATGTGCTGTTTGGGGACTATTTTTTAAATCTGCCATCCTGTCTGACACTGCAGTGCCACTCCTAGATGGGCCAGGTGTTTGTGTCGGCCACTTGGGTCGCTCAGCTTAGTCATCCAGCGACCTCGGTGCAAATTTTAGGACTAAAAATAATATTGTGAGGTGTGAGGTGTTCAGAATAGACTGGAAATGAGTGGAAAGTATGGTTATTGAGGTTAATAATACTATGGGATCAAAATGACCCCCAAATTCTATGATTTAAGCTGTTTTTGAGGGTTTTTTGTAAAAAAACACCCGAATCCAAAACACACCCGAATCCGACAAAAAATTTTCATGGAGGTTTTGCCAAAACGCATCCGAATCCAAAACACGGCCGCGGAACCGAATCCAAAACCAAAACAGAAAACCCGAAAAATGTCCGGTGCACATCACTACCTTTTACACATCACTGCAGACAGCGTCACCTTTTTACACATTACGGCAGACAGCGTACCTTTTTTACACATTACGGCAGACAGATTCCCCTTTTTACACATTACGGCAGACAGCGTCCCCTTTTTACACATTACGGCAGACAGCGTCCCCTTTACACATAACGGCTGACAGCGTCCCCTGTTTACACATTACGGCAGACAGACAGAATAGAAAGAAAGAAAGAAAGAAAGAAAGAAAGAAAGAAAGAAAGAAAGAAAGAAAGAAAGAAAGAAAGAAAGAAAGAAAGAAAGAAAGAAAATAGATTATACTTACTGTCTCCGCTGGCAGTCAGGTTCCTCGGTGCAGCTTCTTCTGGCAGAGATCCCAGGCAGTTGAGAAGGAGGAGGACTCGGGAGCCGTAGCAGTGCAGTGCAATTGGTGGAGGCGTTGCTGCAGCTGTCCCTCTCCTTCACCATAGGCTGACCTCTGCCGCTTCCCAGCATTCACAGCGGCGGAGGACAGCCCATGGTGAAGGAGAGGGACAGCAGCAGCAGCGCCTCCACCAATTACATTGCGCTGCTGCGGCTCCCTCCTCCACCTCCCTCCTCCTTCTTTCCCCCCGTGGCCGCTGCGCTCCTCTTCTCGTGGACGGCTGTGTGCTGCGGGCGGCGGTGGCCC